>NC_044031.1:174444292-174763797 GCF_901765095.1 Microcaecilia unicolor
GGCTACTTCTCCCTCCATATGATCATTTTCTTAGCAATTTGCTAAAGCAGTCCAGAACAATTCCTGCTATTCCTGTTCACTTAATCTAGCTAACAGTAGTGAATGGTCTACAGCGTTAATTGCTGCGGAGACGTTGAACTGGAGGAGCACAGTCTGTTCTCCTTTACTCAGTGCTGCTCTGACAGTTGTAGTAAGAGCTAGTAGCAGTGTTTCCGTACTGTGCAGTAGTCTGAATTTGTGCTGTGTGTTCTGCAATATATCAAAAAAGAACAGATTGTATTATGTGTACCTCAATCCCTTTTTGTCCTCAATCTTCCTCTGTTCTCAGTGTCTGTCAATTAGATCAACCTTTCTTGGGCTTGGAGTTTTTGATAGCATCTCTCCTAATACAGTCATATAATTTTCTCTTGAAATTTACACTCAAGTTCCTATGATATTGGACTATAAGACAAATAAGGGATCTAGATGAGTAGCCAGAGGTTAGACTGACTATGATAGTTTATTGGCCAGGGTATTACTGGACAAGACTCAAAAAGGGATGAAGGATTAGTTGCCAAGTGATAGATAATACTTTGGACTACATTACCACTTTAAAAGAGCATGGCATTTCCAGGAGGAAGCTGTCCTCTTGGTTCATTGAGGTACATTTGTGAGAAAAGCAATGATTTAGTGGTTAGAAAAACAGTGGTGGTAATCTGATGATTCTTTATTATGCTAGAACCGGAAGAGTCAGGTTAGCATGTATAAGAAGTTCATAAACTAGGCAAAGGCAGCTTATTAACAGTAGTGGTATGGCAGGGATTTCGGGAGTCATTCCGGCTAGTGCATAAATTGGTTTCCACTGTGGCTAGCGAGTGGATTGTCTTTGGATCCTTCTGCACCTGATTTAGGAATTTTTTTTAAATTAAGGCTACATAATCTGTTGGATTCTAATGGGCCCTATGGTGCTACATAGTCCCTTGAGGACTATGCAGCATTTTCCTTCAGAGTACTGTATTTTCTCTTTATGAGCTGTCTTTTAGGGTTAGTAGGTTGGCACAGTTCTGCAGTTCACTATGGTTTCCAGCACAGATGTACAGAAGGTCACTGCAAAAAATTGAAGGGCAATTCATTGCTGGTCCCCTATCCAGCATTCTTGCTTAGGAATTTATCTTATGTTCTGACTTGCTGGCTCATAGTTTTTTGTAAATAGATTTTTGCAGGAGGGCTCTTCTCCTAGTTCATTGGGACATGTAGTGATTGCTTCTATTTAGCCAGTGTACCAGCTATTGGCTAATTATATGCATTCCCTTTCTGGCCAAATTGTTGAAGGTGGCAGTGTCTGTGCAGTTAGGGGGACATGTGGAGGGGCATTTTCAATATGTCTAAGTTTGCAAACTTCCAAAAATTGAGTGGTGAACATAGACAAAATGGCTATCTATTTAGTTCGAAAATTGCCTTTTTCCTAGATGTTTGTGCTTGGTGCGTTTTTATTTTGGAAAATAGAACATCCAAGAGAAAAATGCCCAAAAAGCAACCATTTGGATGCCTGGGGTCATCATTTTTAGTAGACTGGCCACACAGATCTCATCTCATCAGAGTAATGGGGCAGAATATTGGGGGCACTGCAGTGGACTTCATATAAAAGGTCCTAAGTACATGTCTCACCATAACCCCCTTATATTGTATGGTGAGCTTTCCAGGAGCAGAAAAATACATACTGTACCTCACTGTATGATACAATAGCTCTCAAGCTTGCAGGTGTCACGTGTCTATATAGGTACAGTAGGTATTTAGTGTATTTTGGAGGGCTCACATGTACCACCACAAGTATACCAATTAGAGTTGGATGTGGACCTGGGTCCCCTTTGCTACAGTCCTCTCTGCAGTGACCAATAGGCTACTCCTGGGACCTGCTTGCTGCTCTAATTGGAATGGCCATTAAATATGAAACTGTCATAGAGCCTGGTATGAAGAAACAAGATGGCAAGCGATCTGCAAAATCCAACGTTGAGACAAACAAAGCAGATCAATCAGTGATATGGTTCAAAACTTTATTTTCAGAGATTCGCCCGACACAGACTGTATTTCGCCCACAAGGGCTGCGTCAGGGGCTAATAGTCCAAGCAGGACATGAGATTGAAACGTAAAAAACCAGCAGGGTGCTTTCCTCAATCACGGTGAGGACATCAGCTCAATACACAGCTGAGAGATGCGACCGGACTTACCCTGTGTATTGAGCTGATGTCCTCACCTTGATTGAGGAAAGCACCCTGCTGGTTTTTTACGTTTCAATCTCATGTCCTGTTTGGACTTTAGCCCCTGACGCAGCCCTTGTGGACGAAACACAGTCTGTGTCGGCGAATCTCTGAAAATAAAGTTTTGAACCATATCACTGATTGATCTGCTTTGTTTGTCTCCACATAGAGCCTGGTATGTACTGTCACTGTCTCATCTTAGGGGGCTAAGGAGAGGGTCAGTGAACACTGGGAGAGTAAGGGGTGCTATGCTTTAATTCTTCCAGTGGTCATTTAGGGCACCTTTTGGTCGCTTAGTCGTGATTGAAACAGATCTATCCATAAACAGCTTAATTTTCGTCCTAGACGTTTTCATTTTGTTGCATTATTGCAGAAAAACATCTATCATTTGGTGCCACCCATGTCCCGCTCAAAACACCCCCCATCATGCCTCCTTGAAATTTGAACAAACTGTGGAGCAAAATGTCTAAAATCGGGGTGTCAAAAATTGCAACTTGGCTGTTTTGAGAGGAAAACATCCTGCCACCGTGTGACCTTTTTTTGGATGTGTTTTTGTTTTGAAAATGAGTCCCTTGGTAACATAGTAAATTATGGCAGATAAAGACCTGAATGGTCCATACAGTCTGCCCAACAGTCACACTCATTTATCAAGTCATGATTAAACCAACAATGAATGTGATATAAAATACTTGATCATTGTCTCTTTCTGGCATTTCTGGGACATAGACCATAGAAATCAGCTCGTCCCTGTCCTTAGATTTCAAATACTGAAGTTGCTGTCAAAGTCTACTCCAGTCCGTCCTAAACCGGTTTGCCATATATAGGACCCAGACTGTACAAGCCTTCCCAGCACCAGCCTTCACAGCCAGAGTCGCTATCTAAGCACCACTTGACATGCAAGCACACATACAGCCGTTTACGTTTTGTTTTTTATGCCAGTCATTTTCTAATTAGAGATCCTCTGTGTTCACCCCCGCCTTTTTGATTCGTCACCATTTTTTCCTACACCACCTCCCTTGGAAATTCCTGGCATCAATCATCCTCTCCGTGAAACAGAATTGCCTGACATTACTGCTAAAGTGTACCACCCTGCAACTTCAATTCATGTCCTCTCGTTTTACTGTTTTACTGTTATCCTTTTCTCTTATTTGTTCCTATATTAGTACCTTTCAAGTATTTAAACATCTGTATCATATCTCCCCTGTCCTTCCTGTCCTCTAGGCTGTACATATTCAGATCTTCCAGTCTCTTCTTGTATGTCTTTTGATGCAAGCCCCATACCACTTTTGTCGCCTTCCTCTGGACCACTTCAAGGCTTTTTACATCCTTAGCAATGTATTATAACTTGGCACAAATAGCCTGCTTTTATTTCTAAAGATTTGAGGTAGATAACATAAAGAGAGAATAAAAATAATGTACAAAATATTTTAAAACACCTAAATTAACAATCTAGTTAGACTGCTTGGTGCTGACTTTCTCTGTGATCTTGGGTAATTGTTTTCCTCTCCTTGATTTTTATTTGCTCATTTATCAATTATTTTTTTGTGGAAAGTAATTATGATAAAATGTGTCCTTTTTTCCATTTCAGGACCTCTAATATAAGGTTAGTAGTATATTGTGAAATAATCTTAGTTCAGTGCCTTTCAAAAGTCTTCACACACTTGTATTTTTTCACATTCTGCTGTCTTAAGTGCAGTTCAAATTGTATTAAAGTAGGAATTTGTTTCACTGATCTGCATAACATACTCTGCACTTTGAATGTTATAGAAATATTTAAAAAGTAGTGACTGTCACACTTCTTGAATTAATACATAGTGGAAACCCCTTAAACAATGCACGGCTGATACTGCTGCATAAGGTATGTCTTCCAGCTTTACCCAATGGGATGGTGCATTTTTGACCATTCTTGTTGAAAGCTCAAGCTTTTTCAAGTTGGCTGAGGATTTTTTTGATGGCCTCAGTCTTCAAGTCTTGTCACATTACTTTTCAATCCTGATTGGACTGTTTTAAACATATACAATAGTAAACTAACAGTGAGAATAGTATGAGGAACTTGTGGTTAGACTCATGACCTCACTGGCTAACTAAGATGCACCTGCTTTACAGTGATGGGAGCTGTGGTTCATATGTCCTCTGACTTTACGGTTTTGATACCAGAAGAATGTAGTTCTTTGATTCATAAAGAGCAGAATGGTATGGGCCACTAATATTTGCCCAACACAGCATCAGCAACTGGAGAGCTTGGGGGTGCAGATGGAGGTTGATTTATTTTTGCCCCTTCAACCAAAAAGATGGTGTTCTCAGTGGCGTAGCCATGGGATGAGCCCAAGCCCACCCAGAAGTGTGGTGCACCCTAGCCATCCACAGGCCAGGCATCCCTCACTACCTTCCCTCCCGCAGCGAAGGGATGCTGGCTTGTGAGTGGCTAGGGTGCATCACCACCAGCACACCTCTCCCTTCTTCTCACCCCTCCCTCCACCACTGCCACAGTACTTGCAGTTTACTTTTTTGGGCAGTCACTGGCAGTGATTCACACAGGCACTTCAGGGCCATCCCTCCGCCGTGTTCGGCCCTCACATAAACAGGAAGCTGCATCAGAGAGGGCTGGATGAGGCAGAGGGAAGGCTTTTTAAGTGCCCGTGTGAACTGCTGCCAGCGATGGCTCGAAATTGTAAGCTGGGGGGGGGGGGACTAGAAGAGGCAACGATCCCTGACCAGTGGGAGGGAAGGCGGCGAGGGATGTTGGATTAGGGAAAGGCAGAGAGGTCCTGGACTTGTGGGAGAGGGGAGCTGGAAGGAAGGGAGAGGTGTGCTGGACTTGTGGGAGGAAGAGGAGGGCTGGAGGAAAGAGAAGCGTGCTGGACTTGTGGGAGGAGAAGGGCTGGAGGGAAGAGTGGGCAAAACTGAAAATAATAAGAAACAGCATAAGGAATGGCAAGTCAAGTGCAGAGCACTGATAAGGAAGGCAAAGAGAGACTTTGAAAAACAGATTGCGTTGGAGGCAAAAACACATAGTAAAAACAAAGGAAACAGAGAGTAGGGTTAAATGGTCAGTATCAATGGAAAAGGGTAGATAGTGGGGTTCAGCAGGGGTCTGTGCTGAGGCCGCTGCTTTTTAACATATTTATAAATGATCTAGAGATAGGAGTAACTAGTGAGGTAATTAAATTTGCTGATGACACAAAAGTTATTCAAAGTTGTTAAATCGAAAGAGGATTGTGAAAAATTACAAGAGGACTTTACAAGACTGGGAGACTAGGCATCCAAATGGCAGATGACTTTTAATGTGAGCAAGTATGAAGTGATGCATGTGGGAAAGAGGAACCTGAACTATAGCTACATGATGCAAGGTTCCATATTAGGAGTCACTGACCAAGAAAGGCGTCATCGTTGCTACTTTGTATCACTCCATGGTGCGACCGCACCTCAAATACTGTGTTCAGTTCTTGTCACCATATCTCAAAAAAGATATAGTGAAATTAGAAAAGGTGCAGAGAAGGGTGACGAAAATGATAAGAGACGGAATGACTTCCCTATAAGGAAAAGCTAAAGCGGTTAGGGCTTTTCAGCTTGGAGAAAAGATGACTGAAGGGCAGATATGATAGAGGTCTATAAAATGAGTGGAGTGGAACTGGTAGATGTGAATCACTTGTTTACTCTTTCCAAAAATACTATGACTATGGGGCATGCAATGAAGCTACAAAGTAGTAAATTTAAAACAAATAGGAGAAACTCTTTCTTCATTCAACGTGTAATTAAACTCTGGAATTCGTTGCCAGAGAATGTGGTAAAAGCAGTTAGCTTATCGGTGTTTTAAAAAGATTTGGGTATTCACTCCTAAATGTGGAAATCAAACTACTAGCAAAAATAATGGCCAATCGCATGAAAAATGTTTTACCGAAGTTAATACACGAAGCCCAAACCGGTTTCGTAGAAGGCAGGGTAATAGCTAAAAACTTAAGGAAAATTATAGGGGCCTTAGAGAGGAGGAAGTATAAAGATACCCCCTCCCTCCTCATAAGCTTCGACTCTGAAAAGGCGTTCGATAAGGTGCATTGGACATTCCTGTTTTCCACGTTAGAAAAATATGGGTTTGATGATCGGTTCTTATCAGCTGTCCGGGCTCTTTACTATAAACCAAAAGCGAGGGTGCGGGTCAACGGGATAGAATCGGAAGAGTTCCTAATACACCGGGGAACCCAACAGGGATGTCCGTTATCCCCGTTGTTATTTGTCCTATCACTTGACCCGTTGATCCGGGACATAATAAATAGTCCGACGGTACAAGGAATACAAATGGGGCAGGCCGAGTTCAAAATAGCAGCTTTTGCAGACTATCTCCTAGTGCTAATCACAGATCCCCTAACATCATTTTCAGCGTTAATGGAGATATTGAAAGAATACGGAGACTACTCAGGTCTTAGTCTGAACTTGATTAAGTCAGAGGCCTTAGCCTCGTCTGAGGCAGTGAGAAACCTATGGGATCATAATTGTCCTTTGAGCTGGGCTGCAGGATCGTTTAAGTACTTGGGGATCAAACTGACTATGGAACTAGAGAAGTTGCATGATCTCAACATAAATGCCATGATAGAAGAGACAAGAAACCAGTTGGATAGATGGGAGGGTCTTCCGATATCCCTGAACGGTAGGATAAATTTAATACGAATGGCGATATTCCCAAAATGATTGTATCTGTTGCAGACACTTCCCCTTCGATTGAAATGCAGAGACATAATGAAAGTCACTAGGGCCTTTAGTAGATTCTGCTGGGCAAAAAAGAAACCCAAAATACAAGCTAAAATGATGGTGGGGGGATGGAATAGATGGGGGCTGGGATTGCCAGATTTAGCCTCATATAACCAAGCTTGCCTACTTAGACACATAGGAGACTGGGTGGGCCAATCAAATGTATTTACACCACTAGAGATAGAATGTGAATATTTTGCCCCCTATGATGTCATCACCCTGTTGCACCTAGGACAAGGACAGTTCCCAGGCCCATTCAAATGCTGTCATCTGCTGCAGCCATTGTGCCTGGCATGGAGGACACTAGCCAAACACCTAGGGGGAACACCAGAAATATCAGAGCTGCTAACACTTTGAGGAAACCCGAACTTTGAACCTGGGCAGAGTAACCCTGCCTTTCTTAGATGGGAAACGCAAGGAATCACAAAGGTGGAACATCTGCTAAGAGGGGAGGGGCTTTATAGAATTCGAGGAACTACAAAACAAGATAGGGAACACATGGGGAGACCGCTTTGCATATGTTCAAGTTAAGCATTACATCTTAAGCCTCAACCAGTCTGCGCGGCGGTCGAAACTGGGCTGTCATATACAAACTTTTTTTCAAACCCTCAAGGCTGTGGGAATGTCAGTTTCGAACATATACAGAGCATTGGTGAAAAGCACCCCTCCAAAAAATTTAGGATATATCAAACACAAGTGGGAACAAGACTCGGGGGGAAGCTTGGAAAGGTGGGATGTTAAGGCAACACTAGGACGTATCCCGGCACTTACCATAGATGAACGGCTAAGAGAATGTGGATATAGAGTGATAATGCGTGCTTATATGTCCGGACAACAATGGGGACATATGAATAATACAAGGGATGCGAAATGTGTTAAGTGCGCACATGAGACCCACACGTTATACCATGCCTTCTGGGATTGTCTGGGAGTGCGTGCTTTTTGGAGGCAAATCCAGAGGTTCCTGACTAAAACGACACAAACAGAAGTAGGGGGGACATGGGACCATTATGTGCTGGACACACAGCCTGCATTTAAAACACAGGCAAAGGGAGCTAGACTTTGGTGCTGTAAGGTCTGTTTAGTTATCATCTTGTCCCGGAAAACAACAAATTACGAATGCTCTTTCCCCAGTACAGGTTGGCATGAGGGGGGAGGGAGGGTCTATATGAAACTTTGGAGCGTAAGTCTAGGAGGGTAGGGAGGATGCAGAACATTGTAGGGGGGGAAAGTGGGATGGCTGGAGGAGGGGAGGGGGCAGGGAATGGGGGGGGAAGCAGAAAGGGGAACGACCAAATAACACCAAAAGTGCGTATTATTATATAAATGCGGAAGACAATCTGTGTTAAGGATAAGTAATGTGTTATAGCATGGATATATATGGCCCGGTTGTCAATAATATAATAGAAATTTCTGTTGAATCCTAGAGAGGGAGCCACAAGAGTAAGGGCTGCTTTTCAGAATTGCAGTGACTTTTTGGGTCACAAAATGTAGTGAGAACACATGAGATGAGACCAAGATACGGGTCTAGAACACTGTTAGAATCATTAAGCAACCTTATGATCATTCTCGTTAACTGCTAATTTGTTAGACTTGCAAATCTGGAAAGCTGGGGGGAGGAGGTAAAGGGGGGGGGGTAAAACTTTTTCTTAAAAATGTTGATGGCAATTATTAACTCATTTGTATTACTGAAAGCTGTGTATTTTACTATACTTGTATTGAGTTAACTAGTTGTACATGCTAAGTTGTTCCTTCAATAAAAAATGTTGAAACATAAAAAGATTTGGGTAACTTCCTAAAAGAAAAGTCCATAAGCCATTATTAAGATGAATTTGGGAAAAATCCACTGCTTATTTCTAGGATAAGCAGCATAAAATGTATTGCATTGTTTAGGGATCCTGCTAGGTACTTGTAACCTGGATTGACCACTGTTGGAAGCAGGATGCTGGGCATGATGGACCCTTGGTGTGTCCCATTATGGCAACGCTTAGGTTCTTGCAAAAGTGGATACTGTGACAGTGAGGATCTGGTTTCTAAGAATATTCTCTGCATGAAAGCCCTGCAGCGCAAACTGCCACTCAAAACACAGGCAGAAGAACCAGTGGCATAGCCAGAAAGCAATTATTGGGTGGGCTAACAGGTTGGGCTAACACCTGCCACTTGATGCACCCATGATCTGCCCCACATCTACCCCTCTCCCAATAATTTCAGTGAGAGTGGCAGTCCTGGTTTGAGAGGTGTATTGGATTTGTAGGAGGAGGGCTGGAGGGAAGAGAGAGATGTGTTGGACTTGAGGGCGGAAGGGAAGGGAGGGGTAAGCTGGACTTGTGGTAAGAGGAGGAGGGGGATAGAGGGAAAGGAGAGAAGTGCTAGACCTGTAGAGGGAGGAGGAGGGCTGGAGGAAAGGAAGAGAGCTGCTGGACCTGTGGGAGGAGGGTAGGGGTTTGGAGGGAAGGGAGAGGTGCTAGAACAGCAGGAGGGGGAGGGAATGTAAAGGGAGATGCCAGACCAAGGGATGAAGGAAGAGGAATCAAATACTAAACCCATACCGGGAGGGAAAGTGGACAGGCAATCAAGCAAGCAAACCAGATGCTGGAAGAGGAGGGGAGGGAAGGGAAGGGAAAGAGAGATGCCAGACCAAGGGGATGAAGGAAGAGGGGATCAAATACTGAACCCACACTGGGAGAAAGGGAGGGAGGGTAGGCAGGCAATCGAGCAAGCAAACCAGATGCTGGAAGGGGAGGGGTAATGAGAGGGAGAGAAGCTGGATGGGGTGGGGTCAGAGAGGAGAGAGATACATTGGCATGGGGAGGAAGAGAGGGGAGAAGCTGGACAGGGAAATATAGGGGCACAGAGAAAGGAAGATGCTGAACATGGAGGAAGATAGAGACATGAAGATGGATAGTGGACATAGAGAGAGTAGAAATGTCAAATGGATAGAAGACCTTGGTGTGTGAGAAGAGAAGACAGAGGGAAGCAGAAACCAGAGCCTGGGACTAGCATGATTTGAAAAATAAAATGACCAGACCAAAAAAAGGTAGAAAAATAATTTTATTTTTCTATTTTGTGATTAGAATGTGTCAGATTTGAAATGTATATCCTGCCAGATCTGATGTTAAACATGGCTGGGGCCCAGGGCAGAAATTTGGGAGGGGACTCCAAAGCTTACTACCAGGCTGCACCTTCTTCAGCTTCTGGCAGGCTTGGGGCTCTCTCTGGCTAGGGGGCCAAGAGCAGTTGCCCTAGTTGTAACCCCCCCCCCCCCCCCCCAACACCATCCGTGGCATTTGCTATCATTACATTTTAGGATGCGTACAGTGTAGGAGAAAGTGCATCTTTCTATTTCTCTGGTGCTGTACTACATGCAACGTCTGGCTTCTTGGGATTTCGATGTAATTTATGTTTATAGTTTGTGGTCACTTATTCTGTTTTTGTCATTTGTGTTCTGTGTATGTGACCAAGGTATGCTGTTAGCATGAATTTTCAATGTACTGTTCTGTAGTAATTTGGCTTGTTCAGTTTTCTCGATAGATGTATTGATATTTAGGGCCCTAAAATATCATACGAAGGATCATTGTTTTGGGAAGTTAGTGCTGTTGTTGCTCTAGGTTCTGGGTGACTTTTTGTTTTCTAGATTTGTGTATTACTTTACAATATGCCTGTTATTGAAATAACACTAGAAGCAATTTTTGTATGGTGAGTTTTATGAGAAAATATCCTAGCTCTCCTCTGCATCCACTGTTGGGGGAGAGCCAGGGAGTTCTGTGGATGCAGAATATTTGTGTGTGTGTGTGTGGGGGGGGGGGGGGGGGGGGGCATATACGAGTTGGAGGACCGTGGCTCAATGGAGGACAAAGTGTACACCTTCAACATAGCCTGCAGCCACTGAAACCAGGACTGCCACTCTCACTGAAATTATTGGGAGAGGGGTAGATGTGGGGCAGATCATGGGTGCATCAAGTGGCAGGTGTTAGCCCAACCAATAATTGCTTTCTGCTATGCCTCTGGTTCTTCTGCCTGTGTTTTGAGTGGCAGTTTATTGTGCTGCAGGGCTTTCATGCAGAGAATATTCTTAGAAACCAGATCCTCACTGTCACAGTACTATACACAAAGAAAAAATAAAAATAATTTAAAAAATACAAAAACTCTCCATTCACAATGCTTGCATACATATAGAGAAAGTATACATCTAAACAATAAAACAAACACAAAAATCACCCATTATAATCTTTCTTTGTAATCTAAACCAATAAAAATGCAAGAGAGGACAAATAACATCCATACAGAGCATTCTTCTTATCCAGATGAAGTCAGCTGAAACAACTATGATTTAATCTATTTTGTAAAGGTTAGCAGGTTTTCCTGTAACCTAAAATCAAGAGGCAGGGTGCTTGAAAGATGAGGGGCAAAATATGCCTGCTGATGTGTCATTCCACCTTCACTCTTTCACAAATTGGTGGGGGGAGGAAGAGAGAAGGGGAAGAAAAAAGGGGGCAGCATGTGTTTTTCTTTAAAGGTTACAGGTAAAAGCTAAATTCAATGAAGTGATTAAGGCCAATTGGTATCAGTGGGCCCGGTATTCAGCCAGCGGTGGGCAGTGCTTTTGCTATCCACCACTGGTGTTAAACCCAGATATTCAATGTTGTGCAGTTTCTGGCAACTGGCATTGAATATCCAGGTTTTTTTTTTTTTTAATGCTAAAAAATTAACCAGTTATGCTGATAGCGCTAACTGGCTAACTTTTTAGCAGTCAAAGATAGGAAAGCTATTTATGCGGTCCTATTTTACTGCTAAACTTATTTGGTTAGGTGCTGAATATCTGCGCCTAACCAGATAAATCACGTGATATAGCCGGTTATGCACTAGGAGCTAACCAACAGTATTCAACAGGTGATAACCAGTTATCTCCCACTGAATATTGCTGGTTAGACGCCGATATGCTATTTAACTGGTCAGTGGCCATTCCTGACTGGCTAAATAGCGCTGAATATTGGAAGGAATGTGTTTAATTTAAATATCTTCTGGGCTTCTCTCTTTTTTTTTTTTTTTTTTGTAGCAATAATTTTCTGCATATTGTCCCTTAAGTCTTTATTTATAATTATATGAGACAAAGAATGTGATTCTCCTTTTAAAATATTGTGTGACGTAAGAACTGTTGAGCCCACTAGGGATTAGATTGTGAGCCCAGCAAGAACAGAGAAAGTAACTGTATATAATATGTAAAGTGCTTTGCTTGTACCGTGGAAAGGCGTTATATCAAAAATCCGTGACTCTTTTCATATCATTTGTGAGCCCTCTGGGGACAGAGAAAGTATCTGCATATGACGTATACAGTGCTGCGTACTTCTAGTAGCGCTATAGAAATAATTATTAGTAGTAGAATTTAAATTATTTCTCTTGTTTCTGTTTTAGTGTGTTCCTGGCTCAGAAGTAGCTTTGCGAATAGGAGGAGATTTCTTTTTTGATCCTCAGCCCTGGGAGTCTCCTGTGAACTTGGTACTGATAGCAGGGGTGTAGGAATTAATCCTTTATTGTCCATACTGCTCCATGTAGCCGATTTGCAATCAGCCCAACAGAGAGCAGAAAAAGGTTCGAAATGGGCACGGTGAAACTGTACTACAGTGCAAAAAATACAAGTGAACTGCTGTTTAAGGTAAAGTAAGAAGACCATATTCTGGTTACAGTGGTTTTTGTTTACTTTGTTTCAGGCTGATATTTATTTAAAAGTGCTTGGGCAGTCAACAACACTACTGACCACATTAAGTGTGTTTGGGGTTTGTTTTGTTTTTCAAATTGTGCAGCACTTGAAGGTCTAAATTAAAACTGTTATAGTCTCTACATGGTCAAGGTTATTGATACCGGGACAGGATTTGCAGCAGTGCTTCAAGTTATGATTTATTAAACTTGATATAACACGCTTTATGAGCACACAGCAGAAGGTTTATGATGCAGGTTGTGAATGCCAAAATTTGACAAGACAGAGTAAATACAAGAACAGCCAGAAACTGAGCTGGTAAACATACAGTAATTTCTGTGTTTAACTATAAATGTGTAAATAGTAGTATATGGTTTATGGTTTATTAGGTTTAATATACTGCTACTTTGTGATAACACAGCAGCGTTAGAGAGAAAGAGAACATCATTTGTGATAGAAAGATAAATAGTGTTTTGTTTTTAAATTCTTTTACTAATTCAAATCTAAAAAGACTGAGACAACATGTTCCCAGACCAACCACTACATCCCGACTTAAACAGAGAAGGCCTAATGAAACAAATAGGGTTCTAAGGCTGCTTTAAATTTTACAAAGGAGGATTGTGTTCGCAAGGTCAGAGGCCTAGAGTTCCATGGTATGGAGCTGCTCAATAAATTGTTGGTGTGTGGACTCAAGTGTATAGAACAAACAGGTGGTATGTTGAGATGATCATTGTGCAGTGACCGTGTGCTCTAGGTGGGATGTGTAGGGAAGCTGAATGGGATATTGTCGTAAAGTATCTTGTGTTAAGGTGAGAATCTTGTAGTGAATACAATATGGCAGAGCAGCCATTGATGATGATAATTTAGGAGGGGTATAGCATGATCATATCTTTTTGCATTACAAAAAAGACTAATGGCTTTATTTTGTATTGTTTTTAATCATTTGATTGCAAAGTGAGGTAGTCCAGTGTAAACTATGTTAAAGTAATCACGTCTTGAAACTATTAAAGTATAGAGTTTGTGTTTTCTGAGAGACTTCATCTAAATATGGGTGTATACATCAGTGATCTGTGGTTCAAAGGTGAGATTGTGATCTATTTTCACTTCCAAATCTGTCTTGGGGAATTAGGGTAATGGAAACATTGTTTAGGGTGAATAGTATAGTGGAGAGGATTGCCTATCTGATAACCAGGCAGTTACTGTCTTTGAAGGATTTAGCATTAGGCGATTCTCAAACAGCTTGCAATATGGTCCAGACAAGTCTGGATTCTGGAAAGCTTAATATCTTGGAGATTCAAGGATTCAATTAGGAGAGTATCTTCTTTGTAGTAGTAGGCATTGATTTCAAGGATCTGGATAAGTACAGTAAGTGGACTTAGGAAAATATGATATAGCAAAGGAGCAAGTACTGACCCTTGGAGTTTTCCACATGAAAGAGGATATTGAGATGATGTTAGTGAAGAATTGGACACCAAGAATTTTCTTCCAGATAAGAAAGAAAAAAAAACCCAAGAAAGCGCGCTGTTAAAGCAATCCTAATGAATCTCAGTCTGGCCAGGAGAACTGAATGATTGATCAGATCAAATGCTGCTGTAATATCCAGTGAAATAACCAGAGAGAGATCTCCATGATCGAATGGAGAGTGAACATTATTCATTAGAGGAGCAAGGGTAGCTTCAATATTGTGATGAGGCTGAAAGCTTGACTGCCTAGGATGTAGAATATTAAGGAATTCATCATGATGCAAAAGCTGTTGGATAACTATGTTTCTGCCAGTTTAGACAGGTAACAGAGGTTAGAGATGGGTTTATAATTAGATTATCTGCATTAATCCGTTTTAAGATTGGTCTGAGCAGGCTTCCAGGATGGGGGGAACGTCACCTAGTCAGACTGTTGTTAATAAGCAACAGAGATAGCGGGGCCTGACACTGTCTTGGGAACTTTAACCAGGTCAAGGGAACTGGATATAATTTTCTAAATACTAAGCGGATCACAATAAAATATCCATAAAAACTTTGCACAAATACAACAGTAAAATTTGACATAAAAAGTAAACCGAAAAGCTATCCCACACTATGCCTTTATTTCCATTATACCAGAGGATATGCAAACATAAACAAATAGGTCTTCAACAGCCTCTGAAATTGGGTCACATTCGTGGCCAAATGTCAGTACCCTGGCAAAAGTTATTCCACAAACGTGGTCCCGCAGTAGAAAATGCACCTACACTTGTCTCTGCATAATGCACTTTCCTCAGATTTACAATTACCAACTGAAATACTTTGATGTTTCACTTATATATACTGTCATCTACCAACACTTGCTTATTTCCGATCTGACGAAGAAGGGCAACCTTCGAAAGCTAATCAAGAAATGTATTAAATTATGTCCAATAAAAAAGGTATCATTTTATTTTATTTTCCATGTTTATTTTGTTTTATTTCTATTGATTACCTTTAAAAGTGGACTAACACGGCTACCACACCTCTCTACTCAAGAGGATTATGAAAACAACACATCAGTAGTCACGGAATTAAACACTGAGGAAATATCTAATGTCAAAAAATAATAAAATATTTCTCTTATCCATACCACAATGTAACTCACTGACACCAACAACCACCCCACACTGTGCTTTCCCCAAAACCCAAACTGAAATTAATCCAACCCACCAGTCCGAGCAACGTATTCACTCAATTGCCTCAACACCACTTTTTCCACCGATTTTCATCACAACTGGTAACACTGAAATGGAGTGATAAAGCGAATGCTACATACCTGTAGAAGGTATTCTCCGAGGACAGCAGGCTGATTATTCTCACTGATGGGTGACGTCCACGGCAGCCCCTCCAATCGGAACACTTTCTAGCAAAGTCCTTTGCTAGTCCTCGCGCGCCGATGCGCACCGCGCATGCGCGGCTGTCTTCCCGCCCGAACCGGCTCGTGCTGGCCAGTCTCATATGTAGCAAGACAAAGAGAAGGAAGACACAACTCCAAAGGGGAGGCGGGCGGGTTTGTGAGAACAATCAGCCTGCTGTCCTCGGAGAATACCTTCTACAGGTATGTAGCATTCGCTTTCTCCGAGGACAAGCAGGCTGCTTGTTCTCACTGATGGGGGTATCCCTAGCCCCCAGGCTCACTCAAAACAACAACCATGGTCAATTGGGCCTCGCAACGGCGAGGACATAACTGAGATTGACCTAAAAAATTTACCAACTAACTGACAGTGCAGCCTGGAACAGAACAAACATGGGCCTAGGGGGGTGGAGTTGGATTCTAAACCCCGAACAGATTCTGAAGCACTGACTGCCCGAACCGACTGTCGCGTCGGGTATCCTGCTGCAGGCAGTAATGAGATGTGAATGTGTGGACAGATGACCACGTCGCAGCTTTGCAAATCTCTTCAATAGTGGCTGACTTCAAGTGGGCTAACGCTGCCATGGCTCTAACATTATGAGCCGTGACATGACCCTCAAGAGCCAGCCCAGCCTGGGCGTAAGTGAAGGAAATGCAGTCTGCTAGCCAATTGGATATGGTGCGTTTTCCCACAGCCACTCCCCTCCTGTTGGGATCAAAAGAAACAAACAATTGGGCGGACTGTCTGTTGGGCTGTGTCCGCTCCAGATAGAAGGCCAATGCTCTCTTGCAGTCCAATGTGTGCAGCTGACGTTCAGCAGGGCAGGAATGAGGACGGGGAAAGAATGTTGGCAAGACAATTGACTGGTTCAGATGGAACTCCGACACAACCTTTGGCAAGAACTTAGGGTGAGTGCGGAGGACTACTCTGTTGTGATGAAATTTGGTGTAAGGGGCCTGGGCTACCAGGGCCTGAAGCTCACTGACTCTACGAGCTGAAGTAACTGCCACCAAGAAAATGACCTTCCAGGTCAAGTACTTCAGATGGCAGGAGTTCAGTGGCTCAAAAGGAGGTTTCATCAGCTGGGTGAGAACGACATTGAGATCCCATGACACTGTAGGAGGTTTGACAGGGGGCTTTGACAAAAGCAAACCTCTCATGAAGCGAACAACTAAAGGCTGTCCTGAGATCGGCTTACCTTCCACACGGTAATGGTATGCACTGATTGCACTAAGGTGAACCCTTACGGAGTTGGTCTTGAGACCAGACTCAGACAAGTGCAGAAGGTATTCAAGCAGGGTCTGTGTAGGACAAGAGCGAGGATCTAGGACATTGCTGTCACACCAGACGGCAAACCTCCTCCATAGAAAGAAGTAACTCCTCTTAGTGGAATCTTTCCTGGAAGCAAGCAAGATGCGGGAGACACCCTCTGACAGACCCAAAGAGGCAAAGTCTACGCTCTCAACATCCAATCGTCGAGATATGGGAACACGTGTACCCCCAGTCTGCGAAGTGCCGCTGCTACTACAGCCAAGCACTTCGTGAACACTCTGGGCGCAGAGGCGAGCCCAAAGGGTAGCACACAGTACTGGAAGTGACGTGTGCCCAGCTGGAATCGCAGATACTGTCTGTGAGCTGGCAGTATTGGGATGTGCGTGTAGGCGTCCTTCAAGTCCAGAGAGCATAGCCAATCGTTTTCCTGAATCATGGAGAGAAGGGTGCCCAGGGAAAGCATCCTGAACTTTTCTTTGACCAGATATTTGTTCAGGGCCCTTAGGTCTAGGATGGGACGCATCCCCCCTGTTTTCTTTTCCACAAGGAAGTGCCTGGAATAGAATCCCAGCCCTTCTTGCCCAGATGGCACGGGCTCGACCGCATTGGCGCTGAGAAGGGCGGAGAGTTCCTCTGCAAGTACCTGCTTGTGTTGGAAGCTGTAAGACTGAGCTCCCGGTGGACAATTTGGAGGTTTTGAGGCCAAATTGAGGGTGTATCCTTGCCGGACTATTTGGAGAACCCACTGATCGGAGGTTATGAGAGGCCACCTTTGGTGAAAAGCTTTCAACCTCCCTCCGACTGGCAGGTCGCCCGGCACTGACACTTGGATGTCGGCTATGCTCTGCTGGAGCCAGTCAAAAGCTCGTCCCTTGCTTTTGCTGGGGAGCCGAGGGGCCTTGCTGAGTCGCACGCTGCTGACGAGAGCGAGCGCGCTGGGGCTTAGCCTGGGCCACAGGCTGTCGAGAAGGAGGATTGTACCTACGCTTGCCAGAAGAGTAGGGAACAGTCTTCCTTCCCCAAAAAATCTTCTACCTGTAGAGGTAGAGGCTGAAGGCTGCCGGCGGGAGAACTTGTCGAAAGCGGTGTCCCGCTGGTGGAGCTGCTCTACCACCTGCTCGACTTTCTCTCCAAAAATATTATCCGCACGGCAAGGCGAGTCCGCAATCCGCTGCTGGATTCTATTCTCCAGGTCGGAGGCACGCAGCCATGAGAGTCTGCGCATCACCACACCTTGAGCAGCGGCCCTGGACGCAACATCAAAGGTGTCATACACCCCTCTGGCCAGGAATTTTCTGCACGCCTTCAGCTGCCTGACCACCTCCTGAAATGGCTTGGCTTGCTCGGGGAGCTTGTCCACCAAGCCCGCCAACTGCCGCACATTGTTCCGCATGTGTATGCTCATGTAGAGCTGGTAGGACTGAATTTTGGCCACGAGCATAGAAGAATGGTAGGCCTTCCTCCCAAAGGAGTCCAAGGTTCTAGAGTCCTTTCCCGGGGGCGCCGAAGCATGCTCCCTAGAACTCTTGGCCTTCTTTAGGGCCAAATCCACAACTCCAGAGTCATGAGGCAACTGAGTGCGCATCAGCTCTGGGTCCTCATGGATCCGGTACTGGGACTCGATCTTCTTGGGAATGTGGGGATTAGTTAGAGGCTTGGTCCAGTTCGCCAGCAATGTCTTTTTGAGGACATGATGCATGGGTACTGTGGATGCTTCCTTAGGTGGAGAAGGATAGTCCAGGAGCTCAAACATTTCAGCCTGGGCTCGTCCTCCACAACCACCGGGAAGGGGATGGCCGTAGACATCTCCCGGACAAAGGAAGCGAAAGACAGACTCTCGGGAGGAGAAAGCTGCCTTTCAGGAGAGGGAGTGGGATCAGAAGGAAGACCCTCAGACTCCTCGTCAGAGAAATATCTGATGTCCTCTTCCTCTTCCCACGAGGCCTCACCATTGGTGTCAGACACAAGTTCACGGACCTGTGTCTGCAGCCGTGCCCTGCTCGACTCCGTGGAACAATGGCCACGGTGGGAGCGTCGAGAGGTAGACTCCCTCGCCCGCACCGGCGAAGCTCCCTCCGCCAACGTAGTCGGGGAGCCTTCCTGGGAGCTACCGCAGTCGGTACCGCAAGCGGCACCGATGTCGGAGACCTCACCCCGGGCAATGGGCCAGCCGGCGCCTCGCTCGACGGTACCGTGGCGCAAGCACCCCTGGTACCGGAGGGGTAGGGCGCAACAGCTCTCCCAGGATCTCTGGGAGAACGGCCCGGAGACTCTCGTTCAGAGCGGCTGTGGAAAAAGGCATGGAAGCCGATGCAGGCGTCGATGTCAGAGTCTGTTCCGGGCGTGGAGGCTGTTCCGGTCTGTCCAAAGGGAGCGCATCGACACCTCTTGAACAGAGGGCGAGCGGTCCTCTCGGTGCCGATGCCTACTGGGTGCCGACTCCCTCGGCGACGCAGAGCTCTCGGTGCCGACACGGGAAGGGGACCGGTGACGATGCTTCTTCGACTTCTTGGGACGAAGCATGTCACCGGAGCTTCCCGGCACCGACGAGGAGGACGTAGAATCCAGCCGTCGTTTCCTCGGGGCCGAGGCCGAAGGAGGTCGGTCTCTGGGTGGCTGTACCGCAGGAGCCCTCAGGGTAGGGGAGACCCACCCGAAGGCTCACCGCCACCAGCAGGGGAATGGACAGCCCTCACCTGCACTCCAGACGAAGCACCCACCGTCCAACGACATCAGCAGACGAGGAGGTCTCGGTACCACCGACGCCGACGCAGCCCTCCGATGTCTCGGCCCCGATGCAGAGGGTCGATGCCTCGATTCACTCGATGCAATCGGGGGCGAGGATGAAGGTCCGGGCGCCGACGACGTCGAAGCAGTCGATACTCCCGTGCCGATGCCGACGAAGAGCCCAAGAACAAAACGTTCCACTGGGCCAATCTCGCTACCTGAGTCCGCTTTTGCAAAAGAGAACACAGACTACAGGCCTGCGGGCGGTGCCCAGCCCCCAGACACTGAAGACACGACGTGTGCCTGTCAGTGAGCGAGATTACCCGGCGCACTGGGTGCACTTCTTGAAGCCGCTGGAAGACTTTGATGTCATGGGCGGAAAAATCGCCGAGATCAAAACTCGAAATGGCGAAAATGGCACCACAAAAAAGGGGGAAAAACTTCGAATCGAGGCCTAAAAGGGCCTATCCCGACGACGAAAGAAAACTTACCGGGGCAAAACTAGAGGTACAGGAAGGGGAACAGACCGAAAAGGTCTCCTTCCGAACACCTTTTTTTTTTTTTTTTTAAAGCGAAGTCAAAAACGACGCGCGAGGTCAACTTTCGGGGCGCGAACGGCGAAACACGACCGTACCGAGCGCGGACAAAAGAAGACTGGCCGGCACGAGCCAGTTCGGGCGGGAAGACCGGTGTGCATCGGCGCGCGAGGACTAGCAAAGGACTTTGCTAGAAAGTGTTCCGATTGGAGGGGCTGCCGTGGACGTCACCCATCAGTGAGAACAAGCAGCCTGCTTGTCCTCGGAGAATTATTCATTACTTATCTAACCCCACTTTATTTTTCAATAAGGGTTTCACTGTGGCCAACTTCAGTGATGCTGGAATAACCCCCCCCCCCCCCCCCCCACACCCACACACATACAGGTGCCAGCTCACATGCCAGCTAGCTCACATCCACTGAAGAACATGGGGCCATTATTGCCTTAGTAGGTTTCAATGCTTGAAACACTAACACCATAACGGCCACAGATACATCCTGAAACGTTTCATACACACCCCTCCCCCTCCACATTCAACAATGGCTGCATTTGTGCACCAACAACAGGCTATCCAAATCTCCTAACCAAAGCTTCAGTTTTCTCCCTCAAAAACTCCCCAGACTAGCATGCATCAATCATAAGTACATACGTATTGTCATACTTATGGAGTGGAGGAGTGGCTAGTGGTTAGGGTGGTGGACTTTGGTCCTGGGGAACTGAGGAACTGAGTTCGATTCCCACTTCAGGCACAGGCAGCTCCTTGTGACTCTGGGCAAGTCACTTAACCCTCCATTGCCCCATGTAAGCCGCATTGAGCCTGCCATGAGTGGGAAAGCACGGGGTACAAATGTAACAAAAAACAACAACAACAAAAATACTGGGACAGACCAAAGTCCATCAAGCCCAGCATCCTGTTTCCAACAGTGGCCAATCCAGGTCACAAATACCTGGCAATCCCTAAAAAGTACAAAACATTTTATACTGCTTATCCCAGAAATAGTGGATTTTTCCCAAGTCCAATTTAATAATGGTCTATGGACTTTTCCTTTAGGAAGCCTTCCAAACCTTTTATAAACTCTGCTAAGCTAACTGCCTTTACCACATTCTCTGGCAACGAATTCCAGAGTTTAATTACACGTTGAGTGAAGAAACATTTTCTCCGATTCATTTTAAATTTACTACTTTGTAGGTTCATCGCATGTCCTGTAGGAGTATTTACCTGAGATCTCACCTTTGCTGGTCATGTCCTATACAGCCATTGTTATAACAATATGAATGTTACAGCTTGTGGCCTGTATGCATCAGTAACCATCAGAATCCAGCTTGGTTACAGAAAGGAAATTTACTGCTGAGCATTCCAAGATGACTTCATCCAAGGACTTATTCTTTGTTGCAAACTAGCCCAGTTATCTCCTGGGAAGATTGAAGGAGAGCCACACATGGCTCCAGGATTATGGGATCAGACAGGGATGTTTGCATGCCATTGATACTACAACAAAGGCTCGCTTCATGACCAAGAAGCTGGCTGGACATTAGTACACCATCTGTGATTGGCCCACACATATCATCTGACCGATGGATGCCAAAAGTTTGGACTGACGAGGAGAAGGAGAGAGAAAAGACGACCAGAAGACTTGCAGTTGGATAGAAGACTCTGAAAGAGCAAGAGCCTGATTTCCTAATCACCAGTGTACTGCATACCTTGTAACAAACTCACAAGGTTAGCTCAGTTACGATACGGCCTTACTTAATGACTGTGTCATCTGCCTCCAGAATACAGATCTCAGACTTATTCCTGGACTGAGAGACTCGCTGAGGTTTCAGCTTGAGTCTCAGAAGAGGAATCCGCTTCTTTATCATTGGAAGTCTGCCACAAACTGCAGGGTGAGATAACAGGATTTACTACATATGGTCATGGGAATAATTAGTCCTTGGCTTTTTTCTGAGACAGATGGGTTGTATGTCATGACTTATGGTCTATGAATTTAGCTGCTAACTGTATTTTGCATAAGACGTGTGGTGTAACTTCTCATAATCATTAGGATATCAGTACTGTGATTGGTTGTGTAATTACTCATTTAGTTAGTCCATTAGGATAATCATATGTCATTATCTATATTTTGGTGATAATCTATTTTTATAGCAAGTTATTTTGTATTTTGCTTGGCATTGTGCTTAAGAACTATTTATATATATATATTTCTTTACCTAATAAATAATATATATTCCATTTGTGGCATTGTTCCTTTTTCCAGCACAACTAGCTTGCCGTTGGGCCAAAGAGGTACGCTTCCCCTAGACACATGTCCAGAATAAATGCTATTTAGTAGTGTTCTGTCAGCTAAGTACCTCTAGATGTATATTGGGAGTTGTTCTCCTGTATATAGCATACCTATATATTGGTGGCCCACCCTTTTCTTACAGTCCCTTAGTCCTAGTGTTTTTGGAAAGCGTAAACAGATGCTTCACGTCTACCCGTTGAACTCCACTCATTATTTTATAGACCTCTATCATATCTCCCCTCAGTCGCCTTTTCTCCAAGCTGAAGAGCCCTAGCTACTTTAGCCTTTCTACTACTAATACTACTCAACATTTCTAAAGCGCTACCAGACTTACGCAGCGCTGTACAGTCAAACATGAAGAGACAGTCCCTGCTCAAAAGACTTACAATCTTTCCTCATAGGGAAGTCGTCCCATCCCCTTTATCATTTTCGTCGCCCTTCTCTGCACCTTTTCTAAGTCCACTATAACTTTTTGAGATGCGGCAACCAGAAATGAACACAATATTCGAGGTGCAGTCGCACCATGGAGCGATACAAGGACATTATAACGTCATTTTTGATTTTCATTCCTTTCCTAATAATACCTAACATTTCATTTGCTTTCTTAGCTGCAGCAGCAGCACACTGAGCAGAAGGTTTTAACGTATCATCAACGACGACACCTAGATCTCTTTCTTGGTCAGCAACTCCTGACGTGGAACCTTGCATGATGTAGCTATAATTTGGTTTCCTCTTTCCCACATGCATCACTTTGCACTTGCTCAAACCTAAACCTCACAGTCCCAACATTCTTTCCTACTAAACTATTTACAACATAACAATTCCTTCAGCTGATTCAATGCTTCTCTCACCTTTTTCTGATTAATACTCATTCTTTACACTCTCACCAATAACTAAATATTCTTTAAATTTTATCCTATAACTCCGATAATCTCCTTATCTCTAGATTTCCTTCAAACCCACTGGCTGTCTCAATTCCCGCTCTATCCCAAAGTACCTGACTTCCAAGGACATAAGAATAGTCATTTCTTCAACCATTCCCAGATCTTCAATATTGAACCTAGGCAACACCACTCCCTTTTCAAATCCAGAATTTCAAACCTAGGACATACCTTCATTGACTTTGCATGATACTGCTCCTTCCTTACCATTCACTGCACATCCACACTAAACACCAAAACACAATGATCGGACCACCCCGCCTTCAAAACCTGAACTGACTCTAACATATGCATTTGTAACTTATAGTCATTCATTCATTTAAGTACTTACGTACTGCTTAGACCTATATATGATAGAAAAATAAGATTCAGCATGTGTCCTGCTTCATGCGTTGACTCACACACTACTTGTTGCAAGGACCACACTGCCAGTGCCTCAAAAAGTATATGACTAGTTCCCCCAGACACATCTACACCAGGATCTAATGGCAAATTAAAATCTTCTAAAATATATAGCTTATTTTTTATTTATTTGTAGCAGTATTTATATCCCAGATTTTACAAACAGGTTTGGTTCGATGTGGTTTACAAATTTGGTTAGTTAGTGAAGTAGAGAGTTACATTTTAGGATGATGGTTGGGGGTAAGAGTGACAAGAGAGTTACATTTTAAGAGAGATTTTAGCGAGGTGCATATTAAGAGAGTAGTTAGATCCATAGAGGGTTGAGAGAGAGGACTTGGTTATGGAGATGGGGGTAGTGGTTGACGTAGGGAGTGGTAGGTTTAATTGGTTGACTTATGGGGGGGTTGGGGGTCAGCTAGCATGTATGTTTTTGTTGTTTGTAGGTAGGACTTTTTTGAATAGGTAGGTCTTGAAGTGTTTCCGAAAGTTGGTGTACGGTGTTAAGGACCTTAGTGACTTGGAAGGGCATTCCACAAGGGAGCTTTGGTAGGGGAAGTTAGCTGAATGAATGGACTTGTAGATTAGCTTGTGACACGGGGGTAGTGGAGGATCAGGTAGTTCCTCGTTTCCTTCAGGGTGTTTTTGAGGGGTAGGATGATCATGTTTGAGAGGTATGTGGGTGCTTCACCGAGAGCTATGAGCCAGACCATTGTACAGAGTTTGAAGGTTATCTGGGCCTTGATAGGGAGCCAGTTGAGTGCTTGTAGTAGGGTGGCCCTTTCATATTGTGTCTTCCTCAGAATGAGTCTGGCTGCTGTATTTTGGGCAGTTTGGAATCTCTTTATGATTTGCTCTTTGCAACCTGAGTAGATGCATTGCAGTAGTCTTAAGTGTGTGAGGACTAAAGATTATACTATGAGTCGGAATACTTTTGTGGTGAAGTTATTTCTAATTCTCCTTAGTTTCCACATTATGTGGAAAGTGTTCATTACTCTACCTTTGTGACCTGGGGTTTGAAGGTTTAATTTTTGATCGATGATCGTTCTGTTGTGAATTTAGGGGTCCAGAGCTCCCCAAGAAGGCTGGAGTGACCTTAGATCTGACTCCATCTCTAAATAGCACTAGTACCGGGGTAATCAAGGAGTTATGAAGTTCTAAAAGGAATTGCCACTAAGAGAGACGTTAGGTCTAAGAAAAGATACCAGCCTTATGACAAACTGGATTTAGATTACAAGTTATACAATGCAGTGAAAGATAGCCTGATACAGCAAAAGCATTTATACTTACAGCCTTTCATCATTAAGTGAAGCCCACAAATCATCATTTGGAATGAGGAGTTTATTTGCCAAGGTACAAGTCAAATCAGTGATTGACAACAGGCACGTACAATCAATTAATTATAGGAATATAATAATCCAGCTGCAAACAGGTGTTAATTCCTAATCTTTTATAATTTCTTTTACCAATTAAAGGTTTTACAAGGGAAAGCAATTAGGTAATTTGTCAATTCTGCTGGTCACATTGGTTTCCCTTGGAGAGAGAGTGCCAACCCTTCTCTCTCTAACTTAAACCAGGAAATACCCTGATTTTTATAGGTGCCCTCAGGATATGGATAATATGACAGTAGATATACCTGATTGGATCTATGCTAATGTCATGGTTGTCACTGATTGGCTCATGCTAATGAGTAGCTTCTATCTTGCTAACATGGTTTTGTCTTTAGCTCGCTTGACCACAAATCTTAAGCAAGACCCTGCATCCAGCTACACCTTTCCTTTCTCACACCATGGCTGACCACAATCCTGCTCACAGGAAAGTCTCATTTCTCAACTTGTTTTTCTAACTTACATTAGAGAAAATTCCACTTTGCAACAGATGCGGCTTCCATTTTGTGCTGGGGCTATGTGGTTATATTGTGTATGGTGGTTTGTTTGTGGGGTGATGTTAGTACCAGGAATTGGGTCTTATCTCTGTTGAGCTTGAATGCGGTTGCCCAGTTTTTTAGTGTGTTTAGGCCTGCTCTGATTTCTTCTGTGATGTCATTAATGTCGCTTTCGAAAGGGATAAAGATGGTCACATCGTCTGCGTAGGTGAATGGGTTGAGACCTTGGTTGTCAAGTTTTTCGGCTAATGGGGTCATCATGATGTTGAATAGTATAGGGGAGATGAAGGATCTCTGTAGGATTCCTCATCGTGCTGTCCAGGTGGAAGATAGTTCATTGTTCATATTGACTTGGTAAGATCTCTTGGTCAGGAATTTCTCAAACCATTTGAGTACTGTTCTGCTTATGCCGATCTTGTTGAGTATTTGGATAAGGATGCAGTGGCCGACCATATCGAAGGCCGAGGACATGCCGAATTGTAGTAGCAGTATGTTTCCGCCCTGGCTGATTTCTCTTCTGAAATTGGTGATCGGGGTGTTGAGTGTGGGTTCTGTGCTGTGTCGTGATCTGAAGCCAGATCGAGAATCATGTAGTATTGAGAAGTTGTTCAAGTATTCAGTGAGTTCTTTGACTATGCATTCCAATATCTTAGCAATGAGGTTAATGGAGGCAACTGGGTCCTGTATTTTTTGACATTGCTTTGGTTAATTTAGGGGGTTTTGGGATCGGTGTTAGAATGATGTCCCTCTTTTCCGTAGGAAGATGCCGGCGGCTAACAGTTGGTTAGGTAGGCTGTTATGCTGTCAAGGAAATGGGCGGGATGTTCTTTTAGTAGGTAGCTAGGGCATGTGGTCTAGTGAGTAGTGGGATTTGGTAGTTTTGATTGAGCAGTTGCCACACTAAAGCTGTGTTTGGGGGTGAAAATAGATGACCATGATCTGTCGGCACCAAGTGTTTACCTTTCCTGGTAAGTGCATCCTGAAACCGATCTAGGTCTGGTCATCTTTTTGGAAGGAGGCTCTTATTACTACTATTTGATCTTCAAATAGTTGGCTAGTTTTTGTGCTCCCGGTGAATTTTCCGATTCGCAAGTCAGTAGGTTTGTGGACGTAAGCAAGTTGTAGTTGTTTTGTTTTTGTTTTTATAATCGGATCCAATTAGTTGTTTGTAGGGATTGAATTTGATTTTCCCTCAGTTTTGTTTTGTACTGTCATGATTTCTGATTTGCATTTTGTTTTGTTTGTTGTCTGTTTTGTGTTTTTTTGCCAAGTCATTCTAATTTATCTGCATTCTTTTTGTTTTCTTTAGTTCGTTGTTGTCCATGGATTTGCCTTGTTTCTGGTGGTTTTCTTAGTTTCGAGAGTGCTATGATATGGACGATCTGGCATCTGTTCTCCCAGGATGATAGGAACGCGAGGTGTTATGGGGGAGGGGGACCAAGAATTAGAATAGATGTTGGTCCAGAAGGTTTTGTTGTCAGTTATGCCTCTGGATTCAGAAGTTGTATGGGTGGTTGAGGTTTGGGAAGAGGCCTCTTTCCAGTTGAGAATGGCGAGTAGTTTTGAAGTGGTCGGACCATGGTGTTTCTTTCCCATTTTAGATCGTTGTGCGCTAGGTGAAGAGTTTCTGTGAATTTATATGCTATTAAATCGAGTGTGTGGCCTTTGTTGTGGGTTGGTTGAGAGGGAGGGTATTGGAAGTTCCATTGATGGAGGAAGTTGTGGCATTCTTGGTGTTTGCATGGTTAGCGTTTTCTAGGTGTATGTTGAGATCTCTGAGAAGTAGTTTGAGTGGATATGCATGTGTTGGAGGTGACGTCGATGAATTCCTGGTGGGTTTCTGACCATTTCCTGATGGTCTGTAGAAGAGGATGCAGCATAATTGATCTTGGAGGGTGGCATCTTGTATTGGTGCATGATGGTATTTTGAGTTGGGGAGAGCTGAATTGGAGATGAGTTCTGTTGTAGAGGAGGATTTGAAGATAACTACTATTCTGCCCCCTTTTTTCTTCTCTCATAGTGTGTATGATTTTGTATCCTGGGGAGCATATTGCATTTAGGATGGGGTCATTTCAAGTTGGATCCATGTTTCTCTAATGAATAGTAGCTCCTAGTTTTCCTCCTCTATCCATTCTTTGATAGTTTTGTTTTGTTAACCACTGATCTGGCATTTAGGGTGTATGATTGGTATTGGTAGGTAATTGAGGGTTTGAGGCGCTGTTGCAGTGAATTTTGATGAGGTTGTGTTTGCCAGTTTTGTTTGGTTTTGTATTTCTATTTTATTTAACTTCTCATTCTGTGGGTTTGGGGTCTGTAGCTGTTGTATGGAGATGTTAGATCGTGATGTAGGTGTGTGATGATATGCTGTTATGATAGGTATGGGATATGATTGGGATGCTGTATAGATTGTTTGTGTGGAGGTTGGGTGTGGTGGAGGTGGGGGGAAATGAGTATAGTGAATAGGATACATTTCGGGTATATGCGTTTGTTAGTATCTGGTGTTTGACATTTTCGTCAGTGGATTTGTTTTTTTGCATTGAGGGTTCTGTTGTTGGTTAGTAACGTCAGTTAGTGTTGGGGCTGTTATAGTTGGAGTTGTCCTAGGTTGGATGGAGGGTAGTGGTATGAAGTGGATATCAAGGTGTTTGCTTTTGTTTTGTTGGAATCTGCTTTTTCTTAGAGGGCAGAACTGGAGATACTCTATTTGTTTCTATAGGTAGTTGTAGTGGAGGATATCTCTGTAGGGTAGT
The DNA here is from genome assembly GCF_901765095.1 of Microcaecilia unicolor. Classification (NCBI taxonomy): domain Eukaryota; kingdom Metazoa; phylum Chordata; class Amphibia; order Gymnophiona; family Siphonopidae; genus Microcaecilia; species Microcaecilia unicolor. Next base: position 174,472,620 of record NC_044031.1, read on the forward strand.
ACATCCAAGACTAAATAAAATCCAACAAGGTAGAACAATCAGCCCTCAAAATCCTCAGAGGGCAATACATCACACAACAAGCCCACTAAAACATCCCCTCATTCTGCAGACTGGTCAACCACCAACTTAAAACTCAAACACTGCTTAAAAAAAAAATCACTCTTCCTCCTTTCTTAATATCTCTATAAGCCCATTCCCATGTGTATCCCACACAACCCCAGATCAATTTTAAGCAACCAAGATTCAGTCACACACAAATTATCCAACAGACGTCTTGTTCCTAACAGACCTTATTTTCACCAAACCCACCTTCAACCCATCCCTTCCAACCCACACCTTAGAAACTATTAGTTTTAAAGCAGAAGTAACCCCTAACCCTCCACCCACTCCTCTTCATAAACCCCAGATCCCCATACTTCTCACATCCACACATCTCGTCTATTAGTGCCATACTCCAACTCTAACCCACCCCACTCTCTTCCTCACCAACCTCCCAACACAAACAAGCACAAATCTAGGCTCCCAAAGCCTGCCCCAAGGAGCTCCTTAGTCGTGCTGCTTTGTCGGCGTGACAAGGGAGGCCCTTGCTTCTCCAACACTGCCCTGCTGCTCTTCACACATCCCACACCAGATTGGCCAGTAGAAGGGAGAGGGGTGGAGCCGCGATGCAGGGAGCAGCGAATCAGCACAACACGGGGAATGCACAGCAGCAGGAACAGAAGGCCCGGCCCCTCGCGTATCATAATAGTGACGTCAGGGAGAGGGGAGGAGCTGTGATGCGGGGAGCAGCGAGTGACCAATGTGGAGGGGGAGGAGGAGGAGCCGTGATGCAGGGAGCAGCGAGTGTCCAATGTGGAGGGGGAGAGTAGGGAAACACGCAGAGCATGTTTCCCTACTCCTCCCCCTGCCTAGGAAACCAATTTAGTGCTGAAATCCATAGGGGAGGGGGACACCTGTGGAAGACTGACTCCCAAAACATTAATTGCAGGAAGCCAATACCTTGCTAGCGCCCGTTTTAATTGGTTTCCAGAAACGGGCCTTTTTACTAGTTTACCTATAAATGACTGAAGCATAATTTATAAGGCTTTCAAGGATTCTTCATAAAGAATTAATATGGTTTGATTGCTAGCTGTATTTGTTTTTTGAGATTGTTACAGTTTGTTTAATGTTTTTGTGATGTTAATTTGGAAATATAAAGTACTTGGTAAGAAATGTTCCAGATATGTATTTCTAGTAGGGCTGTTCATTTAATGTGCCTTAACCTCGATTAATTGCATTACTTTTAACTTGCGCAGATAATTTTAACTCGATTAATCTCATCGTTCTCTCTCCTACCACTGCCCCTCTCCCTCCCCAGTGCTCCTGCAGCTTTTTCTCTCCTACCTGCCACCATATACTGGCAGCCTTTTCTCTCCTGCAAACCCCACTCTCTGGCATCTCATTCCGCCCGCGCCATCACCCTCCAAACTTGCCTTGTACACACAGCAGCATTAAGCACACGCTGCTCCACTCCTCTCTGTAACCTGAGCCCTCCCTTTCTAGTGTCCCACCTTCTCTGATGAAACTTCCTGTTTCCTGCTGCAGGAGTCAAACGCTAGAGAGAAGAGAGGAGATGGTGTCCACAGGGTGGGAGGAGAGACCAGAGGAGATGGTGCCTATGGAGGGGAGGAAAGACAGAAGGAAAGAGGAGAATGGTGCCCATGGGTGAAGGGGAAGGGAAGGGATAGAAACAAGATGGGTATAAGGAGGAAGAAAAATGGCAGAAAGTTGAATTTGAAAGATGTTATAGGGGAAGAAGTGAAGAAGAGAGGAGGAGAGAAAAGAAATAGAGGAGAGAGGAGGCCTTGAAAATAGAGTTCAGATCACAGACAGAGGAACAGACCCAGAGACAGAATAAAATAAAAGTAAAATCACCAGACAACAAAGGTAAGAGAAATGATTTTATTTTCAGTTCAGTAACTGAAGTACAGTATGTCAGTGTTGAGAATTGACATCTGCAGTCTATATTTTGCACTATATAGGTGAAAATGTGAGGGGGACACTCTATGCTATTAATCATGCAATTAAAAACTTTTAATCGGTGAACTGCCCTAATTTCTAGGCAAGTATTGGTGTGCATTTTTTATGTATGTTTATAGAAGAAGTCATAAAATGACAATATTCTTCCTTCCTACTCTGCTCTTCTGACACTCCCAGGCTGGTTCTGGTACCTTGTCTGTTTCTTGTAAAGAACAGAACATGGGCATACTGTATGTAACAGAGCTTGTACTGGGGTTTTTTTTTAACCTTTCAAACAATTTTTATTGATGAATGCACATGTTAAACATTTCCATATCAATCAGTATAAATCTGGTGATGAACAATTCAAACTTGTACTAATACATCTTAATTTCTATCAAAGTTTTTTTTTTTTCCCAAACATTTCCCCCCTCCCGGGTTTTTTTTTTTAATTTGAGAAGTTAATTCAGGTTTTACAGTGTACTGATTTCAGCAGAATTGTTCAGTGACAGCAGAAGGCTTATATGTGTGACAGACAATGCTTTATTCTTTGTATGCATCCTTGCAGCTGTAGCTGTTGAAAAGCATGCACCGCATCTAATAATAAATGGTACAGTGCATCAGTGAGAGGATGAGGATGCCAGACTTCAAGTACCCGATCTGAGCATTTTAACACAGTGATCTGAATGTGACGAGATTCAGCTGATACAGAAACAAGCTGACATCTTTACAGTTGCCTAGAAGTAAATCAACGGAAGTGGTGGTTATAGACGGCTAAACTGTTGTTTAGTTACTATTACTTGTAAAAGCAGTATTGGTTGTAGGCACATTCATATTCTAATTAAGGAAAAATATCTGTGTTGTATAGTTTGAGCCTTCATTTTGGTATTGTATTGTTCTGATATTTGAGGTGCGTCAAGGTACCTAAATTTTGGTGATACTGTTCATTTGCTGATTATGTGCTTGTTGATTTCACAATGTGCCTTAATCCATGAATTTTTTAAATTTTCAGAAAAAGATCCTAAATTTGATAAACAAGTTTCCTGGAAAGATCTCATGTAGTTTCCATGTTACGCAACAGACAGCACAAGTTTGTGAGGAGCTACAACCATATACCACGGGTGAGTCCTATAGTTGTTCTAAAGGCATCTTTAAAAAATCCAGACCGAACTAATAGGATGTGTTCTTGAAAGTAAAGGTCAGTGGTACGGAAGAGTGAGGAGAATTCAAGCATTTTGATTTCTGACTTAGATAGAAAAATACATAAATAATACTCACAAGAAGAGTTGAATCAACACAAGGACATAAGTAGTGAGAAGAATTGCTATTCCAGGGTTTCAACTACTTATTGGTTTGTGCACCAGTCTATCCTGAATATTCAGTATCCACATCCATCTCACAAATGGAGTTTAGGCAGTGACAGAGCTACCAGGTTATTTTAAAGGTGACCCATTGGAGGGGAGAAGTAGAATTTCAATAGAGTTCTGCTGAATTCTGAATGTGGGGAAAGGAGGTGATTATAAAGCTTACAACAATAAGATAAAAACAATATAGAAGGTGCCACATCCCCATTATGCAGGAATTTCTAAATCTTGGCTAACTCTTATGTTCAAAGGTTATTGATGACTTATGTAGAACCATACTATCCAACATTATAAACAGTCAAAATAGCATAGCATAAAAGACACATGAAGATCATAGAATGAGAATATCTGTCATCAAACATTTTCTCAAGTATATCCCCCTCAGCCCTACCCTTATGCCTCCCTCTACCCTCTATATTCCAGAGAAATTATATTTGTAAAGGATCCCACACCAACGGTTACTGTACAATATAATGACCATACTATGCTTAACTAGGATCAATCAACTAAACAGAGTCCCTCCCCCCTTTCCCCCAAGCCAGCCTTTCAGTCAAAGAGGTTGGTAAATAACATAACTCCCTTGAGATAATGAACTAGTTTAAATATACTAGGATAATTCCAACATAGAGAGATTGGTCTGGACTCTTATAGCCTACTTTTATCAAAGAAATCTTGGCTAACTCTTAGATGTATTTTAGGTTGCTAATTAAATTTACATATACAGCATAGATGAGGCTCACATGGTATTTTTCTAGTTCTAGAGGGGTACATTTTTTGAAAATTTTTAATACCTGGTTCCCTTTTGCTGTAATGTATGTTTGGAACCCTTTACCCTCCTTTATTAGATTGGAGTGCACTTACTTGATATTTTGCAAGAAATTGATAACTTTGCTTTTGAAAACTGACAAGGTTATTTTCTTTTACATGTAACTTTGGGTTATTTATTGTTCTGTGTAACTTACTTATCTTTTATAAAGAGCTGTGAACCTGCAAAGGGATACTGCGGTATATAAATGATACATCGACATTCAGTTTGTGGAAGTTGGAAGAGAATGGCTTTTGCCAAATTGTCAAACAGTACTGACAACAGATGTATCCAAACTGGGTTGGGGAGTCCATTTAGATGAGTTGTGGTTCTCCCCGGAAGCTTTATCATATACATTTCATAGAATTAGCGGCAGCCTGGAAAGCTCTAAAGGCTTTCAAAGATTGGTTGGCCAACAAAATTGTGTTGTTACATATGTTTGTATTATGTCAACAAAAACAGAAAGCAGCAGTCGTACCTCCTGCGTTGGGAGACTGTCAGGAGTGGATCTGGGTGTGGACAGAATGACTTCAGGGCCACTTACCTGGCAGAGATGAACAGTGCATTTACCACCAGCATGTAGAAGGGAAACCCATCTCTGTACAGCCTTTACTTGTTAGATTCATGGAAGGCTTCTCCTTTACAGCCTTCTCCGGGGTGACTCCCAGGTCCGCTCCACTCAGGACCTCTGCTCTAGGTGCCGCGCAGGGCATTTTTCTCTTTACATTTATTTTCCTCTCGGTTACTATTTATGGCTCCAGTACACTTTTCTTCTTGGTACTGTCCCTTCCTAATCTGTTTCTCCATCTGAAACCACTGTACACTGCAGGAACACATTGTCCACCCTCTGTATTCATCATCTCACCATCTCTTTATTCCTCTTCCTTTTTCTCAGCTCTCAACCTTCAACATTTCCTTCCTTCTATTCATCCATCTCGCCTTCATCACTGTCGTCGTACCTCTCCTACTTTTCTCTGTATTCTTTTGCTCCTTCTCCTGCTCACCGCTGGGGACATTAATCCCAATCCTGGTCCTCCACATCAGCTCTCATCCTATTTGTGCAGGTCTCACCGTGATATCTCCAATCTAATTTCTGTTCTTCTCCTCCCCCCCTCCTTCCCTGCCTTTCTCTTGTGCTCTGTGGAATGCCCACTCTGTCTGTAACAAACTTTCCTACATCCATGACCTCTTTATCTCTCGTACTCTCCATCTGCTTGCCCTAACTGAAACTTGGCTTTACCCTGAAGACTCTGCTTCAGTCGCAGCCCTATGCCATGGAGGTTATCTTTTCTCCCATACTCCTCGCCCGGTTGGCCGTGGAGGTGGTGTCGGGCTACTACTTTCACCCTCTTGTAGATTTCAACCTCTTCTTCTACCTTAGTCTCACTGTTTTTCTTCCTTCGAAGTCCACTCCATCTATTTGCTCCTCTACCTCTCCGAGTAGCAGTTATTTATCGACCCCCTGATAAGTCCGTTTCTTCCTTTCTCACTGACTTTGATGCTTGGCTTTCCTTCTTTCTTGAACCTTCAGCTCCTTCCCTCATTCTTGGGGATTTTAACATTCATGCTAATGATCCCTCTGACTCTTATGCTTCTCAGTTTCTTGCTTTAACATCCTCTTTCAATCTTCAACTGTGTTCCACTGCCCCCACTCACCAGAATGGCCACTGTCTTGATCTTATCTTCTTCTCAAACTGCTCACTCTCCAGTTTCTGTGCCTCAACTCTTCCCCTCTCTGACCATCATTTGATAACTTTCACACTTAAACACCCTCCTCCCCAGTCCCGTCCAACCTTAATACATTTAGGAATCTTCAGGCTATTGACCCTTCTACTCTGTCCTCCAATCCTCTCTACCACTATGTTATCCAAGTCTGTCAATGAGGCTGTCTCTTCCTATAATACTAATCTGTCCTCTGCTCTGGATACTCTCGCTCCTCCCATTCCCCGTTCTGTAAAACATACCAAACACCAGCCTTGGCTGACCTCTAGAATCCGCTACCTATGTTCCTGTGCCCGCTCTGCAGAACGCCTTTGGCTGAAATCCCGTGCCCATGCTGACTTCATACATTTCAAATTCTTGCTGACCTCCTTCCAGTCTGCTCTTTTACTTGCCAAACAGGACTTTTACATCCAGTTGACAAATTCTCTTGGCTGAAACCCTCGACGTCTCTTTGCCACACTTCTCCTCAAAGTGCCTTCACCTCCAACTCCCCCCTTCACTTTCTCCCCAGACTCTGGCTGAGTTCTTTCATGATATGGTTCACAAGATTAAACTTGAATTCTCAACCAGGTCACCTCCAACTCTCCTTCCCTTAGTCCATTCTCTCAACCCTCCAACCCCTGCCTCCTTTTCTTCCTTTTCTGAAATCACTGAAGAGGAAACTACACATCTTCTTTCCTCCTCAAAACTAACTACCTGTTCCTCTGATCATATTCCCACCCATCTACTTAAAAGGGATGACAGTAGGAGACATAGTGTTATCTGTCATATCCTCAATCTTTCACTGTCCACTGCGACTGTTCCTGATGCCTTCAAACATGCCATGGTCACACCACTCCTTAAAAAAAACCTTCATTGGACCCTGCCTGTCCTTCCAACTATCGCCCCATCTCCCTCCTCCCTTTCCTATCCAAGATACTTGAATGTGCTGTTCACCGCCGTTGCCTTGACTTTCTTTCATCTCAAGCTATTCTTGATCCACTTCAATCTGGCTTTCGTCCCCTTCATTCAACTGAAACAGTGCTTGCTAAAGTCTCCAATGATCTGTTCCTGGCCAGATCCAAAGGTCTCTATTCTATCCTCATCCTCGATCTATCTGCTGCTTTTGACACTGTTGATCACAGCCTACTCCTTGATACACAGTCCTCACTTGGATTTTAGGGCTCTGTTCTTTCCTGGTTTTCTTCATATCTCTCCCATCGTACTTTTAGCGTATACTCTAGTGGATCCTCCTCTACTTCTATCCCACTGTCAGTTGATGTACCTCAGGGATCCGTCCTGGGACCTCTTCTTTTCTCCATCTATACTTCTTTCCTTGGTACTCTGATCTCATCCCATGGTTTTCAGTATCATCTTTACGCTGATGACTCCCAGATCTACCTCTCCACACCAGAAATCCAGGCCAAAGTATCAGCCTGCCTGTCTGACATTTCTGCCTGGATGTCTCAGCGCCATCTGAAACTAAACATGACCAAGACTGAGCTTCTCATCTTTCCCCCTAAACCAACCTCTCCTCCCCCCCTATTCTCTATTTCTGTGGATAACAATCTCATCCTTCCTGTCTCATGAGCTCGTAATCTTGGGGTCATCTTCGACTCCTCCCTCTCCTTCTCTGCACATATTCAGCAGACTGCTAAAACCTGTCGTTTCTTTCTCTATAATATCAGCAAAATTCACCCTTTCCTTTCTGAGCACACTACCAGAACCCTCATCTACACTCTCATCACCTCTCGCTTACACTATTGCAACTTGCTTCTCACAGGTCTCCCACTTAGCCATCTCTCTCCTCTTCAATCTGTTCAAAATTCTGCTGCATGACTAATATTCCACCAGTGTCGTTATGCTCATATTAGCCCTCTCCTCAAGTCACTTCACTGGCTTCCTATCCATTTCTGCATACAGTTCAAACTCCTCTTATTGACCTATAAGTGCATTCACTCTGCAGCTCCTCAGTATCTCTCCACTGTCATCTCTCCCTACATTCCTCCCTGGGAACTCCGTTCACTGGGTAAATCTCTCTTATCTGCATCCTTCTTCTCCACTGCTAACTCCAGACTCCGTTCCTTTTATCTTGCTGCACCATATGCCTGGAATAGACTTCCTGAGCCGGTACATCAAGCTCCCATCTCTGGCCGTCTTCAAATCTAAGCTAAAAGCCCACCTTTTTGATGCAGCTTTTAAATCCTAACCCTTATTCCACTTGTTCAGAACCCTTATTTTATCCTCACTTTAATATTCCCTTCTCTCTTATTTGTCCTGTTTGTCTGTCCTAATTAGATTGTAAGCTCTGTCGAGCAGGGACTGTCTCTTCAAGTTCAAGTGTACAGCGCTGCATACGTCTAGTAGCGCTTTAGAAATGATTAGTAGTAGTAGTAGTACTAGTGAAGCATCCCAATGTGGGACCTCAACGTGGTATTAAGTAGGCTAATGAAAGATCCTTTCAATCCACTCGATAACCTGTGAACTGAAGAACCTGACCTGGAAGGTCTTCTTTTTGGTTGCAGTAAACTTTAACATGCACAGTAAGTGAGCTCCAGGCTTAAGTAACTGGTCCACTTTATACTAAACTCTATAACAGGGTGGTTCTGTTTTACTCATCCTTAGTACCTTCCTAAGGTGGTGTTTGATTTCCATCTTAATTAGTCTGTTGTCCTGCTAATATTTTTTCCTCACACTCACAAAGGTGAAAGTTCACTTCACACATTGGATTACAAAAGAGCCTTGGCCTCCTATTTGGAGTGGATTAAAGCCCTTAGAAAGTCCAGCCTACTTTTTTGTTTCATTTGACCCTAACAGAATGGGGCCTGCCATCAAATGCATGCTATCTAATTGGCTGGTGGACTGCATTTCTTTCTTTTCCGCACAAGCAGGTTTGATTCTTGAGGGGCATATTACAGCTCATAACGACAGAGCTAAAGCAGCATTGGTAGCTCACTTGAAATCAGCCTGCATAGAGAAAATATGAACGGCTGCAATATAGTGATCTATTCATACGTTCACAGCCTAAAAAAGTACTCCCGACTCAACAGTAGGTTTAGCCAGTCAGTCCTCCAGAACTTATTTGGGTATTAGAATCTAACTCTATCCCCTCAGGCCCATTTTGTTTTCCATTCCAGGCTGTCTTCCCAAAAAATTTTTTTAAAAGACTGGTTGGCACCAACAAAATATATTGGTGTCTGTTGCAGTGCCTTATTATTCATTCTCCCTTTTTCTGTTGAAGGCAGCTTACACTTAGGGAGTCTCATGCTTGTCTTTAGAGAAGACCAAGTTACTTTCTCGTAGCAGTTGTTTTCTGTGGTGCCCCTAGCTGAATAAATAGACTGATGTGGTCCTGCACGACAATGGCAGGCAGGAAGTGGCTAGCATTTATGATGAAGCAACTCAGAAACTGGTAATAACTAAACAAGGGACGTTTACCTGCGCAAGCTCCATCATGTGATTTTACACATGCTGTGAGGAATTGATTTCCCCCCCCCCCCCCTTCTGTGGAAAACATCTGTTACAGGTAAGTAACTTGTTTTAATGATTTGCTTCCAGGTCGTAGAAACATAGTATATGATGTTGTATAAAGACCCACATAGTCCATCTAGTCTGCCCAGTAAGGTGGCCAGAGCTGCATCTGCCACTCTGTGCAGATTACGCTCTGTCATGATCTAAAGTAGGGCAGTCACACAATCATGGAATAGTGGTCTTATAATTTAGGTTGCAGCATAGTCACATTCATTGCCAATCCTATATAATAATTCTCACCTCCAACGTTCTATCTTGCTGCCTGTGTCCGTGGCTTTCTTCGGAGTTGGTCTGCTAGGCTCCGTAGATCAGGCTGACGTCACATAGAACACCAGAGCTGGAGGAGGAAGGGCGAAAGGGGCAGGGCACAGGGGCGGAAGCGGAGCTTGAAAGAGAAACAGAAGCATTGAGGGGCGGAGTAGCCGAGAGCGTCACGACCAATGGCAGGGAAAGAAAGGTCGGAGTCCTTGAGCATGAGCGGAGGGGGCACAGCCACGGAGAGCATGCTGCTGTGCCAAGCCAGCGCACGGGTGTGGGGGAGGTGGGACCTCAGGAAGCCATGGCTGCCCCTCCGAGCCTCATGGGAGAGTGTGAGGGCAGCCGCCACGACTCTTCGGGAGGGAGGGACCCTGAAAGTCGGAGGGAGAGAGAGAGAGGGAGGGGGGAACGACCCTGGAACTGGGAGGGAGGGAGGTGGGGGACAACACTGGTAGGGAGGGGGGGCCCCCTGGCACACACACTCATTCTCACACACACACACTCTCTCTCACAGACACACTCGCACCCGGTCTCACTCTCTCACAGGCACACTCGCACCCGGTCTCACTCTCTCACAGGCACACTTGCACCTGGTCTCACTCTCTCTCTCACAGACACACTCGCACCCGGTCTCGCTCTCTCTCTGTCACACACAGTCACTCTCACACACACTCTCTCAAACATACACACTCCGAGGAAAACCTTGCTAGCGCCTGTTTCATTTGTGTCAGAAACAGGCCTTTTTTAATAGTATTTTATAAAACCAGCAGTCCAACAACTACTTCATGAAGCAGGAGAAAGCTTGGCTCTTCAACCAGGCCTTTAATGGAAGAAATAACTAACTTCTTAGTCTTCCACATACACACAAGGAGTTGCACATACTGCAGCAGGAAATGTTTATCCATTCCTACTCTAGCTCAGATAACATTTAATCATCTCTCTGACTTCATGTGCAACTTTCTTTAAATTAGTCACTTTATTTTCTAACTCCTCTTATTCTCTTACCTATCTATATGTTCCATCTTTGCTTATACCCTATGCTGTCAATTAAAATGTTCTATTACATATTGTGTTGGCATTGTAAGTAGTATACTATGCCATACTTTGTATTATTTGAATATTTTTACTGCTGTAATTGTCTATTGCTTATGTTTGGTTTACTCTTACTGTACACTGCCTTGAGTGAATTCTTTCAAAAAGGCAGTAAATAAATCCTAATAAAATGTTGCAAAATGACATTTTACTCACCATCAGCCATAAGTTGTCTCCCCTCCCTCTCTGAGATGTTGATAGCATCTGATATGAATGTGACACAGAAAATGCAAACTTCTGTTTGATCTGTCCCTACTATTTTCTGGTCGCACACCGTAGAAGTCTTCCTGGCATTGGTCCTGCTTCCCAGTTACTGGAGTTGCCATCGAAGCCCTCTCCAGTCCATCCAAATCTGTCTTTCCACAATTGGGACAGAGACCATAAAAGTCTGCCTTTTTTGCCATGTTTGGGACACCTACTACTACTACTACTATTTAGCATTTCTATAGCGCTACAAGGCATACGCAGCGCTGCACAAACATAGAAGAAAGACAGTCCCTGCTCAAAGAGCTTACAATCTAATAGACAAAAAATAAATAAAGTAAGCAATCAAATCAATTAATGTGAACGGGAAGGAAGAGAGGAGGGTAGGTGGAGGCGAGTGGTTACAAGTGGTTACGAGTCAAAAGCAATGTTAAAGAGGTGGGCTTTCAGTCTAGATTTAAAGGTGGCCAAGGATGGGGCAAGACGTAGGGGCTCAGGAAGTTTATTCCAGGCGTAGGGTGCAGCGAGACAGAAGGCGCGAAGTCTGGAGTTGGCAGTAGTGGAGAAGGGAACAGATAAGAAGGATTTATCCATGGAGCGGAGTGCACGGGAAGGGGTGTAGGGATCATAGAAGTCTGCCCAGTAATGGCCTTACTTCCCTACTAATGGAATTCTCTTACCAGAAACCAATCATATGTAACCTTCAGCATTTTACTGCTTTCTTTCTCTCGTACAGTCCTTTATGCTGACCAAATCTTATAGCAACCTCCTAATGTTGAACACTGGATGCTGTTCCCTAGAGTTACTTTTGGTACCGAGTTTGAATCTGTGCAACCAAGGTCTGAGTCATAACATGGCACTTGTAGTTTGTTCAGGCCAGCCCATCTCATTTTTCCCTCACTCTCCTCTTTCCTTCTGTACAAAGCTGAAGGGTGGCCAGAGCAACGTAATGGAACAAACAGGCTGCAGCCTTATCACACTTACATGCTATATGTTTTACATTTATAATGCATCATATTACAGTAAATTATTTAAGCCTAGGATTAAGCCTTTCAATATAAGTACTTTGTCAGTTATGTTATTGCACATATCTAAATGCCAGTGGTACTCCACTGTAGTATTAACAGTTGAAATTCATCTTATCCTGCTGGCTTCAACCTATTGGCTCACATGTCACCACCCCTCACAGTATTGCTTTGAGATTAGGGAGAGACGCATGTCACTGACTCAATCCAGCTAGAAAGCTCCTACTTAGATTGGACCCCAAAGAGTAATATCGCCTTTCTGGCGTAAGCAAGGAGTGTGAATACCTGTTGCACTTGCTTCATGTTTGTTTTGAAGGTGTCCTCAAAGATATTTGAAAGCATATCTGTCCTTAAAGGAATACCCTATTTGTTAAATATAGGCCTCTGCAGTTTTACAAGATGGATCATGCTTTAATACCAACCCTCTGTTGGTAAAACAGCAGCAGCAGTGGGGATCTTGGCAGGAAGGAAGTGGGGAAGGTTCTGGTGTGCCTGCTGTGCAGCCGGGCAGCATAGAGGGAACATTAATTTGGGAGGTACCATGGCACCTGTGGTTTTCTCCATTCTGATGCCTATATATGTAAATTTGTGCGTGCACATTTGCGCACTATTAGGGGTAATTCTGATTATCTAAAGGCAAATAGGGCCCACATGAATAGATTTGATTTTACATGTTTTGCTTTTTCTCAGTGGGAAGAATCTCTGAAGAGGATCTGGCAAGAAATGTGTGTAAGGATAATCTGTACTACATCTGTGGTCCACCTCCAATGATACAATCCTTGAGTAAACAACTGGAAAACCTTCATGTTACTAGAGAACAAATTCGTTTTGAACAATGGTGGTAGCAGCATTTTCCTTGAAGACCTCTCCTTTCACCACTCTTAACTCCCAACATGTATGCACCATAAACAGCTCCAGACAATATCAGTTCATTTTCCTTCTTCTGCTATATTTGAGTATTACAGACAAACCTGTAAAATCATTATTTAAGAACCATACAGCGAATGCTACATTTGTTGATAGAGGTGGGAACTACTATAATTCTTGGACAAAGATCAGAAGTGACAAAATCACAGTGCCTACAAGCAAACCAGAAAACAAAGTTACCTCAGAAGCTATGTTTCCATTTTCATGCTATAATTGGTGTAAAAGTATATCAATCTAATCATAGTTCTTTAGTAGATTGTGCTGAAGCTGGAGCTAAACTTAAAAAAAAATGTTTTTTAATATATTGAAATTGTGTTTTTATTTACTGCTGAAAGTTCTTGTGATTTTACTGTCGTGTATGACTTTTGGATCACAACCTCCACGGAAGAGCAACTTAGTGAATGGTATTTATCTGCAATATGAGGCGTTAGACCTATGTAATATTTATGTTTGTTTGGCTCAATAGACCACATGTATCTATGTGGTTTACAGTGATAAAATAAACAGAGAAAATCAAATACCATATTTTAACGCATATAAGACAAGATTCTATAGATGGCGCCTGAAAAATCAGTGCTGAAAATATTTCTGCCTTAGGTGTATTCTGTAAACTGTACCTAGATTTAGGCACGGTCTAGAATACACCGAGCGGCCATGCCTTAACCTAATTCTAGGTGTGCCCATTAACGCCAAGTAAAACTTGGTGTAAATACTGGTGCCTAAGTTAGGTGTGGAGCCAGTGGTGTAGCCAGACCTGACATTTTGGGTGGGCCCAGAGCTGATATGGGAGGTCACTATATATAGGTATGCATAGTGTTTCTTGAGATACTACAAAATAATACCTTAGAATGCACTTGATGATGGCTATCTGTGCCCAACAGCTGCCCTTCGTCAACATAAACCATATATATACTTAATGGAAAAATTGATATTTTAAATGTATTATCCCATGTCTTAAACTTGACCAAACATAAGTCTACTACAATGGCAAACATCTCAACACAGATCCTGCAATATAAATACAGCAGTGGCATATATCCTTCAAACATGGCTGATTAAGCAAAACGGGGAAATACCTTTGAAGTCTTTTTCCCTTCTTTTGGCTCTACTACTTTCTCTCCCTTCTGATGCTGACTAAATAAAATAGCTTGTTACCTTTAGATTGTAAGCTCTCTTGAGCAGGGACCGTCCTTCCCCATGTTTAAACTTGTACAGCGCTGCGTAACCCTGGCAGCGCTATAGAAATGCTAAGTAGTAGTAGTAGTAGTAAATAAAATTGCCACAGTTTGGCACATACCCTTCAACTTTGCTTTATAATATATATGCCTTTTTAAGCTGTTTCAAGCAGGCAAATATACGTTTCAAGGCTTCTTCCTCTGGCTCTACTGCTTTCTCTCCCTTTTGAGGCTGGCATTCACCAGTCCAAGTCTCGGGGGGTTCCTGACTGTGTTCCTTCCATCCCCTTCTTAGGAACAAATAAAAGATTATTACAGGTCAGGAAAAATCTTAGAAATGGTCTCACTCTGTGCTAGTAGCTGAGAGGTATCCTTAGTTAGCAGTGTGAATAACAGAACTGGACAGACTGGATGACTATTTCTGTTTTCACTGATGGATGAGGCTGTGAGAGATTTTTTTATTTTTTCTATAGCGATGCCATCATGGCTTGACAATGTTTCCTCTCTTCTTTGCTGTGAGGCCTTTCCCTTGCAAACGCTATCCCTGGCAGGGAAGTGTGGTATTCACTTGTAGCAGCTACCTCGCCCTTCAGTTGTGCCTCCTGGTACTGATGGCCATTAAGAAAGGGAGGAGATCCTAGAGCAGGAGTAGGCAAAGGTCCAAAGTAGGTACAGGGGAAGAAGCTGGCCATAAACCAAACTAGAGATCGGAAATCAAGAAAAAGTACTGTCCCAAATAAAGAGACATCTAGAAGATGGCCATAGTCTGTTTCAAATGGCAGATATTATCTTTACTGTCTCTCAGGGACTTGTTTGCAAGTCAGTCAGTTTTCCACACACCAAGACAGGAATAAACCTCACTATGTGAGCATATGTTTGAGATGATATGTGATTCTCAGATTCACAAAGAATGCTGATCTCAGCAGTTGACTTGTACCAAAAGAGATTTCTACCACAGTTTTTAAGATAGAACCTATATAGGTAATATATCATAATACATTTGGAAATTCTTTTTAATCAGGTTGGTGGCTTCCAATAGAATTTGGGAGAATTCCTATAGCTTTCTGGCACTTTCTTAGCCTCTGCATTTATTGGTATTTCAGTATTTTCTATTTCTCCACACATAGTACAGAATTGTAACTGGCGCATCTATCCTTTTCTCCTTACGATATCCATTTCTTTGCATCAAGCTTTTTATCTTCGAGGATAGTAATGTCCCAGATGATTGAAATTTCTTCAATCTCTATATTTATGTTCAGGTCATGATCTCGGTGATTTTTGGGCTCAGCTATGTTATAATGTGTACATAGCTTTCCATGAAGGAGACCTGCTGCCTTAATATTCCTTTCTGTATATAGGCTTATAAAAGTACCTGATGGGCAGCATTAGTGTAAAGCTTTAAATAAAAGTAAATTAGAATTTGGTGCTAATGTACAATTCCAAAGCTGTATAATAGTATTTAGCAGATTGATAGCATATATCTTATTCTGTAGAATTGAGACACTATCACTAAAGAACGAGGCATTGTCTTTTGGTGTTGAATATATCCAGTGCTTTTTTTTTTTGTAGGAAAAAAGGTACCGGTACTCGGTCACCATATATGGCCCTGCCCATTTGGTAGCCACACCCCTTATAACAGCCATGGCACATATAAACAGGTATCATTGAAAATACTGTACCAGTATAAGATAAAAAAAAAATAACTTGATTTTTTTGTCATTATAAATAATTTCTGTAAGCTGTTACAGCTCCAGTATACCCAGTGCAAAAAAAGACAGCAGATGTAAATTCTCAAATTGGACATATTGCAAACACTAGAATGAAAATAAAGTGATTTTTCTACCTTTGTTGTCTGGTGTCTTTGTTTTTCTGATCATGTAGGTCCCAGTCTCTGATTCTGCTGCTCTGTGTTCCCTTAACTTAGTTTCCAGGGCTTCCTTTTCATTTATTTCTTTACTTTCCTCCTTTCTTCATTTCTTGCTCTAAATCCATAGGTGAAAGCTGGGTCCTCCGTAGACTTGACTGGAGGAGGTATAGAGTGGATCCAGTTTTTGTCTATTTTCTCCATGTGCAGTTTTTCTCCTCTTTTCCCTTTCCCTCATCTCCTTCAGTATGCATCTCCTTCCTATTCTTCCCTCCCCTCCATCCATAAGCATCTCCTTCCTTTCTCTTCCCTCTCATCCATCCGTGTCCAGCATGTCTCCTCTTACCTCCCCTCATCCATGTTCATCTCACTTCCTCTCTTCCCTCCCCTCCATCCATGTCCAGCATTTCAACTCTCTCCACTCTCCTCCATCCATGTCCAGAATTTCTCGTCTCCACTAAATCCGTGGGCATCTCCTCTGTCTTCCCTCTCCTCCATCCATGTACAGCATTTCTCCTCTCCCCCTCCATCCATGTTCATCTCACTTCCTCTCTCTTTCCTCCTCTCCCCCTCCCCTCCATGTTCATCTCACTTCCTCTCTCTTTCCTCCTCTCCCCCTCCCATCCCATCCATGTTCATCTCACTTCCTCTCTCTCTCCTCCTCTCTATCCATGTCAAGCATTTCAGCTCTCTCCCCTCCATCCATGTGCATCTCCTTCCTCTGTCTTTCCTTCCCTCCAACATTTCTGTTCCCTGCCCTCCACTCCATCCATGGCCAGCATTTCTCCTGCCCTCCCCTCCACCCATCCATGTCCAGCAACTCTCCTCTCTCCCCTCCCATCTCTGTCCAGCGATTCTCCTCTGGCCTTCCATCCATGTCTAGCAATTCTCTCTCCCCTGCCCTACCCTCCCATCCATGTCCAGCGATTCTCCTTTGCCCTTATCCTTCCCTCCCCTCCATGTCCAGCGATTCTCCTTTGCCCCCTATCCTCCCCCTTCCTTCCATGTCCAGTGACTTGCCCCAGCCTCCACCTGCCTCTGAGATCATTCCAACCCCAGACCCACCTGCCCGCCCTCAGCTCCCTGGCTTTCCGTTCGTGCCCCCTGCCTTGAAATCTACTTTTTACCTGAAGCAGCAGCGAACCGGCAGTGAAATCAGCAAGCAGGCTCGCCTCCTTGTCTCTTCCATTCCCATTCCTCTCAGAGTCCCGCTCTCGCGGAAAGAAAATTACATCAGAGGAAGGCGGGACATAGAGGGAAGGGAAGCGACGAGGAGGTGAGCCTGCCTGCTGCTTTCACTGCCGGTTTGCTGCTGCAACTTCAGGTAAAAAGTAGATTTCAATGCAGGGGGCACAAACGGAAAGTTGGGGAGCTGAAGGCAGGCCCTCAGAAAAAAGGTGCCGTTACGCTGTACCGGCACAAAAACATTGAATATATTAATAATGCTGTCATAGTCCAATGAATCACACATTTCTCTCTCAAATGATAAAAAGTGACAAATTATAGAGGGCTAGTAAGGCCCATTTCTCACACAAAGCAAGGTTATCATGTAATGGCGATTGTTTTTAAGGGAACTGTTAGGAGAAATGTTCTGTCATGATAACTAATAATTGGCAAGGGTGTATAATGAGTAATATGCTCCAGGGGTATGACATATGGATTGTTAAAAGATAAGAGTATGCAGACTCCATCCATGTTCAGCATTTCTCCTCTCTTCCCTCCCCTCAATCCTTGTCCAGCATTTCTCCCCTCCATCCATGTGCATATCCTTCCTGACTTCCCTCCCCTTCATCCATCCATGTCCAGCAACTCTCCATTTTCCCCTGCCCTCTCCTCCATCCACCCATATCCAGCATATTTTCTCTCTCCCCTACCCCCATTCATCCATTCATGTCCAACAATTCTCTCTCCCCTGCCCTTCCCTCCATACATCCATGTCCAGCAACTCTCAATTCTCCCCTTCCCTCTCCTCCATCCATCCATCTACCCATATCCAGCAAATTTGCTCTCTCCCCTGTCCCCTCCATTCATCCATCCATGTTTAGCAATTCTCCTATCTCCCCTGCCCTCCCCTCCATCCATGTCCAGGAACTCTCCATTCTCCCCTGCCCTCTCCTCCATCCACCCATATCCAGCAAATTTCCTCTCTCCCCTGCCCCCATTTGTCCATCCATGTCCAGCAATTCTCCTCCCCTGCCCTCCATCCATCCATCCATGTCCAGTGACTCTCAATTCTCCCCTTCCCTCCATCCATCCACGTCCAGCAAATTTCCTCTCTCCCCTGCCCTCCTGTCCTGTCCAGCGATCTCTTCTCTCCCCCTGCCCTCCTCTCCAATTCCAGCCATCTCTTCTTTCCCCCAGCCCTCCCATCCATGTCCAGCGATTCTCTCTGCCCTCCCTCAGCTCCCTGACAGCCCTCCTCTCCGTTCCTCCCCCGCATATTTAACCCTTTTACTTTCAGGCGCAGCGACAGCAATGAAGAGGACAACACAGCTTCTCCCTTCCCTCACACAGTGTCCTGCCCTCGCGGAAACAGGAAATGCATCATCACAAAAAGCGGGACACTGTGTGAGGGAAGAGAGAAGCCGTGTTGACCTCTGCCATTGCGCCTGAAAGTAAAAGGGTTAAATGCGCAAGGGGGGGAGGAACGGAGAGGAGGGCTGTCGATCAGGGAGCTGAGGGCGGGAAGGACTGGAGGGACCATCTGAGAGCTGCCTGGCTGCAGCGCTGCTGCGCCAGGCAGCCCTGCGTTTTTTTGGGGGGGGGGGGCAGCAGCCAGGTGGAGGTCAGGGTTCTCAAGCCTCATATACGGGGCACCTATGACTGTCCTCCCATCCATGTCCATCAATTCTCTGCCCTCCCCCCCCCCCCCCGATGTCACGTGATTCTCTACTCCTGACATCATCTCGCCTCCAGTGTTCCCTTCTGCTGGGCAGACTTCTACGGTCTGTGCCCTGAAAATGGCAGATACTAATCAAGGTCAGGTATGCACAAAAAGTAGCACATATGAGTTATCTTGTTGGGCAGACTGGATGGACCATGCAGGTCTTTCTCTGCCATCATCTACTATGTTACTATGTAAAAAATGTGAAGAGGTAAACTTGGGGAATGAGTTGGAGGAAGGAAGGGGGAGATGCCTCTCCTAGAAGAGTGCTGCCTGAGGCCCCCGCTTCAGGTGGCCTAATGATCGGACTGTCCCTGCAAATGCTCTTATAGATGACAGCCTTAGGCCCACTAGTTTCCAAATGCAGCCCCCCCCCCCCCCCCCCCAGTTTTTTTTTTTTTCACATTTTAATTCTTTCAGGGCTGAATCTGTGGATAGGGTATCTCAAATGCTGGAACCACCACTCTGTAAGCACAGTGTCTAGAGACCTCAAAGTGAATAATCTTATGTGGATCATTAGCAGATTGTTGTGATGAGCACATGGCCTGTAAAGGCATGTAAGGAAATGACTTCACCATCTAATTTATTTTAAAGTAAGATTATTTTCATATGGCTGCTAATGTGATCCTTATTAAAAATCTCACAATGCATACTTGTTACAGAGCTGTATTATAATTGTGCTGAGCTTTGCTTTGGGAGTAAAAGTGTATTTTAAAATAGAAAACTGGTTTTATAAATCATAGGATCACAAACATAGTTTGTGAAACAGTATAATTTTTTATATTAAATTGGACTTCTAGATCAGAATTAAAAAAAAAAAAAATTCCTGTAAAACAAAACAATCTATTGGGATCTCTCTGTGGACTGGTGTGGTTGCTGGGTTCTGCTTTCCAGGATAACTAGGGATGCTGAAGAGGCATGATCCATAACCACTGGAGTGGAACGGAGGGTATCCTAGTTATTGTGCAATGGTGATATTTTGTGGCCACACAGTTGCATGATTGTGGATGGAACCTTTATTGCATAGGTGTTGGCCAAAGATTGCCATTCCAGTGACTGGAATAAGTGAGTTGAGAGAGAGAATTGTGACTGATGGCTCATAGTGGCATAGCCTAACAAAGCTCATTCTAATTGACCTGAAAGGCAAAGTTAGTTGTCAGGACACAAAATAGAGTTTTGGTAATGAATGAACAGCTATAATTTGGAGTTTCTATGCTCTGTGAACTAGATTTGGGGTGAGGGAACCCCCCGCCCCCCACCACCTTTTCTCCTACCAGAGGATCAAGGATAGCAGATTCTCCAACCCCTGACTGCAGCAAATAAGTAGTTCCAGGATAACCAAAGTATAAAAATAATGTGTAAACTTGATTCTGTAAACCTTATTTGGCTTATGAAAACCAGGGAATACAGTGGTTTCTAAAGGATCATAGTTTGCTGTCACTGTTCGAAATTGTTAATTTCACTAGCTGTTTCCCAGGTATACTGTACCCTTTCATTCCTGTGTAATGTATCCGCAGTGCTCATTACCTCTTGAAAGATTTTCTGATTTTTGTGGTAGATTTCCTACTCTTTGCTTCTCTGTTTGTAATATACATTCTCCGAGGACAAGCAGGCTGCTTGTTCTCACGACTGGGTTGACGTCCGCGGCAGCCCCCACCAACCGGAAGAAGCTTCGCGGGACGGTCGGCACGCAGGCCACGCCCACCGCGCATGCGCGGCCGCCTTCCCGCCCGTGCGCGACTGCTCCCGCCAGTTACTTTTTTTCCGCGACTGAGAGAGTGGTGCGTTTGCCTCTCTCTCGGTTCAGCCGCCGGATTTTCGACCGCGTTTACGCGGATCGTCGCTTGGATTCTCGTTCGGTTTCCTCTGATTTTGTTTGTATTGTTTAGAGAAAAAAAAAAAAAAAAAAAGAAATTTTTTGCGCGTGTGGAGCACGCGCTCCCCTTTTTCCCTCGCTTTCTAGCGGGGACGCCACGTTGCGGCCTAGTGGCCGCTCGGTCGGTTGATTTTTTCGTGGTGTGATTTTAGCCACCATTGCCGACTTTGACTTCGCCGACGCGATTTTTCCGTCGATGTCCTCGAAGGTCCCGAGTGGATTTAAAAAGTGTGGTCGCTGCGGCCGGCCGATCTCGCAGACCGACACCCACGCTTGGTGCCTCCAGTGCCTCGGGCCGGAGCACAATCTCAAGTCGTGCGCTTTGTGTCTCGGTCTCCGGAAACGGACTCAGGTTGCGAGGCAAGTTCTGCGGGACCGTCTTTTTGGAACTTGCGCCGGCCCCTCGACGTCGACCTCGACGGCATCGGTATCGAAGGCCGGTTCTTCGGTACTGGTATCGATGCCCGAGACATCGGCACCGATGGCAGCGACCCCAGGAGAACAGGTCCCGTCGGCCCGCCGGTCCGCCGGTGAGAGTGGGGTTGAGAGGCCGCGTGGGCAGTCGGCCCCGGTCACTCCCTCAACTCGTGAGCCACGGGACCGAACCCTGTCGGACCCGGTACCTCGAGACCGAGGGGGATCGACCTCCTCCTCCTCCATGCCCTCCGGCGCCGGTGACGTGCACCGGAAAAAAGATAAGAAGCGCCGTCACCGGGAGCCCTCGGTGCACCCTGAAGAGGAGTCGACGCCGAAGCGTCATCGCAGAGAGGAGAGATCTCCGTCGGTGGTGGAGGTACCGACGCGTCGGGGTTCCGGCACCTCGGTGCCGTCTCCTGGCCCCCAGCAGCTTCTGGCACCGACACCCTTACCGGCCCCACCGCCTTTCCCGGCAGCGGGCCTGGACGAGTGCCTCAGAGCCATCCTTCCGGGGATCCTGGAAGGGCTGATGCGCCAGGCTGTGCCGGCGTCGGGGGTGCTTGCGCCCCCGGCGCCGATGACTGTGGCGCCAGCGAGCTCTAGCCCGGCGCCGGGGCTGTCGACACCGCCGCCGCTTGCGGTGCCGGTCTCGACCGCCACGCAGGTGGAGTCCCCGTCGACGTCGATGGAGGGAGCTCCGTCCCCGCCGGCGCGGGAGTCCACCGCTCGACGACACCGAGACCTTGGTGCCTCGACGTCGAGCCGGGCCCGGTACCGGACTCAGCTACATGAGCTAATGTCCGATACCGAGGTTGAGGACTCGTGGGGGGAAGAGGAGGACCCGAGATATTTCTCCTCAGAGGAGTCTACGGGCCTTCCCTCGGACCCCACGCCGTCACCGGAGAGGAAGCTCTCACCTCCTGAGAGTCTCTCCTTTGCCTCCTTTGTGCGGGATATGTCTATAAGCATTCCCTTTCCCATGGTCTCTGTGGAAGAGCCGAGGGCCGAGATGCTCGAGGTCCTCGACTATCCATCACCACCTAGAGAGTCCTCCACGGTACCGCTGCACAATGTCCTGAAGGAGACGCTGCTTCGGAACTGGGTGCGACCACTAACTAACCCCACCATTCCCAAGAAAGCAGAGTCCCAGTACAGGATCCACTCTGACCCAGAGCTCATGCGGCCCCAGTTGCCCCATGACTCAGCGGTCGTGGATTCTGCTCTCAAGAGGGCACGGAGTTCGAGGGATACCGCCTCGGCGCCCCCGGGGCGGGAGTCTCGCACTCTGGACTCATTTGGGAGGAAGGCCTACCAATCCTCCATGCTCGTGACCCGCATCCAATCTTACCTGCTCTATATGAGCATCCACATGCGGACCAATGTGCAACAGCTGGCGGACCTGGTCGATAAGCTCCCGCCGGAGCAGTCCAGGCCTTATCAGGAGGTGGTCAGGCAGCTGAAGGCGTGCAGAAAGTTCCTGTCCAGGGGGATTTTTGACACCTGTGACGTGGCATCTCGTGCTGCGGCCCCAGGTATAGTGATGCGCAGGCTCTC
The DNA here is from genome assembly GCF_901765095.1 of Microcaecilia unicolor. Taxonomy (NCBI): domain Eukaryota; kingdom Metazoa; phylum Chordata; class Amphibia; order Gymnophiona; family Siphonopidae; genus Microcaecilia; species Microcaecilia unicolor. The sequence continues at coordinate 174,495,295 of NC_044031.1, forward strand.
ATGGCTGCGTGCCTCTGACCTGGACAACCGCACCCAGCAGAGACTGGCTGACGTCCCTTGCCGGGGGGATAATATTTTTGGCGAGAAGGTCGAGCAGATGGTTGACCAACTGCATCAGCGGGAAACCGCTCTCGACAAGCTCTCCCACCGGGCGCCTTCAGCACCCGCCCCCGCGGGCGGGCGTTTTTCCCGGGCTCGGCAGGCTGCACCCTATTCTTTTGCGAAGCGTAGGTACAACCAGCCGGCCCGAAGGCCTCGTCAGGCACAGGGACAGCCCCAGCGCGCTCGTTCCCGTCAACAGCGTGCGCCTAAGCAGCCCCCTGCGCCTCCACAGCAAAAGCCGGGGACGGGCTTTTGACTGGATCCATGGGAACATAGCCGCCCTACAAGTGTCCGTACCGGACGACCTGCCGGTCGGAGGGAGGTTAAAATTCTTTCACCAAAGGTGGCCTCTCATAACCTCCGACCAGTGGGTTCTCCAAATAGTGCGGTACGGATACGCCCTGAATTTGGCCTCCCTGCCTCCAAATTGTCCTCCGGGAGCTCAGTCTTTCAGCTCCCATCACAAGCGGGTACTTGCAGAGGAACTCTCCGCCCTTCTCAGCGCCAATGCGGTCGAGCCCGTACCACCCGGGCAGGAAGGGCAGGGATTCTATTCCAGGTACTTCCTTGTGGAAAAGAAAACTGGGGGGATGCGTCCCATCCTAGACCTGAGAGGCCTGAACAAATTCCTGGTCAAAGAAAAGTTCAGGATGCTTTCCTTGGGCACCCTTCTGCCAATGATTCAGAAAAACGATTGGCTATGTTCCCTGGATTTAAAGGACGCATATACTCACATACCGATACTGCCAGCTCACAGACAGTATCTCAGATTCCGCCTGGGTGCACGCCACTTTCAGTATTGTGTGCTGCCATTTGGGCTCGCCTCTGCCCCACGAGTGTTTACCAAGTGCCTCGTGGTGGTAGCGGCCTACCTACGCAAGCTGGGAGTGCACGTGTTCCCATATCTCGACGATTGGCTGGTCAAGAACACCTCGGAGGCAGGAGCCCTCCGGTCCATGCAGTGCACTATTCAACTTCTGGAGCTGCTGGGGTTTGTGATAAATTACCCAAAGTCCCATCTCCAGCCAACTCAGTCTCTGGAATTCATAGGAGCGCTGCTGAATTCCCAGACGGCTCAGGCCTACCTTCCCGAAGCGAGGGCCACCAATCTCTTGGCCCTGGCTTCGCAGACCAGAGCGTCTCAGCAGATCACAGCTCGGCAGATGTTGAGACTTCTGGGTCATATGGCCTCCACAGTTCATGTGACTCCCATGGCTCGTCTTCACATGAGATCTGCTCAATGGACCCTAGCTTCCCAGTGGTTCCAAGCCACCGGGAATCTAGAGGATGTCATCCGCCTCTCCACCAGTTGCCGCACTTCACTGCTCTGGTGGACCATACGGACCAATTTGACCCTGGGACGTCCATTCCAAATTCCGCAGCCCACGAAAGTGCTGACGACGGATGCATCTCGCCTGGGGTGGGGAGCCCATGTCGATGGGCTTCACACCCAGGGTCTGTGGTCCCTCCAGGAAAAGGATCTGCAGATCAACCTCCTGGAGCTCCGAGCGATCTGGAACGCACTGAAGGCTTTCAGAGATCGGCTGTCCTGCCAAATTATCCAAATTCGGACAGACAATCAGGTTGCAATGTATTACGTCAACAAGCAGGGGGGCACCGGATCTCGCCCCCTGTGTCAGGAAGCCGTCGGTATGTGGCGTTGGGCGTGTCGGTTCGGCATGCTTCTCCAAGCCACGTACCTGGCAGGCGTAAACAACAGTCTGGCCGACAGACTGAGCAGAGTCATGCAACCGCACGAGTGGTCGCTCCATTCCAGAGTGGTACGCAAGATCTTCCGAGAGTGGGGCACCCCTCGGTGGATCTTTTCGCCTCTCAGACCAACCACAAGCTGCCTCTGTTCTGTTCCAGACTTCAGACACACGGCAGGCTAGCGTCAGATGCCTTTCTCCTTCATTGGGGGACCGGCCTCCTGTATGCTTATCCTCCCATACCTTTGGTGGGGAAGACCTTACTGAAGCTCAAGCAAGACCGCGGCACCATGATTCTGATAGCGCCCTTTTGGCCCCGTCAGATCTGGTTCCCTCTTCTTCTGGAGTTGTCCTCCGAAGAACCGTGGAGATTGGAGTGCTTTCCGACTCTCATTTCGCAGAACGACGGAGCGTTGCTGCACCCCAACCTTCAATCCCTGGCTCTCACGGCCTGGATGTTGAGGGCGTAGACTTCGCTGCGTTGGGTCTGTCTGAGGGTGTCTCCCGGGTCTTGCTTGCCTCTAGGAAGGATTCCACTAAAAAGAGTTACTTTTTCAAGTGGAGGAGGTTTGTCGTTTGGTGTGAGAGCAAGGCCCTAGAACCTCGTTCTTGCCCTGCACAGAACCTGCTTGAATACCTTCTGCACTTATCAGAGTCTGGCCTCAAGACCAACTCAGTAAGGAATCACCTTAGTGCGATTAGTGCTTACCATTATCGTGTGGAAGGTAAAGCCATCTCTGGAGAGCCTTTAGTCGTTCGATTCATGAGAGGCTTGCTTTTGTCAAAGCCCCCTATCAAGCCTCCTACTGTGTCATGGGATCTCAACGTCGTCCTCACCCAGCTGATGAAACCTCCTTTTGAGCCACTGAATACCTGCCATCTGAAGTACTTGACCTGGAAGGTCATTTTCTTGGTGGCAGTTACTTCAGCTCGTAGGGTCAGTGAGCTTCAAGCCCTAGTAGCTCATGCTCCATATACTAAATTTCATCACAACAGAGTAGTGCTCCGCACTCACCCAAAGTTCCTGCCGAAGGTGGTGTCGGAGTTCCATCTTAACCAGTCAATTGTCTTGCCAACATTCTTCCCCAGGCCGCATACCCGCCCTGCTGAACGTCAGTTGCACACATTGGACTGCAAGAGAGCATTGGCCTTCTACTTGGAGCGGACACAGCCCAACAGACAGTCCGCCCAATTGTTTATTTCTTTCGACCCTAACAGGCTAGGGGTCGCTGTCGGGAAACGCACCATCTCCAATTGGCTAGCAGATTGCATTTCCTTCACTTACGCCCAGGCTGGGCTGGCTCTTGAGGGTCATGTCACGGCTCATAGTGTCAGAGCCATGGCAGCGTCGGTGGCCCACTTGAAGTCAGCCACTATTGAAGAGATTTGCAAGGCTGCGACGTGGTCATCTGTCCACACATTCACATCACATTACTGCCTCCAGCAGGATACCCGACGCGACAGTCGGTTCGGGCAGTCGGTGCTGCAGAATCTGTTTGGGGTGTAAATCCAACTCCACCCTCCAGGACCCGAATTTATTCTGGTCAGGCTGCACTCTCAGTTAGTTGTTCTTCGTAGGTCAATTTCTGTTGTACCCTCGCCGTTGCGAGGTTCAATTGACCTGGGTTATTGTTTTGAGTGAGCCTGAGAGCTAGGGATACCCCAGTCGTGAGAACAAGCAGCCTGCTTGTCCTCGGAGAAAGGGTATGATACATACCTGTAGCAGTTGTTCTCCGAGGACAGCAGGCTGATTGTTCTCACCTACCCTCCCTCCTCCCCTTTGGAGTTGTGTGTTTCATATTTTATTGCTTGTCATTCAACTGGCGGGAGCGGTCGCGCACGGGCGGGAAGGCGGCCGCGCATGCGCGGTGGGCGTGGCCTGCGTGCCGACCGTCCCGCGAAGCTTCTTCCGGTTGGTGGGGGCTGCCGCGGACGTCAACCCAGTCGTGAGAACAATCAGCCTGCTGTCCTCGGAGAACAACTGCTACAGGTATGTATCATACCCTTATAATAACAACCAGGATCAATCTGTTAAATATCACTGACTATGCCTTCAAAGTCCAAGATCAGGTGTCCAGACTGGATCATAAATAAATCATTATCTCAATCCTGAAAATGACTGAGAGAACTACTTAAGTACTTGATGCTTATCCAGAACCTTTCCATGAATTGCTCATGCTTTATTATTTGTCTTTTTGTTTTTCTTTGTGGTCGTTCTGCCTAACTGGTTCTGGTAAGTGTTTTACAATACTTCCTTCCATTAAGTAGTCGCTGGGACATAATTGCTACGATGGAATTGAGGGGGGTAGTGTGTAGTCCTACAGTGTCAGACCATGAAACACATGCTGGATCTGATAGCATCGGCAGTATTGATTCCAGGAATGAGGCAAACGGATGAAAGATTTACTTTTGACATTTTAAGAAACTTTTACTGTAACTGGATTATAAATGCATATAAAATATGGATTCCACCCTTTATATTATTTATTCCTTGATGGTAGGTATGTATGTGATTTGGGCAAGTCACTTAACCTTTCACGTACAAAAATTAGATTGTAAGCCCTTAGGGTACAGGGTGTATTTGAATGTAACTCACTTTCAGCTGCTACTGAAAAATGGTGTGAGCTAAATCCAAAAATTAGGCCTTAAATTGTAACCTCATAAAGCTTACCAAACAAATATTGTATAAGTTCCTCTTTTGGTCTGCCTATTTCTTTTGTTTTATTCAATGTATACCTTACAATCCACTAGTTTACATCAGGGGTGGACTTACTTTTCCTGGGGTCACATTTTGGCTCTTGAGTTGGGTGTGGAGATCCCCCTGGAGAAAGGAACAGCCAGAAAGTGCAGGAGAATTAATGTACTAAAACTCAGAGATCATCCCTGCCCCCTTTGTCCTTCCATTTTATGATGTGTTGAAGCATGAAGAGCATTGGCTTTTTGCTGAAGGTGTTGGTTGGCATGGTTGACCTTAACATTATAGCATCAATGTACTACATGAAAGAGCACCATAGGCTTAACATTTTTTTATGTGGACTACAGCTAGGCCAGGTCTGCACCATTATTTCTAGAATTGGGCACAGTACTGTAGGTGAGGAGACTCATTTGTACAGAAGTCTTGTTGCCTCCTTTTTTTTTTCACAGCCATAATACTTGCCTGCCAGTAAGAATGTTATCCTAAAATTTGTTTTGTATTTTGCAATATATTAAGTTTTAACAAGACATTATATAATGAAGTTGGAAAGCCAATCTGTACAGGAAGCAATACATTCTAATTTCCAAAGTAAAAATGTTTGGTATGTAGTTCTACAGCTAACAAAATATATGATCCATGGACACAAGCAACGGAAAATGAGCATTTAGATTGTAAGCTTATTTGAGCAAGGACCGCCCTTCTTTGTTAATTTGTACAGCGCTGCGTAACCCTAGTAGCGCTCTAGAAATGTTAAGTAGTAGTAGTAGAAAACCAACATAATACCACTTATTTAAAACCATCCCTGATGCTTAAACGTTGCTGTTAAATACTGCATGTTTTTATAGCCACAGTTGAACTTACCGTTTTCTAAACAGCGATCAATGCTCAAAAGAAATCACAGGCAAATGAGATGCACAGAAATTCTGCAAGGGACTCGATAGAAAAAGCGCCTAGCACATGCACAAAACAGTCTCTCAGTAAGTGTCCATGTTCTGCACATGCCCAGGAATCATTTTGCCTTGCTGCTGCACTCTCTCCCCTACAGTGCTCTGATGCCAGCTCCACCTTCCTCCTGCAGCTTACTTGCTCTCCCTCCACCTTCCTCCTTCAGCTTACTTGCTCTCCCTCAGGCTGTCCCCCCCCCCCCCCCCCCCGATTAATTTTGCCAATGTGCTTGTGAATCTCCTCCTTGCTGATAGAGGAGTGTGGTAGCCGTGTTAGTCCACTCTTAAAGGTTATCAATAGAAATCAAACAAAATAAAACATGGAAAAGAAAATAAGATGATACTTTTTTTATTGGACATAACATAATACATTTCTTGATTAGCTTTCGAAGGTTGCCCTTCTTCGTCAGATCGGAAATAAGCAAATGTGCTAGCTAACAGTGTATATAAGTGAAAACATTCAAGCATTACTATGACAGTCTGACAGGGTGGGGGGGATGGGGTGGGTACGAGGTATGCATGGGGACATCAAAGCATATCATTGATATTCTAACAGGATGGGTGTGGATAATTGAGGGGTGGGGTGATCAACAGAGAAATACAGCTTTATGGTTTATAATGGGCTAGGAACCCCAGATCCTTGTTAAGTCCTTTCTGTTGGGTGTTAAAATATTCAATCATTCTGACTTCAAAGGTCTTACGTTCTTGTATGGTTTTAAAGTTACCTTTCAGGATTCTCACTGTGAAGCCACTGGTACAGTGTCCTGGTCCTGTAAAATGTTGACCAACAGGCGTGGGAACCCTACTGGCACCAGTATTGTTCATGTGATGTCTATGTAAATTGAATCTTGTCTTAAGCATCTGGCCTGTTTCTCCAATATAGCATCCTTCGTTACATTTTTTACACTGAATGATATATACCACATTGGAAGATGAGCAAGTGAAAGATCCCTTTATGTTGAATATCTTTCCTTTGTGGATGACTTTGGGGTCCTGTGAAATATTTTGGCATAGTTTGCAACTGGATAAATTACAGGGAAGTGTGCCCTTCTGTTCCTTTTCAGTCTGTGATGGAAGTTTACTTCTGATTAGCTTGTGTTTTAAGTTGGGTGGCTGTCGGAAGGCCAGTACTGGTGGGGATGGGAATATCAGTAATTCATCCTCCTGGAGTATAGGTTGTAGATCTCTTATGATTTTCCTCAGTTTTTCCAGCTCTGGTTTGTATGTCACTACAAGAGGGATTCTGTCTGTGGATTTTTTCTCCTTGTACTGTAGCAGATTCTCCCTGGGTGTTTTGAGGGAAGAGGCAATATTCTTGGAGATTATTTTGGGGTTGTAGCCTTTCTGTTTGAAGGATGCAGTCAGGCTTTTAAGGTGTCTGTCTCTGTCCCCTGGGTCAGAGCAGATACGGTGGTATCTTGTGGCTTGGCTGTAAATGATGGATCTTTTTGTATGTGAAGGATGGAAGCTGGAGTTGTGGAGGTAGCTGCATCTGTCTGTGGGTTTCTTGTATATAGATGTTTGTATACAGCCATCACTGATTGAGACCGTGGTGTCCAAAAAATTGACTTTTTCTGGGGAGTAGTCAATTTTGAATCTGATTGTAGGATGGTATGTATTGAAGGCAGAATAAAATTGTTTCAGAGTTTCTTCACCCTCCGTCCAACTCATAAAAATGTCATCGATGTACCGGTAGTATTTTAGAGGTTTGGTCTGGTGTGTATCCAGAAATGTCTCTTCCAGCTCAGCCATAAAAAGGTTGGCATATTGGGGTGCTGTCCTGGTGCCCATCACAGTGCCCATTATTTGCGAATAGATATCATTGTTAATGCGGAAGTAGTTGTGAGTTAAAATGAATTTGATTAATTTTGTAATAGTTTCTGGTGAGTATTGATGGTCCAGTGTGGATTGTTTTAGGAGTCTTCCACATGCAGCTATGCCATCCGCATGTGGAATGTTGCTGTATAGTGATTCTACATCAATCGTGACCAGAAAGGTGTTAGGGGATAGTTGCTTGATATTTTTCAATTTATTTAGAAAGTCTGTGGTGTCTTGTATGAAGCTGTTAGTTTTGTGTACGAGAGGTTTCTGAATTCCCTCTATGAATCCAGATATGATTGGTCTGCCAGGGTTTCCCGGTTTGTGGATCTTGGGTAGCATGTAGAATTAGCCCACAGCAGGCTGGTTTGGTATGAGTTTCTTCAGGTGAGGTTGTGCTTGTGTAGGAAATGTTTTGATAAGGTCTTTTAGCTGTTTTGTGTAATCCTGTGTGGGGTCCTCAGTTAGTTTCCTGTAGTATTTATTGTCTGAGAGCTGTCTGTGCCCCTCTTCAATGTATTTTTGTATGTCCATAATTACCACTGCGCCTCCTTTGTCTGCGGGTTAGATGATAATGCGTTCGTTGCTGATGAAATCCTCCCCAGCTGACATAGGGCTTTCCCCCTACTGATTGGTTGTTTTTCTTTCTCCAAACCTCTGCTCTCCGACACTGTTTTGCTCCTTCCACTCCTATTCAGTGTCTACAATGATGAAGTGTTACGTTATGAACTAGCTCTGTGATGAAGCATCAGGTGATGAAATGTCCATAACGATGGTTAGCCACTAGATGTATGATGGTATTTTTTTTTCTTTGAAGATTATGGGTTTAATTTTTTCCTATTTAATTATGTTTTTTGTGACGTATGCGTTTTGTTACTTCTTAGGTCCAGTTACCCCAGTGCTGAAAAGTTTTAGGTTTCAAGAGATTGTTATTTGTTCGGATGTGTTGCCCGTTTGCTACTTTTTCTGTATGTCAAAGTAACAAGAAAACGTATAAAATGTAAAAACTCTGAGCTAGTCTGTACTATCTTCCCTAAGAATTTGGCAGCTATAGTTTTGCTTTTGCTATACAAATATAAGGATCAAACTCCATGATATATAATGAAGACAGAAAATAAGACGGACTCTGTCTTCAATGACTTGCACTAACTGGTATCTCTTCCCTACAGGGGAGTTGGTAATTGCTGATTTTCAGTGACTGTATTGTCATACCAACAGCCCGATCCAATTTTATTTTTCTTTGACAACCAAACAAATCAACCTTTGCTGCACCATATTGTAGGAGTTGTACTTCAGGACCAGCATACCATGATATACCTAGATCAGAAAATACTTTTGGGAGAAAGTGGAGATAGCTGTGTGCTGCCACAAGAATGAACAAAGATGACAGCATGTGGAATTAGAATTATAACCAATTTAGGGGCCCTTGAACTAAAGCTTTGTGTGCGCTAAGGAGCCATTATGGTCCCTTAGCGCACACAAAGCTTTAGTAAAGGTGTGTAAGAGACTACGTGCATCCAGAGCATGAAAAAAAAGCATTACCGCCCAGCTAACATGTGCCCTGGGCAGTAATTCTGAATTTGCGGTAATTGGCAGTTGGCACTCGCTGAATGGTTACCGCTAAGTCAATGGGTGGTGTTAAGGGCTCAGGCCATAAATAGATGCACACTGATTTTCATTTTGCCACTCATCCATTTTCCAGCCCAAAACTGCCCCCCTTTTTTTCTAGATGTGGTTGAGAAACGGTCCAGCTCACGTTCGATACACGCACCCACACTAGTGCAGGCCACTTTTAGGCAAGCCTTAGTTAAAGGACCCCTCAGTGCCATGTGTCCATAGGTATAAAATAGGTTATGAAGCATCTAGTGCAGCAGTTCCCAAACTGTGCACCGCGGCACCCTGGTGCACCACAGCGAACACTCTGGGGTGCCGCGGCAAATCCCAACTTCCTGCCTGAACCGCTACTGCAGATAGCGGCAGAAAAAGAACAACAAAAAAAAAGCAAGTGCAGGGCTGCAGCAGCTTCAGGCATGTGCTGTCAGTTCTGCCGGTCTTCTGCCCCCGGACCTGGAAGTTGAGGTCAGTGGGGGCAGAGAACCAGCAGAGCCGACGCACATGCCTGAAGGCTGTTGCGGCCCCGTGCTTTTTTTTGTCGTGGCCACTGGGGACAGGGAGCAGATGGCGTTTGGGACTTGCAGAGGTGACTGCCAAGGAGGTTGGATGAAAACAGGAGACGGGATGAAGTTAAAAAGTTGAAGCCAATAGCTCAGTCTCGGTTTCCCTTCCCATTCAAAACAAAGCAAGCAAATCTAAGAGCTGCTGCATCCAATTTGTCATTCTTCATTGTTGGTAGCATTTTTTATTTAATTTCATTTATATTTTTAAGCATACTGGCTTGTGCAGCATACTGATCTACAAAGAGGAAGTATAATAATGGAATTCCTTTCATAGGTAGAGTAATAATCCTATATAATAAAACTCACCCTCAACGTTCTGAGGACACTGACGTCACTGTCAGTTCCTCCGGGCACTTCCTTCCGGTTTGAAGGGTTTGTGGTGGTGAAGCCACCGAAATCACTGTGTTGGGGCCCCACCCTCGCTTCAAACGTGATGACGTCGAGGGCGGAGCAATGGCGTCAGTGGCTTCACAACCAACGACTCAGCACATTGAAGGTGGCATTGGCGTGCGTTGACGAGGTCTGCAACAATGGCAGTCAGTGCCTTCACAACGCCAAAGGGCTGAGCAGGGGGGGGGGGGTTCGGGAGGAAAACCTTGCTACCGCCCGTTTCATTTGCGCCTGAAACGGGCATGTTTTACTAGTTTGTTATAAATCGTAATCAGTGTGTCATTTGGAGGGGCTGGTTATAGGGACACCCTAGCACTGTTATATTTATGCAGAGAAAAAGATGGAGACCTGTGCGGTTGGGGGGAGGGGTGAAGATAGGTGTGGCTGGGGGGGGGGGGGGGTGCTGCGATAAATTGGCTCAGACATGAACAGTGCCATGAACAGAAAACGTTTGGGAACCACTGATCTAGTGCATGCTAATTCTGTTAGCCTGTGCCATGCTTTAGTAAAAAAAAAGCCCCACAGTAAATGGTGGGGGCTTCTGACAATTGTGGAACATTAAGTTATCAGTGCCTGTAAAAGGAAATTGGCTTTTGAGTTATTAAACTTTTACAGTGGGTATAAAAATGGGAAAAGCTGTGAACTATCCTATCCAAATATATTTGGTTATTCTCTCTGTAGCTTTTTAATAACTCAACAGCCTTTTTAAATTAAACACTGCAGCTGGGCCAACAGCTTGTATATCAATATTCAATGAAAGATATATCTCATGAGATTTTATATCCCAAAGGATGTAATTTAGAATTTAAATGCTGGCAAAACCTTAATTAGCAAATGTTATTACAGCACGTATACCCTTTCCTAATGCTCCTGATATTTGACTGTTCATTTGAAGAAACTGAGAAACTCTTTTATATAAGACTGTATTCTGTCGCATGTCAAAGTCTGACCCAAGAAATCTGTAGAAGACACAACCCATGGAAAATTTAAATCTGACATTAAGGTATTGGACAGCATTTTTCTCTTATCTTAATATAGCTCGATAAATAGTTGTTAAAGACCAGTCGCCAAAGACACAGACGGGTTTTCCCCCTATAGCCACAGCATTTTGGTTGCTGCTAGTCCATCCAAACATAGAAATAAGGTTCCATCATGTTGCAGGTGATAGCTTTCTACTGGACTAACTTAATAATTGATGACTATGTTTTGAGTGTTTCCTTCATCAGGTCAGTGAAGAAACAGTGGACATGGGTTTATTATGACAGAACTACTGCCTTATCCAGTTTCAGTAGGGACATTTTAGTCCAGTACAGGTTTTCAGTGCACTTCATGGTCATGTAGTATTTGTAGTCTGGGATAGTATGAGGTAGTGCCTGAGTTCTGGAGCCTGTGATGAAGGAACTTGCATACAACAAAGAAGAAAAAGAACCCTTGTAATCACACTGACAAATCAGTCACAACAAGGGTGACAAAAAAGGGGGCACCAGATGATGTCCAGACTTGCACCTTTATTAAACATCCAGGACTCAACACGAGTCATGTTTTGGCCATGAAGGCCTCCCTCAGGAGTCTCTAAAACCAAACATTCACATGAAAAATCAAATAAATAAATAAAAAAATAAAAATACATTCAACACAGTATAAATACATAAAAACATATAGGTAGCATATGTCTTTAAAATCGATCTGTTTCTAAATGACAAAGATAAAACAAACTACTATAATGATTATGTATAAATATAACTTAGGAGTATAATAATAATATTGATATAAAAACAGATACAAGTAACAAAATAAACATTATAAAATAATGACATAAAAACATACAAGATAAATAATATACAATTAACTACAACATTTTGGATTCAGCCAAATATCAACATACATCCAATCAAAGGTATGGATTTGTACTACCATGCTCTTTTTGTATTTGGACCATTAAAGCTACGAGAATGGTATGGGATTTGTGTTACAAGATGTATGAGGAGAGACTTGTTGACCTGAACATGTATACCCTGGAGGAAAGGAGAAACAGGGGTGATATGATACAGAACTTCAAATATTTGAAAGATATTAATCTGCAAACTAACCTTTTCTGGAGATGGGAAGGCGGTAGAACTGGAGGACATGAAATGAGATTGAAGGGGGGGCAGACTCAAGAAAAATGTCAGGAAGTATTTTTTCACAGAGAGAGTGGTGGATGCTTGGAATGCCCTCCCGCGGGAGGTGGTGGAGATGAAAGCGGTAACGGAATTCAAACATGCGTGGGATAAACATAAAGGAATCCTCCTCAGAAGGAAGGGATCCCCAGAAGCTTAGCCGAGATTGGGAGGCAGAGCCGGTGGTATGAGGCGGGGCTGATGGGAGGTGGGGCTAGTGCTGGGCAGACTTACATGGTCTGTGCCCTAACAATGGCAGATACAAATCAAGGTAAGGTATACACAAAAAGTAGGACACGTGAAATTATCTTGTTGGGCAGACTGGATGGACTGTGCTGGTCTTTTTCTGCCGTCATCTTCTATGTTACTATGTTATTATGCTACCTATACGTTTTTATGTATTTACACTGCATCGAATGTATTTTTATTTTTTCATTTAGTTATTTGATTTTTAATTTGTATGTATGGTTTTAGAGACTCCTGAGGAAGGCCCTCATGGGCCAAAACACGACTCGTGTCGAGTCCTGGATGTTTAATAAAGGTACAAGTTTGTACATTGTCTGCTGTCCCTTTTTTTTTTGTCACCTTTGTTGTGACTGATTGATTTTTTTTTTTTAATGAAGGAACTTGTGACAGGAAGCAGGTTCTGAACATACAACTATTCAGGAACAGAAATGCATGCTATGCGTGGCTTATTTTTGCAGACTTCAAAAAGAAGGTGGTTCAGGATTGCACACAAAGGACTATGGTGCTGAAAAATCGGTGCTGATAAAAATTCTCTCTAAGCACTATTCTATAAACTTCGTTCAGAGTTGGGCCCTGTTTATAGAATAGCATCTGGTACCAGGAGGACCAACTGAAACCTGGTCTAAATTCTCATGCCTGAATTGGGCATAGAGCTTCCTTATTCTGCAACACTGTGTGCAGATTCCAGGAACACCCCTGATCTGCATATGCCCCTCCCAAACATCCCTGATCCGCAGATGCCCCTCCCATGGCCATGCCTCCTTTTCTGCTCCAGAGTCCATACATAAAATATGTGCACAAATCCCAGCACCTAAAGATGTGTGTAAATTTAATTTAATGTCAATTAGGGCCCAATTATCGATGATAATTGGCTCTTTGTCAAACTGCACATGCAAGTTGGATGCACACTCAAATTTGTGTTTATAATTTTGGGTGTCACATATGGAATGGATGAAACTGTTGTGGCATTTTCCTGTAGGGCTTTCTTGTCCCTGTCTGGGCTTCCTTGTTTCACTCTGGGCCTGCATTTTAACTTCCTCCCTTGTCTTAACTCCCTTAGCTAGGTTCCTATTAAGGTGGACCAGGGTTGTCTCAAAGTGTACTGGGAATTCCTCCTATACACTTCCCATCAATTTAGCCTTCCTGGGTTGAGCTCCTGCCTCCACCAGGATCCCCTCACACAGGAAAGGCTTACAAGGTAAAGTTTGACTTTTTGCGGATGACACCAAGATTTGCAACAGAGTGGACACCCCGGAGGGAGTGGAAAGCATGAAAAAAGATCTGCGGAAGCTAGAAGAATGGTCTAATGTTTGACAATTAAAATTCAATGCGAAGAAATGCAAAGTGATGGACTTAGGGAGTAGAAATCCACGGGAGACGTATGTGTTAGGCGGTGAGAGTCTGATAGGTACGGACGGGGAGAGGGATCTTGGGGTGATAGTATCTGAGGACCTGAAGGTGACGAACCAGTGTGACAAGGCGGTGGCCGTAGCTAGAAGATTGCTAGGCTGTATAGAGAGAGGTGTGACCAGCAGAAGAAAAGAGGTTTTAATACCCCTGTATAAGACGTTGGTGAGGCCCCACCTGGAGAATTGTGTTCAGTTTTGGAGGCCATATCTTGTGACGGATGGTAAAAAAATGGAAGCGGTGCAAAGAAAAGCTACGAGAATGGTATGGGATTTGCATTACAAGACGTATGAGGAGAGACTTGCTGAACTAAACATGTATACTCTGGAGGAAAGGAGAAACAGGGGTGATATGATACAGACGTTCAAATATTTGAAAGGTATTAATCCGCAAACGAACCTTTTACGGAGATGGGAAGATGGTAGAATGAGAGGACATAAAATGAGATTAAAGGGGGGCAGACTCAAGAAAAATGTCAGGAAGTATTTTTTCACGGAGAGAGTAATGGATGCTTGGAATGCCCTCCCGCGGGAGGTGGTGGAAATGAAAACGGTATCTGAATTCAAACATGCGTGGGATAAGCATAAAGGAATCCTGTGCCGAAGGAATGGATCCTCAGGAGCTTAGTCAAGATCGGGAAGCGGGACTGGTGGTTGGGAGGCGGGGATAGTACTGGGCAGACTTGTACGGTCTGTGCCAGAGCTGGTGGTTGGGAGGCGGGGCTGGTGGTTGGGAGGCGAGGATAGTGCTGGGCAGACTTATACAGTCTGTGCCAGAGCCGGTGGTTGGGAGGTGGGATAGTGCTGGACAGACTTATACGGTCTGTGCCCTGAAGAGCACAGGTACAAATCAAAGTAGGGTATACACAAAAAGTAGCAAATATGAGTTATCTTGTTGGGCAGACTGGATGGACCGTGCAGGTCTTTTTCTGCCGTCATCTACTATGTTACTATGTAAACAACCACAGGCAACTCCACTATTCTAAGCCTGTGTTTCCTGATCAGCATACTTTAAGTTTACGATGAGATGATCCACTGTTTGCATGACGAGTTTGCAATTGTAAAATCCTTTTCCTGATTTTGCTGTTTCATTGGTTTACTGTGGAATTGTCATTTACATTTCACTTCCGCTTTTGCTTTTTGCTGTTAACTGCAAGCATCACCTGTAACTGAGTAAAAGCAGTACAAATTGACGGTTATTACTTCAGTAAAAGTAAAACTTTTACTGAAGTACAGCAACTATTGTAATTCTCTGGGCTATTCCCAGTTCTCTTTTTTTCTGTAATTTGCATTGAACTGACCAGGTATATGCAGAATATAAGCAAATAATAATGTAATGTAATTTACTTAGGGCCCTGTTTATAAAGGCGCGCTAGCGTTTTTAGCATGCACTAATGTTAGAGATGCCCATATATTCCTATGGGTGTCTTTAGCATTAGCATGTGCTAAAAATACTAGCACGCCTACTGCGTGGATTAGTAAATAGGGCCCTTAGTTACTATACAAAACTGCCGGGGGATGTGTATTTCTGCTCTTAGAAAACAAAATAAATGACCACAAATCCCAGCAAGCTCGGAAATAGGAGCTTAAGAAATCCAGGGCAGGTTTAAAGCATTCCTGATTGGTAGGCAGCATTATCTGTGACTGGTGTGTTAAGAAAATAATTGGATTTTTTTTTTTTTTTTAGAAATCTTACTAATTAATGCCTGTGCACAACATAAAAAAAAATCTTTGGATAGATGTTTATGCATTTTAAAGGCATGATCCTGAAATGCTAAACATATACTAATTTATAATCTTTTCATCAGAAGCCTGCTTAATTGACTGAGATGAAGGTGTTATTTATGCAGCTTACCTCAGTGCATACATGCACAGGTTACCATCCTGTCTATTCCAGGAGAAGATAAGTTGATTGAAATATATGCTAATTTAAGAATGACTTAATCACCTTGCCATAGAGGGAGAGGGGGGGAATGCATACACGTTGGGTTATATGGAAGCAAAAGGTAATGGAATATGGCCATCCGTTACAAGATTATTAACATCTGGATATGTTGAGACTTTTTGCTCTGCTCCTTACAATGCCTGTATCAAACCTATCTATTAATATCACCCTTGGGCCAGGCATTACCTCTGTGATATCACCCTAGGGCCAGACATGAGCTGTGTGAGTGACAGCTTGTCTGTTTCTATTCATGCATACTCTTAACAGCTCTTAAAAGTGCATTCTGGGAACTTAGGTGAAATCAGAGACTGTGCTCAGCAGTGCTTGTTAGGAAAAGTACAAATCTAAAGCTTCTTTCCTGGAAACTAGGGTGTATTTAGTAACTAGCTGGAGTGAGGAATGTGGATGGGTGTTTTGTAAATGAGTCCACATAGGCCCTATTTACTAAGAGCCTTTTTTACAAAGCCGCACTGCCGTTTCTCGGTGCAGCGAATGAGAGGAAGCCCATTCAATTCCTATGGGCTTCTTCTCTTTTTCCGCACAGTAATTGCTAGTGTGGCTTTGTAAAAGAAGTCCTAAGCATTTACATAGTAACATATTAATGTCGGTAGCTAAAGACCTGCATGGTCCATCCAGTCTACCTAACACGGTGGCCAGAGTTGTTTCTGGCATTTTCCTGAAGTAGAGGAGTGTGGTAGCCGTGTTAGTCCACTTTTAAGGTTATCAATAGAAATCAAACAAAATAAAACATGGAAAAGAAAATAAGATGATACCTTTTTTATTGGACATAACTTAATACATTTCTTGATTAGCTTTCGAAGGTTGCCCTTCTTTGTCAGATCGGAAATAAGCAAATGCGCTAGCTGACAGTGTATATAAGTGAAAACATTCAAGCATTACTATGACAGTCTGACAGGGTGGGAGGGTGGGGGTGGGTAGGAGGTATGCATGGGGACATCAAAGCATATCATTGATATTCTAACAGGATGGGTGTGGATAGGTGAGGGGTGGGGTGATCAACAGAGAAATACAGCTTTAAGGTTTATAATGGGCTAGGAACCCCAGATCCTTGTTAAGTCCTTTCTGTTGGGTGTTAAAATATTCAATCATTCTGACTTCCTATAACCACAAAATAGGAGCAAACCTTTAGTAAACAGACCACCATAAAGACAAAGTCTGGCAAAGCCTCTGCTCCGAAAGTAAGGGGAGGGGAGTTTATAACGGGGGAAAAAAATGTAAAAAATGTTACATGCCTATTTTATGCCTATTTCATAAATAAACACAAATCTAACAAGCCAAGGATATTATAATGAAAATATCAAAGAAACTTCTAGCTAATTTTAGTGTGCTATCAGATGACTCCAGTGTTAGCAGTGGAGATAATGATCCAGCAGTTTCACTTCACTGTGAAAGTTTTTTTAGAGGAAGGGCACAGAGGTTGGCAATCTAGAGGCAGAAAATAAAAGGGGAAACCATATGGGATCAGAATGGCAGTGTCTTCAGACTGGGCAACAAACCACTCTCAATCAGCAGTAATTAATATTTCTGCAGATGTTCAGCTCTTAATGCAAACTATTTGTTAGTGCATGCCAAATCCATTAGTGCAGCTTAGTAAAAGGACCTCTATGTCAGGTAACAGATACAACAGCATACAACCTGACATAGCTATTGTTCCTAGACCTTTTCCTGATACCTGTGACCACCCTACCATTTACCCAAGAAGTTGGAAACACCGGACCCAATTGGTCCTGGATATACTATCCTCGCTTAACCCGTTCAAAATTAATTAAGAGAAATTTAAACCAATTTTAGATAAACCACTTTTGAATCAGAATGATGATTACATAAAAATTGCTTTATTTAAAATTACCTAAGTAACAAAGATCAAAGGGGGGGGGGGGGGCTCGCTTAGAGCCTATGTAAACACAACAATTGTCAAAAAAAGCAAGCCTAATAACAGTATAGGTTCAGCAAGTAAAAAGTGGAAAAATGGGGGGAAAGACCTCAGAAAGTCGTGACCCACTGCAACGATGCTGGAACTTTTTCAAACTTGGAAGTGACAGTTCAATTTCTTTAATCGTTGGTCAGAAAAACCCCTGATCCGACTTATGTGTGTTTTGACAGCATTTCAAATGTATTTGTTTTTTTGTTTGCTCAAGTGGAGGAGTGGCCTAGTGGTTAGAGTGGTGGACTTTGGTCCTGGGGAACTGGGTTCGATTCCCTCTGCAAGCACAGGCAGCTCCTTGTGACTCTGGGCAAGTCACTTAACCCTCCATTGCCCCAGGTACAAATAAGTACCTGTATATAATATGTAAGCCGCATTGAACCTGCTTTGAGTGGGAAAGCGCGGGGTACAAATGTAAGAAAATAAATAAATAACGTGGGTGCAAGATCAAAATACTCTGCTAAATTGCTATGATAAAAAATATGAAAAAAGCAACTTAGCTGACTAAGCAGAACTGCGTGCAACGTCTCAGGCAGGCATCCACACCCGACAGACCTGTTTTGCCATGGGGCTTCTTCAAGGGATAGAGGATGCCAAAGTCCTGGCTGAAGATTGCTGCTCCAGTAGCTCTATGAAAGAACCTCTCTGAAAACTCAAGACTATACTGCTTTTTACTTGCTGAACCTATACTGTTATTAGGCTCGCTTGTCAATTGTTTATTTAAAGTTAGAAACAGTTGTTAAAGTGATATTGTTAGTGCAAGCTCAGATGTAATGAGCTTAAACAATAAAGTGCTTGAGTGGAATAGCACTTATATCAAGAACTTATAATAAATAAATATAAATACTTTAAAACTTTTAAAACCATAGATAACTTGAAAACACTTTTAAAACGAATTCAGCTGAATTCTTACAATTTTTCTTATCAAACAAGTGTTTCTCAGAACAACTACTTCAAGCAAGACCTTCCTTCCCCTCTCTTCTCTTCTGGATGTCACAATATATTATCAGTCAGCCTGGGGGGCGAGTGGAGAAAGAGCAGTACAACTTCTAGAAGATAAGTGCTCTTAAAAATATGTTTAGTACTTTTGTATTAATGATAAGCTTAAAAATACCCCCCCCCCCCCAAAAAAAAAAGAGATGGGTCAAAAGTGATAATTTTGAGGTGAAGGTTTTTTGCTGATGATGAAGAGAAGATCATTTGATCTGGTCAGCTCTGTAAATCTATATGATTTTGAGCTCTTTGAGGCTTTTTCCTTCCCTTTATGAATATTCATAAGCAATTCTGAATGCTCAACCAATAGTTCCCTACCAACATCATTTTCATGCTGTGGATTTTCATTGTTGCATTATTCTAACGAATTTATAATTCCACACACAAATTTTGGTTGTTTTAGAGGGGTTTTTTTAACTTTAAAAAAACAGGAATATTAACCCTTTAAATTCCATTTAATCATTTACTTAGGGGCCCTTTTACTAAGGTGTGCTAATGGATTTAGCATGAGGAAGAAACAGAGAAACATGTAGATAGATAAAGACTATATGGCCTATCTAGTCTGCCCATCCATGCCATCTTCTCTCCCCATCATTCCCTTAGAGATCCCATGTATTTGTCCCAAGCTCTCTTGAATTCAAGTACTGTTTTCATGTCCACCACTTCCACCGGGAGGCCGTTCCACAAATTCACCACCATTTCCTTGAAGAAGTATTTCCTCAGGTTATTCCCAAGTCTATCTCTTTTCACCTTTATCCTATGCCCCCTCGTTCTAGAGCTTACTTTCAATTGAAAGAGACTCACCTCCTGTGTATTTATGCCTCATAGGTATTTAAATGTCTCTTATCATATTGCCCATCTCCTGCCTTTCTTCCAAAGTATATATTGAGATCTTTAAGTTTGTCCCTATATGTTTTATGATGAAGACCACTGACCATTTAGTAGGTGCCCTCTGGACTGACTCCATGCTGTTTATATCTTTTTGAAAGTGCAGTATCTAGAATTGTATGCAAGTCACTTAACCCTCCATTGCCTCAGGTACCAACTTAGATTGTGAGTCCTCCAGGGACAGGGAAATACCCAGTGTACCTGAATGTAACTCACTTTGATCTACTACTGAAAAGGTGTGAGCAAAATCCAAATAAATAAATAAATAACATAACATAACATAAATAAATAAATATTCTAAATGAGGTCTTATCAGAATCTTATACAGGAGCATTAACACCTAAATTTTCCTGCTGGCCATTCCTTTCCTGATGCATCCAAACATCCTTCTAGCTTTTGCTGTACCTTTTCTACCTGCTTGGTCACCTTAAGATCATCACATATGATCACACTCAAGTCCCTCTCCTCTTTCGTGCACAAAAGTTCCTCACCCCTAAACTGTACTGTTCCCTCGGGTTTTGTAGCCCAAATGCATAACCCTGCATTTTTCGCATTAAATCTTAGCTGCCAGATTCCACACCATTCCGCTAGCTTTACTTAGTCGTTCCTCATATTATTCACCTTACCAGACAGCCCTTCAACAATATCACTTACAAAAATGTTTAAAAGAACTGGCCCAAGAATCAAACATTGCGGCATACCACTGGTAACATCCTTTTCCTCAGAATGAGCTCCATTTACCACTACCGTCTCACCTTCCACTCATCGAGTTCCTAACCCAGTCAGTCACTTTAGGGCCCATATCAACGGCACTTAGTTTATTTATTAGTCATCTATGTGGAACTGTGTCTACAGCTTTGCTAAAATCTAAATACACCACATCTAGTGCTCTCCCTCTATCCAACTCTCTGGTCACCCAGTCAAGGAAATTAATCAGATTTGTCTGACAAGACCTGCCTCTAGTGAAACCATGTTGTCTTGGGTCCTGTAATCTATTGTATTCCAAAACCTTTACAATTCTCTGTTTTCAAAGTGTTTTCATTAATTTACTTACCGCAGAAGTCAGACTTACCGGCCTGTAGTTCCCAACCTCTTCCTTACTTCCACTTTTGTGGAGAGGGACCATATCTGCTTTTCTTCAGTCCTCCGGGACCACTCCCTACTCTAGAGAAGCATTGAAAAGGTCAGCCTCAGATGTATGCCATTTGGGTCCATCGGTTTGTCCACCTTTAGTTTAGCAAGCTTCTGATGTACACAGTACTCTGAAAATCATTCAGGGATTACCACCCCTCCATTCCTATTTGTGTTTGTCTTTTGTGGTCCTGCTCCCAGCCCTTCAGCTGTGAACATAGAATAGAACTATTTGTTAAGCAATTCTGCCGAATCTTTATCACCTTCCACATATTCCTCTCCTTCACCTTTGAGTCTCACAATGCCACTTTTGCACTTCCTCCTATCAGTAACATATCTAAAAAGTGTCTTGTCTCCCCATTTTACCATACTGGCTATTTTTTCTTCCATTTGCATCATTTCTTTCTGAATTGATTTTGCACTTTTCTGCTTACTGACAGGCATGACCCATGACCTATATAGCTAAAAGCTCAAACTTCATCTTTCTGTATTTTTGCTGAGAGCTGTAAATGCAAGGTCACACTGTATCAGCAAAGAGTGCTCTTCCCCCTCCCCTTACAGAAATGGTGCCACTTACTCTAGCTCGGAAGACTATGTTTACAGTTTGGGAGGGGAGAAGTGTTGAGGACTTAGGTAACACCACAATAAGACCCAGGTGTTAGGCAAATTCCTGTACGAGGTGGCGACTGAAAGTCTTCGGTAAAAGAGCTTTGAACTTATTTTAAGATGCTGATTCTGTAAACATTCAGATAGTATGTTCCATTTAATGTAAACAATAACGTAAGACAGAATTTAGCTGATGTTACAATACAAGTGGCTGACATTGCAAGTTGTACACTGGTTGGGAGGGGGATTGATGCTCCATCCACTGTATATAAGTGGCTGTGGTACTGAATCTAGTCAGAGGAGGAGATGATCAACAGAGAGTAACTTTTTACAGCAGTGGTGTCTCTCCCTCTCGTAACAAATTGCTATGGCCTGATTTCTTTGCCATTTGTTACTTTACCTTTCTTTGTCCAATTACTTTATCTAATTGCTCTGTCTCTATCCAATTACTTTGTCCAATTACTTGACCTAATTATTCTCTAATTACCTAATTCCCTACCTAATTACACTATCTAATTCCCTACCTAATTCCCTAATTCCTTATCTAATTACCTAATTACTCTGTCTAATTACTTTGCCCAATTACTTTATCGCCTGATTACTTTGTTATCATCTATTTTGGAATAAAGACTTACTCCTTGGAAAGAGCACGGCCTCTGTCTTTTCTGTCAATCCATATCTGGGAAGTGGCTGGTCCATTGTATCTTGGGTGGGTGTAAGGAGGTAGAAAAACCCTATTTGCCCCATATTTCCAAATTGTATATTTCTTATGGTAAGTAGGTATATCAGAAAAATAATTCCCACATAATTACAACCCTCACTGATACTAGGTTGTCAGAGGGGGCCATGTAAGAACAGACTCCGACTATAAACATTTCCTGATTGCTCTACCAGCTTCTCCTAGCTTTTCCAGATATTGTCACCTGTCTTCCCCTTTCTGCAATCTCTTGTAGTTTTTAAAGGTTAAGCTCTTTTTTATTACCTTTCCAGCTACTACTTTTGAGAACAAAAGCGGCCTCCTTTTCCTCTTACTTTGATTTACTTTCCTTATAAAAAGCTTTGATGCCATTACAATACTTCCTTGATGATTCACACTGCACTTAGTGTCCCGTTTACTAAACCATGCTAGTGATTCCTGCACGGCAAATGCAATGAAGCCCATTCGAATTGACTAGGCTGCATCTCATTTGTCTCACCAGGAATCACTAGCGCAGTGTAGTAAAAGGGTCCCTGGGGGGTCGCTAAAGGACCTTGGACTAGATGGATGTGTAGGCTTGGAGCTCCCTCCTAGGCCTCGCTAAATTCAAGTGTTTATTGGTGTCATTGGCACAATTTTTTTTATAGTACTATACATATTCTTCCTTCTAAACATGTCTACAAGCAAGTCTCACAAGCAAGAAGTTAGCACATCTCCTTCAGGAGAAAAAAGGAAAAAATGTGATACGCCATCTCCTGGAAAAATGGCACCAGGCAGGTCTAACATGCACTCCTCTGAAGTGATCTTAGAAGAGCTAAAAGCTTTACGAGATCTTACTGCGAAGCACTTTGAGACAACTTGGCACTCACAATTTCAGTCTCTGAATTTCAAATGAGACTAAAGGCAGTAGAAAAACACTCAGAACAAACTGCCACCACAGACCTACAACATCATGTGCACATAAGAACGGACAAACTTCTCTCCCTGGAAAAACAGCTAGAGGATCTTGCCAATAGAAGCAGGAGAAACAATATCAGAATTTTGGGCTTACCGGAACACTCAGAAGGGTCTGATTTATTACGGTTCCTAAGCACATGGCTCCTGAAAATCCTGCATCTACCACCTGAAACAATTCTCGAGTTGGAGCATGCTCACAGATCTCCAGGGAAGATCAAGTCCAACACTAAGACACCACGCCCTATAATTGCAAAACTACTTTATTTATTTATTTATTGCATTTGTATCCCACATTTTCCCACCTATTTGCAGGCTCAATGTGGCTTACAATGTTCTGCCCTGGTTGTTGCCATGGCTGAATAGAAATACAATTAATAATAACACAAGAATAAGAGTAACATAGAGGGACATAATCGAACGTCGCCGGCAAAATAGATTGCCAGCGATCTATTTTGGTGGCGGTGCAACAGCTGGCCGGAACCGTATTATCGAAAAAGATGGCCGGCCATCTTTTTTTTCGATAATACGGTTTAGCCCAGCCAAATGCCAGAGTTTGCCGGGTTTGAGATTGCCGGTTTTGTTTTTCAGTGATAATGGAAAAAAATGCTGGCCATCTCAAACCCAGCAAAATCCAAGGCATTTGGTCATGGGAGGAGCCAGCATTTGTAGTGCACTGGTCCCCCTGACATGCTAGGACACCAACCGGGCACCCTAAAAATTTTTAAAAAACACACAACTAGCTCCCAGGTGCATAGCTCCCCAAATCTCCCCCAAACCCACTCCCCACAATTCTACACCATTACCATAGCCCTTAAGGGTGAAGGGGGGCACCTACATGTGGGTACAGTGGGTTTGGGGGGGGGGGGTTGGAGGGCTCATCAATTAGCACCACAAGTGTAACAGGTAGGGGGGGATGGACCTGGGTCTGCCTGCCTGAAGTGCACTGCACCCATTAAAAACTGCTCCAGGGACTTGCATACTGCTGTCAGGGAGCTGGGTATGACAATTTAGGCTGGCATACAGGCTGATAAAAAAAGGTTTTGATTTGTATTTTTTTAGTGTGGGAGGGGGTTGGTGACCACTGGGGGACTATGGGGAGGTCATCCCCCATTCCCTCCGGTGGTCATCTGGTCAGTTGGGGCACCTTTTTGAGGCTTGGTTGTGAAAATAAAAGGACCAAGTAAACCCGGTGAAATACTGATTAACGCTGCTTTTTTTTTTCCATTATCCGCGAAAGCTGGCCATCTGTTAGCCACGCCCATGTCCCACCTTCGCTACGCCGCCGACACGCCCCCTTGAACTTTTACCGGTGCGGCGACGGGAAAGGGGTGATGCTGTCAAAAAACCGCTTTCGATTATACAGATTTCGTCGCTTTTGAGAGATCGCCGGCCATCTCCCGATTTATGTCGGGAAATGGCCGGCGATCACTTTCGAAAATAAGCCTGATAGTGGAATAAAATGTTAGGTATAACAAGATCGGTAATGAATAACTTTGATACCCTCAAGCTTTATTAATATTGACAACAGCAAGATGATTCCTTCTCTGATTTTTGAGGGCAGAAGGATCAATATTGTCCCGGATCTGTCGAAAACCACTGCACAGAAAAGAAAGCAGTTCCTGTCTACGAGAGCACAATTTTAAGAAAAAGGAGGGAGGTTTGGATTACAATATCCTGCAAGGATGATTCTCACAGTAAACAACACAGTAAACACAGTAAATCACAGTTTCTTTTTTGGCTTTAAACCTCTTCTAATGGATAAGTTTGCTTAATGGCTTTTGTTATGTTAATCTTCTGGTACTTAAATGGAGATAAATTAGTGTCATGATAAAGATGCTGATTAGTTTGTCTGTTTTGCCTACTTGTTACAAAAAAGTTCTATGCATAGCAAAATTTTACATTTTGAAGCTCTACTAAAAGTGTTATAATTAAAATGCAAGATTAGTTGTATCAATCAATAGACACCAAAACTTATCAGGCCTGGGAATTCTCCTTGCCTGCTGTTCATTTCTATTATCCTCTTACATCCATCTATTTTCTCCAAGCTGAGCTCTTAGCTCTCTGCTCTCTGCTCTTGTTGCATTTCTTTCTTTCTACATGAGTCCAAGCTGTAGTTTTTTTCTCTAACATAATTGCTGGATATAACACCAGAATTATGATGATGTTCGTTTGGTATCCTTATCTGGAAGCTACATACTGTTTGAAATGGAAAATGCTTTGTAAGAGGTTCTGCAGCAAGTTTCTTTTTTTTTTTTTTACAACCTAGCACATTTTCTCACCATGGCTCACACTATCAAAAATGATACTAAATTTATTTATTGGCATGTGTATGGGCTCCGAAACCCAATAAAAATAAAATGAAAGCACAAATCATATTTTTACAAGAAACACATCTCCCGGATATGCACCTATTCATTAAAAGTGGTAATTGGCTAGGGGGCCCTTTTACTAAGCTGCATAAGCACCTACGAGCATCTAGTGCATGCCAAAATGGAGTTACCATCCGGTTACTGCATGGCTCTTGCAGTCATTTCATTTTTGGTGCGCATACGATACGCAAGGCTGAAAAATAATTTTTATTTTCGGACGTGCGTGTCAGACGTGTGCCAAGTGGAATTTGACATGTGTAGGTCATTACCGCGTGAGACTTTACCGTTAGGTCAATGGCTGGCGGTAAGGTCACAGACCCAAAATGACTGCGCTGCAATTTTGATTTTGCCACACGTCCATTTTTGGCAAAAATAAAAAAAAGGCCTTCTTTACAGATGTGCTGAAAAATGGATCGGCGTGCGCCCAAACCTGTGCCTACACTATCACAAGCCATTTTTCAGCACACCTTAGATATGTTAGTGATAGGAAAAAGTGCAAAAGTGGCATTGTGAGACTCAAGAGTGAAGGGAGGAATACATGGGAACTGATCAGGAAAAATCAGACTTAACAGATGAAAGTTCGGAAGTAGGGCAAAGAAGACAAACAGAAATAGGAATGGAAGTGAGGTAGACTTTGAATGACTTTCAGAAGATGGGTTCATGAGAAGCTAGTTAAATTAAATATAGACAAGGCAATGGGGCTAGATCGGAAACAACCAAGGGTACCAAAGCAAATTAGGGAACTTCAGTTGGCTCTGATATGTAACCTTTTCAATGCTTCTTTAGAGTCAGAAACAGTCCGAGAGGACTGGAGAAGGGCGGATCTAGTTCTTCTCTACAAAAATGTGGTGAATAAATTATTGCAAAAAAAAAAAAAAAAAAATCTAAAACAGGGTAGTGTGATTTCTAAAATACAATAGATGGCAAGACCAGAGGAAATATGGTTTTTCTAAGGTCTTGCCAGATGAATCTGATTTATGTGATTGGGTGACCAGAGAACTGGATCCAGAGAGAGAAAAAGATGTGATATACTTAGATTTCAGCAAAATCTTTACATAGTTCCACATAGATGATTTATAAACTGAGTGCCCTCAGTATGGGCACTAAAGTGTCTGTCTGAGTTAGAAACTGGTTGAGTAGAAGGTGACAAAGGGTAGTGGTAAATGGAGTTCACTCTGAGGAAAAGGGCATTATCAATGATGTTCTTGGTCCAGTTCTTTTAAACATTTTTGTTAGCAATATCGCAGAAGATCTGTCTGGTATGGTTTGCCTCTTTGTGGATAATACCAAAATCTGCCATAGGACTGACACCCTGGATGGTGCATTTGAGCTGCAAAAACTCAAGGAAGTAACATGGAGGGGCATAATCGAACGCGAACACCTATCTCCATGGGTGTCTATGTCTGAAAACAGGTACGTGAAGAGGCGGGACAGACCGTATTTTTGAAAAAATGGACGTTTTTCAGCTGGGCGTTTGTTTTTTTTTTAGCGATAATGGAAACTAAAAACGCCCAGCTCAAAAACGTCCTAATCCGAGCCATTTGGTCGTGGGAGGGGCCAAGATTCGTAGTACACTCGCACCCCTGACATGCCAGGACACCAACTGGGCACCCTAGAGGTCAGTGCGGTGGACTTCAGACAACGCTCCCACATGCATAGCTCCCTTAGCACGGGTGCTGAGCACCCAACCCCCCTCCCCCAAAACCCACTACCCACAAATGTACAACACTACCATAGCTCTTAGGGGTGATGGGGGCACCTACATGTGGGTACAGTGGGTTTTGGAGACCTCCCATTTACCAGCACAAGTGTTACAGGTAGGGGGGGATGGGCCTGGGTCCACCTGGCTGAAGTGCACTGCGGTACCCACTAAAAGTGCTCCAGGTACCTGCATACACGCAGGCCTCTAGGACTTGTTGCTGCTATATAACATTGGCACACCAGTTGACACCTGAAGACTAATATCTCCGAAAACGTCCTTTATTGGAATAAGCACACTTACTCACAGTTAACTGCAGATCAGAGGTTGTGCCCCACTGGCAATGAGCCTCCCTGGTACTGAGATGAGCAGTAGGTCCGAGCTGGCAGAATGGTGTACAATGCCCTCTTTCAGCCACATTCAAGGTAAGAACTAAGTTCTGTAACGTGGCTAACATGTGAAAGGGATCTAAAACTGGCTTACAAAAATGGCCACTACCTCATGGACTACCGGAAACAAAACAGGGCACACTCTGACCCAGTAAGCAGGGGGAAAAGCACCATGGGAATAGAGCCTACCAACTACCAACATCGTGAGCATTTGCCACAAGCTAGTGGAATCACGGAGCCCAATACCCTACACCCACCACAATGCATTGCTGATGTGACTCTGCAGTGCGCATAACAGAAAAGGTGTCACACTCACCCGAGAGCCACATCAGAACCAGGGAAAGGCTGTCACAGGATAGAACACATTCTGCTGTCATGGAGGTGAGTACGGCATTTGAGGCTGGCATATAGGCTGGAAAAAAAGTTTTTAAAGTGGGGTCTTTTTAGTGGGAGGGGGTTAGTGACCACTGGGGGAGTCCGGGGAGGTCATCCCCGATTCCCTCCAGTGGTCATCTGGTCAGTTGGGGCACTTTTTTGGGACCTGTTCATGAAAAAAAGGGTCCAAAAAAGTGACCCAAAATCGCGGTAAAAACGCCTTTTTTTTCGATTATCAGCTAAAGACGCCCATCTCTCCTTGGCTGATAACCACACCCCAGTTCCGCCTTCACCACACCTCCAACATGCCCCCGTCAGCTTTACCCGTTTCCGCGACGGATTGCAGTTGGAAACGC
The DNA here is from genome assembly GCF_901765095.1 of Microcaecilia unicolor. NCBI lineage: Eukaryota > Metazoa > Chordata > Amphibia > Gymnophiona > Siphonopidae > Microcaecilia > Microcaecilia unicolor. Next base: position 174,523,291 of record NC_044031.1, read on the forward strand.
CCAAAATCGGCTTTCGATTATACCGATTTGGGCGCCCAAGGGTGAAAGACGCCCATCTCCCGATTTGGGTCGCAATATAGGCGTTTTTCTCTTTCGATTATAAGCAGGATAGTAACATAGTAGATGACGGCAGAAAAAGACCTGCACGGTCCATCCAGTCTGCCCAACAAGACAACTCATATGTGCTACTTTTTGTGTATACCCTACTTTGATTTGTACCTGTGCTCTTCAGGGCATAGACCATGTAAGTCTGCCCAGCACTATCCCCGCCTCCCAACCACCGGCTCTGGCACAGACCGTATAAGTCTGTCCAGCACTATCCCTGCCTCCCACCACTGGCTCTGGCACAGACCGTATAAGTCTGCTCAGCACTATCCCTGCCTCCCACCACCGGCTCTGGCACAGACCGTATAAGTCTGCCCAGCACTATCCCCGCCTCCCAACCACCAGCCCCGCCTCCCAACCACCGGCTCTGGCACAGACCGTATAAGTCTGTCCAGCACTATCCCCGCCTCCCACCACCGGGTCTGGCACAGACCGTATAAGTCTGCTCAGCACTATCCCCGCCTCCCACCACCGGCTCTGGCACAGACTGTATAAGTCTGCTCAGCACTATCCCCGCCTCCCACCACCGGCTCTGGCACAGACCGTATAAGTCTGTCCAGCACTATCCCTGCCTCCCACCACCGGCTCTGGCACAGACCGTATAAGTCTGCCCAGCACTATCCCCGCTTCCCAACCACCAGCCCCACCTCCCGATCTCGCCTCTATATAGTATAGTGGGTGAATTATCTCTGTGCATGAAAGAAGAGCAACACTTGGGGGTGTTTCTGATGATCGTAAGGTGGCCAAACATATAGAAAAAAACAATGGCAAAAGTCAGAAGGATGCTTGGGGACATAGGGAGAGGAATGGCCAGCAGGAAAAAAGGAGGTGATACCACTGTTTACAATTCTGAAGACCACACCTTCAAAAGGCTATGAGTCATTCTAGAGGTTAGCTATTAAAATGGTCAGTGGTCTCCACTGAAACAAATGAAACAAACATAATGAAATAAACTTAAAGATCTCAATTTGTATACATTGGAAAAAATGTGGGAGAGATGGTAGCAACATTTATTTATTTATTTTCAAATTTTCTACACTGCCTACAACTAAGTGGTTTACAAAGAAGCAAACAAAGCATAAAATCTACATATACAACTACATATAGCATTGCACAAACAAAAGATAATACCATCCTCATCTTCTCAAATAGAGTGTGTCACTGATAGTCCCACCTGAGATCCATAGCATCCTTACATAAAGGCTTTCACGAATAGTTGAGTCTTTAAAAACCTTTTAAATTGAGATGCATCCGCACAAAGGTGTAACTGTCCTGCCAATGCATTCAACATTAAAGTTCCAGCTATTGAAAATGCAGCAGCTCTTGAGTCACAATAATGTATCTTAATAACTGTGTCCAAAGACAACTGCATAGCAGTCGATACACAGAGAAAATCCCCTTGAAATATAGTGGTGCAGGCAAATACACAGCCTGATGTTCAAAGCATAGAGCATTGAATTGTACTCTATACTGGATGGGTAACCAGTGCAAATGCCTCAAAACTGATGTTATATGTGTAGATCGTGATACACCGGCAACAAGTCAAGCAGCAGCATTTTGCACTATCTGCAATGCCTTGATCCTAGCCTAGACATGCCCAGATACAAGGCATTGCAGTAGTCCAGTCGAGACAGTACCATACTTTAAATCACTCCTCGAAAATCATACAGTGCAGCATTGGTTTAAGCCTATATAACAGATGAAGTTCTGAAAAAGAAGCTTGAATAACATTCAGAAACTGAGTTTTCATAGTAAACCCCGAATCCAAAAACACACCTAACAATTTCATTACTTTCTGAACTGGCAACTTAACATGGTTCACATTCAAAAATTCAGGTCTACTGTCTTCCATAGATCTTCCAACACCTCTTCCTCTAATGATATGCCCACTCCCATCTATACCCAACTGGACAGCATTGCCAAACTGCAACCTGATCTGGCTGATGCAACCATGACTCGGCTACACACAACACATCATAGTTATCCACATTCAGCATATCATAAATCATTTTAGTTTTGATTCTAACAGACATAACATTGATATGATCAACTTTCAAGTTACATAAGCTAAATTTATCCTTGCCCAACACACACACTAACTGCAAATAATCAGTCACTCCAGGACTTCTTGCTTACAACTTTTAAGCAAAAGACACATACCTCCCCCTTCCTGTCACAACCTCAATCATATATCAATGTAGTAAACACTGTGGAAATGAAGTCGCACTCTTCTTATGCAACTTTTATCATAATGAGAGAGAAAAGCAACATGCTTTGAAGGAAAAGGCCTCTGTATGTCTATAGTCCAAATTTGTTTTCACTTTAAGACTCACAGAACCACAATCTTCATTGGCTGTAAAAAACCCTTCAGCATTTGTACTGCTTTAATTCTCCTCAATAATTATCTGTTTATTATTTTTTATTTTTGTTTTTCATATTTTATGTTTCAATGTTTTTTTATTGAAAACAGTGTACACTTTTATCAACAGCAGATATTCAATATATACAACCAGTCATGAGACTCCATTCTATTCAAACATCCAACAGTACGGGTCTACTGTTTTCTCTTATTTATTCCCTTTCTCCCACCCCCCCCCCCTTCCCACTTCCCCCTACCCCCCCCCAAAAAAAAACTTTCCCCTCCGCTAACCCTCCTGTTCCCTCCCTCCCCATGGAAAACTCATAATCATCCTGAAGAAGAGATTGACCTGCATTCAGTATCAATATAGTGTTTACAGCACATTAAGTACAAAGCTCTTACCCTTAGCTGATAAGGTATCTATATATTTTCCCCAGATCTTCAAGAACTGAGTTTTTCGTTTTGGGGATCCTCTGGCTTCTCTTGCCTCCCACATCAGCAGCTGGTGCACCATGTTCCGCCAGTGCCAAAATTCTGGTACTGCCTCTGAAGTCCAGTTTTGCAATATACATTTCTTTGCTAGCAGACACCCCTTACGAAAAAGTAATGTTTCCTCTGAGGTGTTTCCTCTGAACAACCCATATATATCCAATAACATCTGTGAGGGGGTTCCTACTACTTCACAAGACAGCAAATTTGACAGATAAGTGGCTACTCTGGTGTTTTTCATATTAAAAAAAATGCAAAACACTTATCTCTCAAATCCGACAGGGTCCCGTTTCACCCATCTATATCTTCGGGCTTTCTCAAGGAATATACTCCTGAAAATAAAATTCAATCAATTACTATCACAACCCACAATGTTGAATGGCCACAATTTTAACAGCTCTATGTAACGTTGAGGGGCATAATCGAACAGCGCCGGCCATCTATATGGGCGGCCATCTCTAAGGCCGGCGCCGTAAGGAGGTGTCCCGAACCGTATTATCGAAACAAGATGGCCGACCATCTTTCATTTCGATAATACGGTTGGGGCCGGCCAAATGTCAGAGATGGCAGGGTTTGAGATGGCTGGCATCGGTTTTCACCGATAATGGAAACCGATGCCGGCCATCTTAAACCCGGCCAAATCCAAGGCATTTGGTCGTGGAAGAGGCCAGCATTCGTAGTGCACTGGTCCCCCTGACATGCCAGGACACCAACCGGGCACCCTAGGGGGCACTGCAGTGGACTTCATTAATAGCTCCCAGGTACATAGCTCCCTTCCCTTGGGTGCTGATCCCCCCAAATCCCCCAAAAATCCACTCCCCACAACTGTACACCAGTACCTTAGCTCTTATGGGTGAAGGGGGGGGGGGTACCTACATGTGGGTACAGTGGGTTTGTGGTACTACTACTACTACTATTTAGCATTTCTATAGCGCTACAAAGTGTACGCAGCACTGCACAAACATAGAAGAAAGACAGTCCCTGCTCAAAGAGCTTACAATCTAGTAGACAAAAAATAAAGCAACAAATCAATTAATGTGTAGAGGAAAGAGGTTTGTGGTAGGTTTTGGAGGGCTCCCATTTACCACCACAAGTGTAACAGGTGGGGGAGGGGATGGGCCTGGGTCCGCCTGCCTGAAGTGCACTGCAGTACCCCCTAAAACTGCTCCAGGGACCTGCATACTGCTGTCATAGAGCTGGGTATGACATTGAGGCTGACATAGAGGCTGGCAAAAAATGTTTTTTTTTTTAGGGTGGGAGGTCATCCCTGATTCCCTCTGGTGGTCATCTGGTGAGTTGGGGCACCTTTTTGAGGCTTGGCCCTAAAAATAAATGGACCAAGTAAAACCGGCCAAATGCTCGTCAGGGCCGGCCTTCTTTTTTCCATTATCGGCCGAGGGCGGCTATGTGTTAACCACGCTCCTGCCCCGCCTTTGCTACGCCTCCAACATGCCCCCTTAAACTTTAGCTGCTCCTGCGACGGACTGCAGTTGAGTCCAGCCAAAATTGACTTTCGATTATGCCAATTTCGCTGGACTTGAGAGGTGGCCGGCCATCTCCCGATTTATGTCGGAAGATGGATGGCCTTCTCTTTTGAAAATAAGCAGGAATGTTGCTCACGCCTCTTTATATTTTGTTTTACTGTCGTATTTAGAAAATTCTTCAATGGCATTTAAACCGTCAACAACTAATTCCAGTCGAGAGCAAAAACTTTGATAACGACTTACAGAGTAATTCAGCGTTCTTTTCCCTCACTGGTTTGTGAGTCCAATATTCAAAGATGATGCCCGCATTTTAAAAAAAGACGCTAATCAAAGCATGACATCAGCTTAAAAAGAAAACTATTCAACTTTTTTTATAGCCGTTGAAGATTGTGGTTCTGTAAGTCTTAAAGTGAAAACAAATTTGGACTACAGACATACAGAGGCCTTTTCCTCCAAAGCATGTTGCTTTTCTCTCTCATTGTGATGAAAGTTGCATAGGAAGAGTGCAACTTCGCTTCCACAGTGTTATTACCACATTGATGTATAGAAAGTGCTTCTTTTTTGATGAGTGGTGAAGTTCTGTATGATTAGAAACAACCTCAATCATAGACATAATCCAAATCTATAGTAACTAACCTTCAAAAACTTCTGCACAACACACAATCTTCCAAACTTCACCCAAACTTCACCCAAAGGAGCGCGCTAAGGAGTGCCCAGCTCTTTAGTTGCGCTCCTTTGTCGGCGAGACAAAGATGGTGCATGCTTCTCTGGAATAGCACGCCTCTGGTGCTGACCTGGTACCTTTAACCTCACGCCTCTGTGGCCTAACTTTGGAAGAAAGTTGGGAGAGGGGAGTTATAACAGAGATATTTAATTACCTCCATGGCATAATTAGACAGGAAGCGGGCCTCTTTCAATTATTTCTGAAATGAGGGACATAGGATGAAAGTGAAATGAGTAATCTAAGAATAAGTGGAATGGCCTCCTCGTGGAGGTGGTAGAGATGAAGACTGTTTTTGAATTCAAGAAAGCATGGGTCAAACACAGAGGATCTCTAGGCAAGAGGAAGGAATAGTAGAGATTAGTAGTTGGTATGGGTAGACAGAGTGGATAGTCTATATGGTGGTCGTAGCTAGGAACCAGCTCTGTGGGTGCTTGAGCACCCTCAATATTCAGCAAATCCTTGATTGTGTCCAGGGACAGATAATTTTCCATTGAGGTTAGCACCCCCAATCATTTGAAAAGTTGGCTCCTATGGTTCTGTTGTGTGGGTGGTGGTGGGGGGGAGTATAGATACTGGAGATTAGTAGATGGTATGGATGGGCAGACTGTATAGGCCAAATAATCTTATCTGCCATCGTTTTCTCTGTTTCTATGTAGTATCCCACTCAGGTAAAGGACAATATTCATTGCCAAGTGAGGGGGTCTGACAGAACAGGTATCCTCAGCTTATTAGTCAAAATGGAGGTATAGTAAGAAGGGTCAGGCAGTGCCCAGAAATTCCCCAACCCTGGCTCCTTCCCTTCAGAGAGCTCTGTTGCCGTGATTCTCTAAAGTACTGCTGGCAGAATTTAAAAAAAAAAAGTTTTGTATTTTCATGAGTAAACCAACTCAGTAAGAATATTTAAAAAGCAATAGCATATATTTATCATAAAAGTCAATTATCTAGACATCAATTAAAATATTAAACACAAGAGAAATCAACGTTCTATATAATTATATGAAATTAGCAAAACAATCTTTTAATATTTTGCAGCATTTTGTGCACCATTTAGTAGATTTGGGAAAAAATGTCTTTTTAGAAAAATGAGTAAGTAATGGTGAGATGTTAGCCTCTTTCACATTGTTGTGTATAGCAATATTCTGAAATTGGCTACCTTATAGGCTAGCTTCCACTCCTAAAACTGACTCTTTAAGCTAGCAAAATTAGCAAAGAATGCTAACATTTCACAGTCCTTATTCTTCCCCTTATTGTGTTGTAGTACAGGATACTAGGATACTGTTCTCTTGTACCATTAGCTTTTCTCTCTCTCTCTCTCTCTCTCTTTGATCTGGTTTTCACAGAGGAAAAGGAAGCAGTGCTATCAGCCCTCCATATATGTAAGCAGTCAGGTGATCTTCTATGAGTGTTTTTGCAAGTCGCTCTGCTTTGATCTCTCTCAGACTACCTAAGCATAATGGGGTTTTTTTCCTGTTTACTCACAATATGCAGTTCAGCAGTTTATAGTCTCTCTTTTCCTGGCTGGTGCTGTTGATCTGATAAATGGCCAAGATGGAGTTAATCTAAAAAAGCAACAATGAATGTTGCTTACATTGTTCTTCTACATAAAACAAAATTGTTGAATAACTTTATGATGTAATACTACTACTACTACTATTTAGCATTTCTATAGCGCTACAAGGCGTACGCAGCGCTGCACAAACATAGAAGAAAGACAGTCCCTGCTCAAAGAGCTTACAATCTAATAGACAAAACAAAAAGTAAGCAAATCAAATCAATTAATGTGTACAGGAAGGAGGAGAGGAGGGTAGGTGGAGGCAAGTGGTTACGAGTCAAAAGCTACTACTACTACTACTACTTAACATTTCTAGAGCGCTACTAGGGTTACGCAGCGCTGTACAATTTAACAAAGAAGGACGGTCCCTACTCAGATGAGCTTACAATCTAAATGTCAAGTTGGTGTAGTCTAGATTTCTGAGTATAGGTGTGGTGGTTAGGTGCCAAAGGCAACATTGAAGAGGTGGGCTTTGAGCAGTGAGTTGAAGATGGGCAGGGAGGGGGCTTGGCGTATGTGCTCAGGGAGTTTGTTCCACGCTTGAGGTGAGGCGAGGCAGAAAGGGCGGAGCCTGGAGTTGGCGGTGGTGGAGAAGGGTACTGAAAGGAGGGATTTGTCTAGAGAGCGGAGGTTACGGGTAGGAACGTAAGGGGAGATGAGGGTAGAGAGGTAAGGAGGGGCTGCAGATCGAGTGCATTTGTAGGTTAGTAGGAGAAGCTTGAACTGTATGCGGTACCTGATCGGAAGCCAGTGAAGTGACTTGAGGAGAGGGGTGATATGAGTATATCGGTCCAGGCGGAAGATAAGACGTGCAGCCGAGTTCTGAATGGACTGAAGGGGGGATAGATGGCTAAGTGGGAGGCCAGTGAGGAGTAGGTTGCAGTAGTCAAGGCAAGAGGTAATGAGAGAGTGGATGAGAGTACGGGTGGTGTGCTCAGAGAGGAAAGGGCGAATTTTGCTAATGTTACAGAGGAAGAAGCGACAGGTCTTGGCTATCTGCTGGATATGTGCAGAGAAGGAGAGGGAGGAGTCGAAGATGACACCGAGGTTGCGGGCAGATGAGACGGGGACGATGAGGGTGTTATCAACTGAAATAGAGAGTGGAGGGAGAGGAGAAGTGGGTTTGGGTGGGAAGACAAGAAGTTCGGTCTTGGCCATGTTCAGTTTCAGGTGGCGATTGGACATCCATGCAGCAATGTCGGATAATCAGGCCGATACTTTGGCCTGGGTTTCCGCAGTGATGTCTGGTTTGGAGAGATAAAGCTGGGTGTCGTCAGCATAGAGATGGTAGTGGAAGCCATGAGATGAAATCAGGGAGCCCAGGGAAGAGGTGTAGATTGAAAAAAGGAGGGGTCCAAGGATAGATCCCTGGGGGACTCCGACAGAGAGTGGGATAGGGGAGGAGGATGAACCCTGAGAGTGTACTCTGAAGGTACGATGGGAGAGATAAGAGGAGAACCAGGAGAGGACAGAGCCCTGGAATCCAAAGGAGGACAGAGTGTCAAGAAGTAAGTTATGATTGACAGTGTCAAAGGCGGTGGATAGGTCGAGGAGGATGAGGATGGAGTAGTGATCTTTGGATTTGGCGAGGAGTAGGTCATTGCAGACTTTAGATAGTGCCGTTTCTGTCGAGTGCAGGGGACGAAAGCCAGATTGAAGCGGATCGAGAATGGCATGAGAGGAGAGAAAATCGAGGCAACGGCTGTGGATGGCGCGCTCAAGTATCTTGGAGAGGAAAGGTAGGAGGGAAATGGGGCGGTAGTTGGAGGGACAGGTAGGGTCAAGTGATGGCTTTTTGAGGAGGGGTGTGACTACGGCATGCTTGAAGGTGTCCGGGACAGTTGCAGTGGAAAGAGAGAGGTTAAGGATATGACAGATGGGGGGTGATAGTAGGAGAGATGGTGTTAAGTAAGTTGGTGGGGATGGGGTCTGAGGAACAGGTGGTGCATTTCGAGGAGGAGAGGAGATGGGCGGTTTCCTCTTCGGTGATATCAGAAAAAGAGGAGAAGGAGGCCTGGGTTGGTTGGTTGAGGGAGTGGGTAATGGGATGAAGAGGAGGGGAGGGTTTGGTGGTGAATTCAAGGTTGATCTTCTGGACCTTGTCGCGGAAGTAGTCAGCCAGTGATTGAGGAGAGAGTGAGGGGGGGGGGAGCGGAGGGCACTTTGAGGAGGGAATTGAGGGTGGCGAAGAGACGACGAGGGTTAGAGCTGAGGGAATTGGTCAATTGGGTGTAATAGTCCTGTTTGGCGAGGAATAGGGAGGACTGGAAGGAGGATAACATGAATTTGTAGTGAATGAAATCAGTATGGGTGCGAGATTTCCTCCATAGGCGTTCAGCCGATCGGGTGCAGGAGCGAAGGTATCGGGTGCCAGGGGTCAGCCAGGGCTGGGGATTAGTACGCCTTGTGGGGCGGGAGACAGATGGTGCAAGGGTGTCAAGAGCAGAGGAGAGAGTGGCATTGTAAGTGGAGACAGCCTTGTTGACAGACTCTGAGGACATGATGGAAGGGAGGCGATCAGAGATAATAGAGGATAAGGTGGGGGGGGGGGGGGGTCGACAGCCAGGAGATTCCTGGAAGTGGTGGTTAGAGTTGGGCTGGACTGAGGGGGAGGGTGATGAAGTGTGAATGTGATCAGGTGATGGTCAGAGATAGGAAGAACTGATGTACAGAAATTGGAGGGTGAGCAGGTAGAAGAGAGGACGAGATCAAGACAGTGACCAGATTTGTGAGTAGGGGTGGTGGAGCTCACCTGGAGGTTGAAGGAGGAGGTTAGAGTGAGGAATTGAGAAGCGTATGAGTTGGATGGGTTATCAGTGTGTATGTTGAAGTCACCAAGAATGAGGGATGGGGATGAGGGCTCAAGAAAAACGGAGAGCCAGGAATCGAAGTCGGTAAGGAAGGAAGGGAGGGACTTATCAGGGGGGCGGTAAATGACTGCAACTCTTAGTGGCAGCGGGTGGAATAGACGGATGGAGTGAACTTCAAAGGATGAGAAGCAGTGAGACTGAGGTAGGTGGAGAGGTTGAAAACTGCAGGAGGGCGAAAGTAGTAGCCCGACACTGCCACCATGGCCAGCTGGACGGGGCGAATGGGAGAAGAGATAGCCTCTGTGGCATAGGGCATCGATTGAGGCAGAGTCATCAGGGGTGAGCCAGGTTTCAGTTAGGGCGAGCAGTTGAAGGGAATGGGAGATGAAGAGATCGTGGGTGAAGGGAAGTTTGTTGCAGACTGAGTGGGCGTTCCACAGGGCACACGAGAAGGGGAGGGAGGAAGGGGAGAGGAGGGGAATGGAGATGAGATTGGAGATATTGCGGGAACATTTGCATAGATGAGGCGAGGACAGGTGTGGGGGGCCTGGGTTGGGATTGATGTCTCCCGCGGATAGCAGGAGAAGGAGTAAGAGAGAGCGGAGAAGGATGGGGGAGGTAGGGCGACGAAGGCGACGAAGACGGGGTGCGCATAAGAGGAATGGGGAAGGGTTCATGGCGGGAAGGAAGTGTTGAAGGTTGAGAGCTAGGAAGGAGGAGGAGGTCAGTAGGGATGGTGAGGCGGTGGGGGACAGGGGTAGGTAGGGTATTGCAGTGGTGAGTGGGACGGGAGAGGACAGGGCTGGGCAGTGAGTTCGTGTGGGGAAAAGATTAGGGAGGGATAGGGCAATGAATAGAATATGAGTGGGGGCCATAAGTGATAACTGAGGTGTTTACGGGCAGGTAGCTGGACTGGGAGACAGGCAGGTTGAGGTGAGCAGTCGGGGAGGAGAGTGATGAACTGGCAGGAAGATGGACTGGGAGACAGGCAGGCAGGTGAGCAGTTGGGCAGGAGAGTGATGAGCTGGTAGGAAGATGGACAGGAGAGTGATGAGCTGGTAGGGAGATGGACTGGGGCAGGCAGGAACAGGTGATTGGGTAGCGGGCAAGCAGGTCGATTGGCTAGCAGTTCGGTACCGTAGCAGGACTGGAACAATCTGGAGTGGTTTGGAGCAGAAGAGAGCAGAGCTGGATCAGGCAGGCAGGTCGATTGGCTAGCAGTTCGGTATCGTAGCAGGACTGGTACAATCTGGAGTGGTTTGGAGCAGAAGAGAGCAGAGCTGGATCAGGCAACTGGAACAAGCTGGATCAGGAGGGCTGGAAGAAGCTGGATCAGGTGGGCTGGAATAAGCTGGCTCAGGTGGGCTGGAAGAAGCTGGATCAGGCGGGCTGGAGCAAGCTGGAGCAGGCGGGCTGGAGCAAGCAGGGAGAAGCCGGATCAGACAGACTACGACAAGCTGGACTAGAAGGACTGGCGCAAGCAGGGAGAAGCTGGATCAGGCGGGCTGGAACACGCTTGTTCAGGCGGACTAGAATAGCTGGGACAGATGGACTGGAACAAGCAGGGAGACGCTGGATCAGGTGGACTGGAGCAAGCCAGAGCAGATGGACTAGAACGAGCAGAGAGAAGCTGGATCAGGCGGAGTGGAACAAGCTGGAGCAGATGGACTGGAACAAGCAGGGAGACGCTGGATCAGGCGGACTGGAGCAAGCTGGAGCAGATGGATTTGAACGAGCGGGAGAGCTGGATCAGGTGGACTGGAACAAGCAGGAAGAAGCTGGCTCAGGCGGACTGGAACAGGCAGAGAGAAGCTGGATCAGGCGGACTGGAACAAGTTGAAGCAGGTGGCTGGAAGAAGCAGGGAGAGGCTGGAACAGGCGGGCTTGGAACAGATGGACTGGAACAGGCAGGTGGACTGGGGCAGGCCGATGGGTTGGAGCAGGCCGCTGGCGCAGGTGGAATAGAGCAGGCAGGGAAACGCTGGGCTGGCAGACTGGAAGAGGCTGGTGCCGCTGGACTCCGGCACATCACAGTCCCTGACCCTGTCCCCGTCGGCCTGGTCGTACAGGTCGCTGGATCGGCGGGCTGGAACAGACCGGGGCCGATGGATTCTGCCTGCTATCGGTTCTGGTCCCGCCCCCGTCAGTCCAGTCGCACCCTGAGTCCACCGCAGTCGTCCCGGTCCACGTGGTCTGCAACCGCAATCAGTGCCCAGGCCGTTTCGGCCAGGGAGTGCGGCAGCAGCGCACAGACCCTCGGGCGCGACCAGTGCAGTAGACTACAGCCCGCCCAACGTCTCCACGCATAGACCCTGAGCCCGGGTTCCCCCGGAGTGCACGGGCCAAGGCAGAGAGGCCGCGGGAGCCCTGAGCAGCCGGACAACGAAGGGGACGGGCCGCAGCCACGCGGCAGGCAGGCAGACGCGATCGGCCCAGGCCTCCCACCCGCGTCTATCTAATACTAGATAGAGTTATATCAGCTTCTTTTCTGTCCCCTTGTTAGGAGCCTCCTGCATCTCTCCTGTTCCTTCCAGAAAAAGGTACCAGAATTCAAAAGTCTTATGCTATATCAGGGGTCAGCAACCCATTGTACATTGTAATTAAATCTGGAAAAAAGTGGCATGCAATGACCAATCACTTGCTTCATCTTTCTCTGCCTGCCCCCCCCCCCCCACCACATTTGTGGGAATGCCCAAGCCCCATGAGGTTGCCCCTCCATGCCATCTGAGCAGTTTGGGGGGGGGGGGGGTAGTCAGTGGCACGCTTCTAGCTGCTGACGCTGGCTCTTTTTACATATGCTCAGTTTATGAACTGAGCATGCCCGGGAGTCTGGCATCAGAGACTGGAAGCATGCCACTGACTTCCTCACTGCTCAGACAGCAAGGAGGGTTCGCGCAAAGATCATCTTCAGCTGACAGAGCTTGGGCATCCCCACCAGCAACACCAACCATGCGTGCCACAGAAACCCGCATGCAATAGATTGCCTACCCTGTGCTATCTTCCTGCAGATTCACCTGTAAACTCTCTCTTTCTCTCTCTCTGAGCTCTTTGATCTGCCTGTAGACAGCAGTCTGAATGGTTCTGTAGAGATGCCAAGGGTGGCTCATCCCAAAGCTAATATGATTGAGATTTAAAGCCAGTGAGTGAAGTTTCTCTTGCAGGCTCCAGTCATATTTTAAACCAGTTCTAGTATATGTACATTCCAAAAACGGGCCTATTCTAATCAATAAATAGAAAATAAAATTACTTTTCCTACCTTTGTTGGCTGGTTTCTGCTTTATTCTCTTAACTCTCTTGCTATGGTCTCCTTGTCCATTTGGCATTTCTTCTCGCTCTATGTCCATCATTCATCTTCCCTCTACATCTCTATCCGCCCTGTCCAGTATCTCTGTTTCCCTGTCCTATCCTGCTGCTGTTTTGCCTATCTACCTTCTTTGTGTCCTTATTCTTGCCTTTTTCATCATCACCCCTCTGTGTCCATATCCCTCTCCTTCCTCCCCATGTCCAGCATTGCCCATTTGTGTACTTATTCCTCCTCCTCATATCCAGCTTCTCTCATTCTTGTCTTCCCCCACCTTTGGGGCCAGGATCTCTTCATCTCTCTTCTTTCCATCCAGCCCTCCACTCCCTCCCTAGGAGCCAGCATCTTTCTTCCTTCCCTCTTGTCCTCCATCTCCAGGAACCAGCATCTTTCTTCCTTTCCTCCTGTCTCCCCCAACCCCCACAGACCAGTATCTCTCTTATTTCCTTTCTATCCCCACTCCCAGGTGCCATCATCTCTTTGTTTTCCTTCCTGCTTTCTCCTTCTCTTCAGTGGCCAGCATCCTTACTTCTCTCTTCCCTTCCTCCTGCCCTCATGTTACCCTTCCCAGCAAGTGCCCCTTTCCCCATCTCCTACTGGTCCAGCATCTTTCCCTGTTCCTCCTTCCCCATAGTCCTGTCATCTCTTCCTCTGTTTCCTGCCCCAGGGTCCAGCAAGAATTCTTCTTTCATCCCTCCCTGTCATCTGCCCTTCCCGCCCCTCCCCCCAGTGGGTCCAGCATTGCTTTGTTTTCTAACCTGGCAAGTCCGGAGATCTTCCTCCCCTCCACCCACCTTTCGCTCACTCAACACCTCTCACTCTCCAATGCCCAGTGCACCATGAACTCTGCTGCCCACCAGAAACAAGAAGTTAGGTCAGAGGAGATGGGCTGTGGCAGAAGGAAGAAGGCCTGCATTGTCTTCAATGCTGCCTGCCACACAACAATGTTTGCGGAGTACTGAGGTGGAAGGGGGAGTAGGTGTTGGAGAGTGAGAGTGCCAGGGAGCAGGAAGTAAAGAATTTGAAAGCAGAGAAGAACATAAGAGCATAAGCATTGCCATACTAGGACAGACCAATCCGAAGGTCCGTCAAGCTCAGTATCCTGTTTCCAACGGTGGCCAATCCAGGTCACAAGTACCTGACAAGATCCCAAAACAGTACAATACATTTTATGCTGCTTACGTAGAAATAAGCAGTGAATTTTCTCAAGTCCATCCTAATAATGGCTTACAGACTTTTCTTTTATGAAGTTATCCAAATCTTCCCATACCCAAACAAAAATAAATCCAAAAAAACCTGGTAAGACCCAAAATACCATACACACACACAACCAGTGTGTCCAGACAGCACCAAAATATTAAACTATACTTATAATTTTGTAATTTTATAATTTATTAATCATATTAATGATATATATATGCATACATAGGGCAAAGATTTGTATAAGACATGGACAAAACTATTGATATAGGGGCCCTTTTACAACGCTGCGGAAGAGCTACCGTGGCGTTGTCACATACCAGTCTGGCACTACTGCTGGCCTACGGCTGGAGCCTGTGGTAATGCCACCACCCAGCATGCATCATTTCCGGCATGACAAGAAATCATTTTAGCACTGGGGGCTTACTCAGTGGTAATCACTGCCTGGTTACTGCTGGGTTAGCATGGGAGCCCCCTGAGAATGGCCATGTGGCAAGTGTGCACTTACCACACTGCCATTTCCTTTTTTTTTTTTTTTTTTGCCTTTTACTTGCTGTGGTAAAAGGGACCTTGGTGCATGGCAAATCCATGTGCCAATGCTACCGCAGAATTCCCCCCCCCCCCCACCCACACCTTTACTGCAGCTTGGTAAAAGGGCAAGGGGAAATGGGACTTGATATATCACCTTTTTTTTGCAACTACATTCAAAGCAGTTTACATATATTCAGGTACTTATTTTGTACCAGGGGCAACGGAGGGTTAAGTGACTTGCCCAGAGTCACAAGGAGCTACAGTGGGACTCAAACTCAGTTCCCCAGGATCAAAGTCCACTGCACTAACCACTAGGCTACTCCTCCACTCATAGTAGTAAGGAGAGCCCTTAGATAAATGCATCATCTATTATAATAGCCAGAATATTCAAGCTGTATGAAGTAAATGACTTCACCTTCTATCATAGGACGATCGCCATGAAAGTGCACCAGAAACCCAAGTGCAATAACTTAAAATATCTCAATATCTTAATGTGCAATAAAAGTTGGAAACTTTAAATGTCCAAGCATAAATATTCAGATCTTCAAATGATCAAATATCTACCGCAGATCAAGAAAAGGATGTAACATTCACACACACTATGTATGTGAAAATACTTTCACAGAGTACAAAATAAGTATTTATCTGGAGTCAAAAACATGTCAAGATGAAATCTGTCATCGAGGCGCCTAGTTCTTCTATTGATGGAATAATTGCAAGAGCCCCCCTTAATCACCCAGTGCCACCAGTTTTGTAAATTCTGCTTCAGGGACTCAGGTGAGCTGCTGCTCCTCCTGCAAACGACTCCTTTCAAGATGGCGCAATGGCATCTGTGCTCTTATCAGACACTGCAAATGACATGTGCAAAACTTTATGCTTGGACATACGTATTACAAGGAAGAACGGACTGTAATTCGTCCAATTGTGTATATGGTATCCGTTGTCTATGTGGTCTCTGGTATATAGGCCAGACCACACGGAAAGTTAAAAAAACAGATAGCCCAACATTTAAGCAATTTGCGTACTGGTCGCATGGAAGCTCTCATAGGCGGTTGGTGGCCCAACTGTTTGGGGAGGCTAAAGGGGGTGGGGTTAGGGGTGGGGCCAGGGGTGGAGCTTAAATCCATAATTGTCTTATAACACGCAGAAAAAATAAACAAATAAAAGTCACAATTAATACCTTTTATTAAATTTAGATATTAGATATGTACCATATGTCAAAGAATAAAGTGGTTGCTCAAAGCATATTCTAACCACAATCGCTCAACTGCAAAACACTATGCACAACTTTGTCCAAAAACACCCTCAGAACCTTACTGTACCATAAATATTACACTGGGCAGACCTAATACACCAATATATCACCCATACGGAAAATGCAGACCGTCAACAATATGAAACAAGGGATCATATCATCACAATTCTCATGTAGAGCCACAAAACACCCTAATTCATGTTTAATGTGGGATAAAATGCCATAAATAAGTAAATAAATATAAACTTTTAATGTTGAGCACCTGATTCTCAAAGTGGACATATTCCAAACACTATAATGAAAATAAAATTATCTTTTCTACTTTTGTTGTCTGGTGCCTTTTTCTGATCATGCTGGCCCAGTATCTGTTCTGCTGCTATCTGTCCTCAGTGCAGGTCAGGAAGTCATCCTCCTTAAATATCTCCCTGGCAACCCAGGACACCTCCAGCCAACCCCCCCTGCTTTCCCAGCAGTAAGGTAAACAAACAATAAACCAATTTCTACAACTGCTAGAGGGCTTTCACTGCAGCTCCTGCTGTGAGGATGGAGGTAAATCAACAATTTAATCCCCTCAGAGCAGCTGGACTCCACAGCTGATCCATTCTGCTGCAGCAGGGGGGAGGCTTAGCCTCTCCAAGCCTCTTATACCGGGCTCCTATGGAAGCTCCCTTGGTGTCCCATTGGGCACAGAAGCAGCATACAATACAGGATTTACGTTTTGTTGTCCTGTATCAGATTAAAACTCAGAGAGGAGGTAATGTTCCCCATATGTTGTTAAGGAAAGAGCAGCGGTTGATTTTCCAGTGGAATACGGTAATCCCACAGGGTCTTAATAAGGAAATTGATTGGTTGAATCTATGAGTTATGGTATTTAAAGCACCGATTCCCTGAGCCACACCATGCGCATGTGTGGGCATCGTTCAGACGTTTCCACAAGGGTATGGTGTGGTTGGAGTACCCAGCGGCTTTTTGGAAGCTGGTAAACAGTGCGAGTTTGTTTGAAGTAGATTAACAATTGTTTGGAAAGATTGAAGTAGTCAATTTGAAAAATATCTTTTGCTGTTTTATTAGAATTATTGACCACTGAAGACACTCTATAAGCGAAACACGTATGTGTAGGGTCACAGCATGCAAGTACAACATTGGTAACATTAAGACACTAGCATGTATGAACAAGCTAAGGAGAATATGAATGCACAGTCACATGTTTCTTCTTTTGGATGGTACTGAAGAATTTGATGCACGCAGCAAAATTGTTAAAAGAAGATTGTGTCAGCGTTAAGGAGTTGGAGTGAGGAACAATGAATACAATTTAAATGTGGAGAGCTGACTTTAAAAGAAAAAAACCCACAGAATTTAATTGCGTTAGCTCCAATCAAGTGAAGCGAAGATCAGTGGATGAAACCAAAACGTACATAGCTGATCTATATTGATATTATTATGAACTAAGGCAAAAACGAAAGTGTATGCTTTCATCGGAGGACACTATTAGAAATGTGGACTGTTGCTTTCATTAGAGACCTGTGTAATTTTTTATCATTTGGATAAATGAGGTGGAATGAATGTGATGTGAATGTTGACAGGTGTAAATGGCTTTAATAGATAAGAACAGCATTGAGTGGAAAGATGTTTATGGTTACAGTGGTTAAAATAAAAAATAATAAAGACTGATGACATATAAACCAACAGTTGTTTGAGAAAGTGTATAATAAACTAAATACAACTGATTATAGAAAAGTGTACCCGCATAAGAATAGTGGTTAACCTAGAGCATGAAGACATCCTTTCTAGACCCTCTCAACCTTCCCCCTAATCCAGCCACCTCCTTCTCACCCAGGGGTTGCCCCCCCCCCCAGTTAATTTTGCTATTTCAATAAAATATTTTTGTATTTCGGCTGATATCTGCAGCCATGTGTGTTGTTTTCTGGAACATGGGCCCCACTCCCTTTGCCTTGTCCATCTCCTGTACTGCTGGAAGAGATGCCCAAATTCATAGAAAAAAAAGAGGACAATCTTTCTATGGAATATGATTCTACCAAGCTATGCTCTCTGCAAGCCCCCTCCAATTTTCCCACAGGGACACTAGAGTCTAAAACTTAATACTAACTAACTGCTGGCCATTTTAACACTGACTATGGGGGGGGGGGGGGGGGGGGGGAATGACATGTGAGAACAAATCTGTTGACTCTCCACTGCAGACTGCAGGCTCCTTGTTGCCTTATCATTGGGTGTCGGACATTTCTCTCTGGTGGTAAACCTCTTTTCCACATCCTGTTTGCAGTGTCTGCCTTCTAGTCAGTGCAGGTTGCAGTTGTACTTGTTGACAGCATTAATTCATTATGACAAACACTATGGTTTACACTATAAACCTCAGTGGCAGCACAACATAGTCCATACCACCCCTACTGATTTCACCAATGCTGTCTCAGCACTGACC
Organism: Microcaecilia unicolor; assembly: GCF_901765095.1. Taxonomy (NCBI): domain Eukaryota; kingdom Metazoa; phylum Chordata; class Amphibia; order Gymnophiona; family Siphonopidae; genus Microcaecilia; species Microcaecilia unicolor. The sequence continues at coordinate 174,541,538 of NC_044031.1, forward strand.
ACATCCCTAGGCCTCCAGTATAGAAATGTATGCTATAGGCTGAAGTCTGGCCACACCACAGCCAAGGAGGCCTCTCCCCCTCACGACAAAAGGACACACAGAACTGAAACCTCTTTCAAAAAGGATCTCTTTATTCAAAAATATTGAAAACAATAAAGTACATGGCGGTATTGATAGATCTACAGAAAGTGCAGGTCAGGTACAGATTGCTAACAACAGAAAACATTTCACTTGGGCACAAATTATCCCTCCCTCACTACAAATCACATTTCAAGACTCTGCATAAAAAAGTGTGGCTCATGATAGAAAAGGAAAGGGTCTGACTTCTAGTGAGCCAGAGCAAGCCCTGAATCAGTGACTCCCAAACCTGGTCCAGGAGGCACCCCTGCCAGTCAGGTTATCAGGATATCCACAATAAATATTAATGAGAGAGATTTGCATACAGTGGAGGCAGTGCATGCAAATCTTTCTCATGAATATTCATTGTGGATATCCTGAAAACCTGAATGGCTGGGGTGCCTCTAGAACCAGGTTTGGGAACTACAGCCCAAGCCTAAAAAGGGGCATGAGGTATTAGAGTTCTTACACAGGATAAACTACCAGGGTTAGTTGGAGTCTGTACTGCCCACATTTTAGAAGGCAGATGTGCTCGCCAGAGCTCTGCCTTCTTTGTCATAACATCACATGCTGTCATCTGTGTGATTAACAAACATACATAGTGCCATGTTACACTTTGAGTTACCAAATCATAATTGAAACAGAGTAAACAATAATTAAGTATCCATAAGGTTAGTAATGCAGGCATAGGCCTGACAATTGGGGATGGGCCATCGAGTTCCAAACCACATTGTAGCAGCAAAACCACTTGTATGGAGCTCTGAGCTGCCTGCAGTTGTGTGCATGAGGCCAAGACTTGCTGGACTGCCCTTTCACGTGCCTGTTCTGGAGTACCCACAAGGAAACCAACCTATTAAAGCCTCAAGTACAAGAGAAGGACCACCTATGAGGCAGCAGTACTTTCCACTGCTCTTAATCTGCCCTTTTACAGATGCTGCGGCTCTTCACTATCCCTCCTAAAAGTTCAGCCATCGGAGCTATGTGCGATGATCATTGTAAGCAACATGCAGAGGAGTTTGTTTCAACCAGTGGATTCCAGTTTGGGGTGTCTTCTATTCAGTTAGTCATCATTTGGCTAAACTGTAAGACAACAGAGCAGAAACAATCCTCACTGGACAATACAAGGGTTAATTACAGCGGTGCCAGGGTGTTATGAAACTTTATGTGGACCTAGGCAAAGAAGAATCTTGGGCTCCTCCCCTCCCCTCTTCAAAATATACATGTATTTTTAAATTCCCACAAATGCCCCCCTCCCCCACCATTCTCCTTGTAAATCTGACTACAGAGGAAAACCAGCAAAGGAGAAAGCAGGAGATAAGAAGCCCCACTCATCGACTCCCCTTTTGCCAACTGGAGGTAAAGGGTAAAGGGTCAAGGATTTGATATACTACTTTTCTGCGGTACAGCCAAAGTGGATTACATATATTATATGCAGGTACTTTTTCTGTCCCTAGTGATCTTCTAATCTAAGTCCCTGAAGTTCAAAACTCCGGTGCTGTTCCAAACAGCACCTGAGCTTTACTGCTGGATCAGCGCAGAAAAACAGTTCCCTCATGCTCGGTCATAGCATTGAGCATGAGGAAATTGTTAGGTCATTAAGGGGAGGATGGTGCTTGGCGCATGCGCTCAAAAGTTGTGTGTTAGGCAGAACTTTGTAGCACATGCCCAGGATGCCAGCTGTCACTGTCAGCCCTGGTGGTCAGGTGAACCCCAGACCCCCACCTCCCCAATGGGTGATGTCCTGGTGGTCCAGTAGACCCCCAGACCCCCCCATCACCCAATGGGTAAGGCCCTGGTGTCCAGTGGCCACCTGGACCCCCCCACTCCCCTACAAATACTAAAATCCTGGTGGTAAATTGAGACCCCTGTCAAGCATGCCCAAGACATCCCCCAGTGGCCTAGCTGTGACCCCCAGAACCCCTCTTATCTGGTGGATAGGAGGGACGCAGTGCTAGTCTCTCCTCCCACTGTTTGCATCTCAAAATGGCAGTGCCCAGCCCTGATGCACTGGGTAGGGCCTAACCACCATATAAGGGAGAAACTTTTCATGTCCTGGAGGAGTCCTTGACAGGGGTCCCACTGGACCACCAGGGTTTTAGCATTTTTTGGTGGGAGTCCGGGGGTCCACTAGACCATTAGGGTCTTACCCATTGGGGAGAGTGAGGGGTCCAGGTCCACCATATCTCCAGGGCCTTCTCTATTGGGGGGGGGGGGCCTGAGGTCCAGTGGACCACCAGAGTAGAGAGGTCATCCTCTTCCCCATGGCTCGACCGGACCCTAATGCTAGCTCCAACACACACAGCGGCATGCATCTCACATTCAGAACTCAAAGCTATTCCACCCAGCAACCATTATAAAACCATGGTATCTGTCAACCTGTACTATATCCTATATATACATGACATTGTTCACAATAAGCTAGCAACAACCCTAATGGGAAGAACAAATAACTCAATATCCAAAAACACACTTTCCAAAGCTGAGGCCACACTACCCTCATCTATTTTATCTACAAATAGGTGTAGGTAAGAAGGGAAGACACTCAGTTCAACAGAGCCACCACCATGGCACAAGGAGCTATAAATTATTTGTGCCAATTTCTCAGGCAAGACATTCAGCCCACTGGCTGCCGTTCTCGCTTCACATAACTTATAAGATCCTACTACTCGTCTACAAGATCCGCAGCTCTGGCGAACCTTTATTTTTATTGCGGCTTCTGACCCCCTATTTCCCAACAATATCACCTCATTCATCCCAAGAAAATTGTTTTGTTACCTTCTCCATGAATTTGTTTATGACTCTACTAGATGTTCGATTTTTTCCATACAGGGTCCCGAATTTAGAACATGCTACCTCAACATCACATATCTGCATCATCTCTGTTTCAGTTCAAGAAGAATTTGAAAACTTTCTTTTCTACTGATGTTTACGGTTGAATTTACCAGACTGACAAGCACAGGCACAGCCCAATCCTTGTGTGTGTCCCCCCACCCCCCACACACACTTTCCTATCAGAATTGTAGTTCTACCCTCCTTCCCATTATCTATTTTCCTGTCTCTCTTTCTTCCTCTTCTTTCCTTCTCTCTCTATATTAGATTGCACACTGCTCAGACAATATCTTTTGATGGGCAGGATATAAAGTCAAGGGGGCTTGTAATAGTGTTCATTAAATGTAACAGTTTGAAGAAAGATAAAATTGATGGTAATTTAAAGTTAGCTCAAGAAAATGACATAGAACAACTTTCAGTAAATACTTCCAATGTCACAAGCTGGTCACAATATAAACTTGCTATGCCTGTTCTCAAAAATTCAATTTTATTATAGAGAAATTGAGCCAATGATTCAGTAGATGATATGCACTGTGCATTCTTACACATCAATTGAGCAATCAATTCTGAAAAATGGAAAATAATGTCTTAGAAGGATTATTTGATATTCTAATCATATTAGAATAAATTAATTTAGCCTCTTTCAAAGGGAAATGAAGTGAACATTGATTGTCATAATCTGCAGATATTCAAGGCTTCCACCAAGTGCATCTTCCGCCATGACCTTTCTACACTTTATATTTGTTGGTTTAGAAGATGCAAGTCCTAGTGACACCATGACTGCCATCTCCCTATTGAACAAGACAATTGTTTTAGTATTTATTTATTTATTTATTTATTTATTTGTTGCTTATATCCCACATTTTCCCACTCATGCAGGCGCAATGTGGCTTACAGAAAGTTAAATAAGAATACAATCTTAATGGATAGTCAAGCATCTAACAGCGTGAACTATATAGAATAGGGGACAAGGGATACATTAATCGACATGACAAGTTGAGGGGTAAGTCTTAGCAAAGAGGAATGTCTTTAACAACTTCTTAAAAAGGTATGGTAGTATCTTCTAATTTCCTTTGCAAGATGGAATTCCAACAATTAACTTGTTGTTTTACAGAAAAAAAAAAATTAAAATCATCTGGAAAATCTACAAACAACAGTGCAAATGATTCAGGAGCGAAACGATTGAGCTGTCTGGTTTCATAACTCCCTGAGATCTTACTACACTCTATAAAAGACACAGATAAAATGAAAGACAATGCATAATCATCAAACTAAGAAACTGGAACCACCGTCAGAGTAGATAATGAGAAAAGAAGGTGACAAATAAGACATTATCAAATCCAAAGTATGTCTGGCCTGATGTGTGGCTACATTAACATATTGTTTTGAGTTCAACTCATTTAACAAAGAAAGAAGCTTACAAATGCTAGGGTGTGAAGGATTATTAACATGGAAGTTAGTCATCCAAAATAATTATATTAGAAAATCTCACAGTAAAGTTCATTATTGTCTGAAGAATACCACCCCAAAGTTCACTAGTCAGAGCAAGAGGACAATAAAAAAAAAAAAAAAATATATATATATATATATAATGGAATAGTTTTGGTTGTACTTAACAAGTACAAATTCCAAATAAGGAAAAGAAGTAGTCAGAAGGTGCAACAGAGACAGATGATTTGCAAAGAGGAATGCAATGCTTTCACTTTTCCTAGAAAGCCTAGAATGCGAAAAGTAAGAAAAATTCAATGATATGCAGTTCAAAAGTAAGGGCTACTAACCATCTCTTAGCCATGTCTCTATGAGATATAAAATTTGTGCATCAACTGAATTTAACAACTTATAAATCTGAAATACGTAGTCAACTTACTCATGGGGGAAATCTGATCAATGTATCAATAAAAGGCCTTCGGCCCTAGATTGTTAGAATAGTATGAGACATTGAATCATTAAAACAACCAAAAGAGATTAACAACATAAAACAAACAAAAAAAAAACCCCTGAAAGATAACCAAACTCAATTTTAAAACCAAATAACATTTTACTTATAGATAAAAAATCATCAAAATATTAATCAATATGCCCCTTGGATCTCGCCCCAAGGAGCATAACCTGCTTCTTGGGTGTGCTACTTCCGTGTGTACCCATGGTGCATGCCACCGTGGCACGAATACTGCTAGCACATACACTTTATAGACACAATTATTTCCAGTTTCCTGTCACATGAGGAAGGGAAACGTACTGAGGTTTCAGCACCCAAAATTAGCCAGCAATCTGTCATGTGACTTGCGCTTTAACTAGTGTCTGAGGAAGGGAAACGCACTAGTCATCAGTCTGTTATGTAGTGCATGTCTTGCAATATACATGCTTGTATGCTCAGTCTTGGTACAAATGTGGTACTTATCATTAATAAAATTACCTCCAGAATGCCCCAAACCTTGGGCATACAATTCTGCTCCAGACAGGAAGCCTACTGCTGTGGCCTATGGAAGACAAGACCAGAGGAGTACAAGATAGGGAGGGGGCACAGCATGGAGGTCAGATCTGAAACATGGGAACAGACCAGAAGTGCATGAGGAAGAGGTTGGGACATCAGGTTTGGTCAGGAGCTGCTATGAACCTGCAAAGTACAGAAGAGTTTGATACAGTCCTGGCGCTTAAGGTTCTCAGCTGCCGGAGGATATGGTAACAGCAATTATCATCTGGGGTTAAAAAAGGTTTGGACAAGTTCCTGGAAGAAAAGTCTATAGTCTGCTATAATATGATCGGTTTTGATATTGGCATTGAAGGAAGTGAAACTAGGAAATCAAGTACGCTAGCGTTTAACTATAGAAAAGGTGATTACGACAAAATGAGAAAAATGGTGAAAAAAAGACTGAAAGGAGCAGCTCGCAGAGTAAAAAACTTGCATCAGGCGTGGATGCTGTTTAAAAACACCATCCTGGAGGTTCAGGACAAATATATTCCACGTATTAGAAAAAAGGGAAAAAAGACTAAACGTCAGCCGGCGTGGCTAAACAGTAAGATAAAGGAAATCATTAGAGCCAAAAAACAATCCTTCAGAAAGTGGAGAAGAGAACCAACTGAAAGTAACAGGATAGATCATAAAGAATGCCAAGCCAAATGCAAAGCGGAGATAAGGAGGGCAAAAAAGGACTTTGAGAAGAAATTAGCGTTGGAAGCAAAAATACACAGTAAAATTTTTTTTAGATACATTAAAAGCAGGAAACCGGCCAAAGAGTCGGTTGGGCCGCTGGACGAAAATGGTGTTAAAGGGGCGATCAAGGAGGACAAAGCCGTAGCGGAGAAATTAAATGAATTCTTTGCTTCGGTCTTCACCGAGGAGGATTTGGGGGGGACACCGGTGCCGGAAAGAATATTTGAAGCGGGGGAGTCGGAGAAACTAAACAAATTCTCTGTAACCTTGGAGGATGTAATGGGTCAGTTCAGCAAGCTGAAGAGTAGTAAATCACCGGGACCTGATGGTATTCATCCCAGAGTATTAATAGAACTAAAAAATGAACTTGCGGAGCTACTGTTAGAAATATGCAATCTGTCCCTAAAATCGAGTGTAGTACCGGAAGACTGGAGGGTAGCCAATGTTACTCCGATTTTTAAGAAGGGTTCCAGAGGAGATCCGGGAAATTATAGACCGGTGAGTCTGACGTCGGTGCCGGGCAAGATGGTGGAGGCTATTATTAAGAATAAAATTGCAGAGCATATACAAAAACATGGACTGATGAGACAAAGTCAGCACGGATTTAGTGAAGGGAAGTCTTGCCTCACCAATCTAATGCATTTTTTTGAGGGGGTAAGCAAACATGTGGACAATGGGGAGCCGGTTGATATTGTATATCTGGATTTTCAGAAGGCGTTTGACAAAGTGCCGCACGAAAGACTCCTGAAGAAATTGCAGAATCATGGAATCGGAGGTAGGGTATTATTATGGATTAAGAACTGGTTGAAAGATAGGAAGCAGAGAGTAGGATTGCGTGGCCAGTATTCTCAGTGGAGGAGGGTAGTTAGTGGGGTCCCGCAGGGGTCTGTGCTGAGTCCGTTGCTTTTTAATGTATTTATAAATGACCTAGAGATGGGAATAACTAGTGAGGTAATTAAATTCGCCGATGACACAAAATTATTCAGGGTCGTCAAGTCGCAGGAGGAATGTGAACGATTACAGGAGGACCTTGCGAGACTGGGAGAATGGGCGTGCAAGTGGCAGATGAAGTTCAATGTTGACAAGTGCAAAGTGATGCATGTGGGTAAGAGGAACCCGAATTATAGCTACGTCTTGCAAGGTTCCGCGTTAGGAGTTACGGATCAAGAAAGGGATCTGGGTGTCGTCGTCGATGATACGCTGAAACCTTCTGCTCAGTGTGCTGCTGTGGCTAGGAAAGCGAATAGAATGTTGGGTGTTATTAAGAAGGGTATGGAGTCCAGGTGTGCGGATGTTATAATGCCGTTGTATCGCTCCATGGTGCGACCGCACCTGGAGTATTGTGTTCAGTACTGGTCTCCGTATCTCAAAAAAGATATAGTAGAATTGGAAAAGGTACAGCGAAGGGCGACGAAAATGATAGTGGGGATGGGACGACTTTCCTATGAAGAGAGGCTGAGAAGGCTAGGGCTTTTCAGCTTGGAGAAGAGACGGCTGAGGAGAGATATGATAGAAGTGTATAAAATAATGAGTGGAATGGATCGGGTGGATGTGAAGCGACTGTTCACGCTATCCAAAAATACTAGGACTAGAGGGCATGAATTGAAGCTACAGTGTGGTAAATTTAAAACGAATCGGAGAAAACTTTTCTTCACCCAACGTGTAATTAGACTCTGGAATTCGTTGCCGGAGAACGTGGTACGGGCGGTTAGCTTGACGGAGTTTAAAAAGGGGTTAGATAGATTCCTAAAGGACAAGTCCATAGACCGCTATTAAATGGACTTGGAAAAATTCCTCATTTTTAGGTATAACTTGTCTGGAATGTTTTTACGTTTGGGGAGCGTGCCAGGTGCCCTTGACCTGGATTGGCCACTGTCGGTGACAGGATGCTGGGCTAGATGGACCTTTGGTCTTTCCCAGTATGGCACTACTTATGTACTTATGTACTTAAGATAGACATGAGGAAAGCCACTACTTGCCCTGGCATTGGTAGCATAAATCTTGCTACTATTTGGATTTTTGCCAGGTCCTTGTGACTTGGATTGGCCACTGTTGGAAACAGGATATTGGGCAAGATGGACCATTGGTCTGACTCAGTTTGGCTATTCTTATGTTCTTAATATAGAGTCTCTGAAGGATGTGTATGGAAGATGGGAAGACATGTGGATATGAATAGGAGTGAGGGACTCTTCAGAATGTATATGGAAGGTGTGAAAGCTCTGGGGATTGGGAGATGTATATGGAGGACTTGCAGGCCTGAATTTCTCTGCAGATACACTAGGCCTGTGCCTACAGTGGTAAAAATCTGCAGGCAGCCCAGATGGCCAAAATTTACCACTCCCTACTGCTCATGATGGGTCATGCCCTCAGAGACTACAAAATAAAACTACCTATGCCACCCTCCTCTCAAAGTGGCAGGGATTTGTTTCCTTAAGAGTTGGCCACACTGTGCCTACATCCCTACCTTTTTTCTCTCTGCCCTATTTCACAGTTTCCTGGAAGCTGCCAGGTATCTCCTCCAGAAGCATGCATCTCTGCAAGATAGGCAGGATAAAGGCGATATGGTAGAGGCATTTATGGTTAAATATATTTTATTTACTCATCAACATCCAGTACAATATGCAAAGTTACAAATATTCATTCTATATAAAAGTGTAACCAACAAACAAAGGATGACCAAAGATTAGTTTACAATTTCAACTCCCCCTCCAAACCATACACCACCCAAGCCTCCAGGCATTTAAATTCCACTGAGGCATAAATGCACAAGAGGTGGGTCTCTTTCAACTGAAAGGAAGCTCTGTTACAAGGGGGCATAGGGCGAAGGTGAAAGGCGATAGACTCAGGAGTAATTTAAAGAAATACTGGTACTTAGAAACATGACGGCAGATAAAGGCCATATGACCTATCCAGCCTGCCCATCCTCTGTAACCCCTAATTCTTCCTGTTCCTAAGTCATCCCACATGCTTATCCCATGCCTTTTAAAACTCTGGAACAGTCCTCGACTCCACCACCTCCACCGGGAGGCCATTCCACGCCTCCACCATCCTTTCTGTGAAATAATACTTCCTTAGGTTACTCCTAAGCCTATTCCCTCTTAACTTTATCATATGCCTCCTCATTCCAGAGCTCTCCTTCATTTGAAAAAGGCTCTCTTCCTGTACATAAATGCCCTTGAGATATTTAAATGTTTCTATCATGTCTCCTTTCTCCCTCCTCTCTTCCAGCGTATACATGTTGAGGTTCATAAGCCTGTCCCTATAATTTTTGCATTCAAGACCGCTTACTAATTTCGTAGCCGCCCTCTGGACCGACTCCATCCTGTTTATATCTTTCCGTAGGTGCGGTCTCCAGAACTGCACGCAGTACTCCAAATGAGGCCTCACCAGAAACTTATACCACGGCACTATCACCTCCTTTTTCCTGCTGGTCATGCCTCTCTTTATGCACCCAAGCATCCTTCTGGCTTTGGCTGTCGTTTTTTCTACCTGTTTGAAAGCTTTAAGGTCATCAGACACAATTACCCCCAAGTCCCGCTCTTCCTTCGCACACTGAAGCACTACACCCCCTATACTGTACCGTTCCCTCAGATTTTTGTGACCCAAGTGTATGACCCTGCATTTTTTGGGATTAAACCTTAGTTGCCAAATATCGGTCCATTCCTCTAGCTTCGCTAGGTCCTTCCTCATGTCATTCACACCCTCCAGGGTGTCCACCCTGTTGCAGAGTTTAGTATAATCCGCAAGAGACAAACCTTACGAGACAGCCCCTCTGCCATATCGCTCACAAAGACGTTAAAAAGAGCCGGCCCTAGGACCGATCCCTGCAGTACTCCACTGACAACCTCCTTTTCTTCAGAGCAAGCTCCATTTACCACCACAGAAAGGGTTGTAGATGCATTGAACAGCCTCCCAATAGAAATGAGGACTGTTTCTGAATTCAAGAAAGCATGGGACATGCACAGAGGATCTCTAAGAGAGAGGAAGGATTAGTAGAGATATTAGTAGCTGGTATGGATGGGCAGACTGGACATGCCATATGGCCTTTATCTGCTGTCATTTTCTCTTTTATATGCCTTTCTGTGTCAGCAACCATCCCAGCACAGGCAGCTCCTTGTGACTCTGGGCAAGTCACTTAACCCTCCATTGCCTGCCGCATTGAGCCTGCCATGAGTGGGAAAGCGCGGGGTACAAATGTAACAAAAATAAATAAAAATAGCTCTGTATTTTAATCTTATTGTCTTTTAATAAATTTAGATGGTAAGTCCTGTTCACACTCGTTTTGGCCAGGCCAGGTCTCAGAAGTGGAACTATATCTTTGGATAAGTTGCAAAATGGTCCAATAAAAAGGCATCACAGCCTGCACAAGATGTAGTTTTCTCTAGGGCCAGCATAGTAATTTAAAACTCTGCATTACACATTTGGAAACACTAATTCCTCATTTCCCCACTGATTGTCACATTTTATACTTATTTTGTTTTCTTCCTTAAATTCTCTAAAGCATTCATGCAGTATTTCTCTAACATCTGCTTTCAGAATTAAGGGAAGTATGCAAACAAGATGCAGTGTTATCTTATGTATGTGGACCTTTGCTTAGTGAAACAATAAGACATTTTTATTTATTAATCTTAATGAAATCATGCCTTTCAGCTTGAAGGTTTTAGTGAATCTGCATCCTTGTTTCTAAATATTTATTTATTTTATTTATTGCATTTGTATCCCACATTTGCCCACCGTATGGCAGGTTCAATGTGGCTTACATATTGCTAAAAAGGCGGTTACAAAATTTAGATTTGTAGAAGTCTAGTACATAATGCAGAAGTACAATAAATGTTTAGGTTGATATATTAGCATATTGTGAGAGAGGTTAATATTATTGTTTTCCATTTCTGAATTTTTTGTGATATATGATGGTGTGGGATTAGGCAGATCCAGGGGGGAAAGACCTCTTGAAAAGATGTTTCAGGTTTTTTTCTGAATTGTAGGTAGTTTTCTGTGAGTTTCAGGTCTTTGGGCAGTGAGTTCCAAAGTTGTGTGCCTATAAACGAGAGGCTGGTAGCATGTGAAGATTTGTATTTTATACCTTTGCAATTGGGGTAGTGAAGTGTTAGGTAGGTTCTTGCTGTTCTTATCACGTTTCTTATTGGTAGATCGATAAGTTCCGTCATGTAATCTGGTGAGTCCGTAGATGATTCTGTGGACTATTGTGTATATTTTGAATGTTATGTGATAGGAAGCCAATGTAAGCTTCTTAGGAAGGGTTTCGTGCTTTCGAAGAGTGTTTTTCGGAAGATGAGTCTGGCAGCTGTGTTTTGTGCTGTCTGTAGTTTTCTTATGATTTGTTCTTTGCAGCCTATGTAAATACTATTGCAGTAGTCTACATGGGTTAGCACCATGGTTTGGATCATGTTGCAGAATGAATCCCTGGGAAAGTAAGGTTTTATACGTTTGAGCTTCCACATAAGCGCAGGGTACAAATGTAACATAAATAAAATAAAAATAGTGTGGAACATTTTCTTGGTTGTGTTTTTAGCTTGGCTTTCTAGCGTTAGGTTACAGTCAATTGTTATGCCTAAGATTTTCAATTAGTCTGAGATTGGGAGGGATGAACCCTGTGCGTTAATTACTGAGGGGCGACCATTATTGTATTGGGATGAGAGAATGAGACATTGGGTTTTATCTCTATTGAGTTTTAACTTGAATGCCGATGCCCAGGATTCCATGATGTTCATGCTGTTTATTATTTCCTTGGTAATTTCTGTGGGGTTCTGTTTGAAGGGAATATAGATGGTGATGTCATCTGCATAGAGAAATGGATTGAGGCCTTGTTTGGATAGAGATTTAGCCAGTGGTTTCATCATTAGGTTGAATAATATAGGTGAGAGCGGTGATCCTTGTGGTATTCCACATTCCGCTTTCCAAGGTGGAGATATATCTGAGTTTGATTTGACTTGGTATGCTCTGGATGTCAGAAATCCCTTGATCCAGGAGAGTACTTTTCCTGTAATTCCTATCTTGTCGAGGATTCTCAGTAGTATGAGGTGGTTGACCATATCGAATGCGCTTGATAGGTTAAATTGGAGTAGGAGGATGTTCTTACCCCTTGCTATTTCCTGCTTGAATCTGGTCAGGAGTGTGGTTAGTATTGTTTCTGTACTGTGCTGAGGTCTGAAGCCAGATTGAGATTCGTGCAGTATGTTGAAATCAGTGAAGTATTCTGTTAGTTGTTTGGCGACTATGCCTTCTGTCAATTTGGTTGTTAGGGGTATGGATGCTATCGGTCTATAATTCGAGGCAGTGGTGTACCTAGGGTAGTTGACACCCGGGGCTGGTCATTTTTTAACACTCCCTTCCAAAATCCAGTACTAGGCATACCGAGAATACAAAACACTCAGGACCTATAGAGCAATTCTAGCATACCATAAGCAATCATTTCTACAAGCCACACAAGGAAAACAAAAGCATCTTAAACACTACAGTGAGCACTAGAACATCAATTCACCTATTGTAAAACGAAACCAGACAGAATAGTACAGACTGTCGATCTTGCACAGTCAATGCCAAGTGAAAGCCATGTCATGTTCAAAAACACAGATACACCCTAATCCACTATAGAATAAGTAATCAAAAACTTTATATTTAGACAAAAAATAAACTGAACCCCCAAGATGCCAGACTCTGCTGCATACAATACAACACCACAGAAACAGAAAATGTCCCCTAGAACTGTGCAAAATATAAAGACAGCAGATGTAAATTTGAAAAAAAAACTAAAAAATACCAATCACCACTTTACAAATTAACAAATAGAAATAAAACAAATATAGAAAATAAAATAATACCATTTTATTGGACTAATACATTTAGCTTTCAGAGGCCAAAACCTCCTTCCTCAGGTCAATACACTATAGTGCTGTTACAGTATCCTATCCTGACCTGAGGAAGGGGGTTTTGTTCTCTGAAAGTTAGTCAAAACATATTAAAATTAGTCCAATAAAAAGATTACCTTATTTACATGTTCTATTTATAAATATTTATTAACACATCTACAATACTACTTTATCCTAAAGCAAAAAAATAAAAAAAATAATTTTATTTACAGTTTGTTGTCTCTGGTTTCTGCTTTCCTCATCTTCTTTTCACCGTCTTCCTTCTATCCAACATCTGTCTTTGCTCTCTCTCTGCCATCCAGTGTCTGCCCTCTCTGCCATCCCTTCCATCCACTGTCTGCCCTTTCTCTCTGCCCCCTTCAATCCACCATTTGCCCTCCCTCTCCCTTCCATCCAGAGTCTGCCCTCCATGTCGCTGTCCCTTTTGCCCCCAGTTCCAGCCCCATTATCCCACCTGCCCCTAGTTCCAGCCCCAGCCCACATCTCCGAACTGCCCCTCCTTTTCAGCCCCCACTTTCAGCCCCACTATCCCACCAGTCCCCAGTTTCAGCCCCAGCCCTTTTTCCCCACCAGTCCCAAGCTTTAGCCCCCAGCCACTTCTCCCTGTCCCCTTTTCAGCCCCCAGTCCCCACAGTTTCAGCCCCTGCCCCTTTTCAGCCCCCAGTTCCAGTACTAGCCCCCTTATCCCACCTACCCTCCTTTTCAGCCCCCAGTTTCAGTCCTCTTCATCTACATGCCTTGCATTAGGGCCCCCCTTTTCAGCCCCAGACCCATTCTCCCACCTGCCCCAGGCATGGCCCCATTCTCCCTCCTGCCCCCTTCTCAGACCCCAGTTCCAGCTCCAGGCCCCTTCTCCCATCTGAGCCCCCCCCCGGACCCAGTCCCAGTCCCCTTCTCCCATCTGAGCCCCCCATGACCCAGTCCCAGTCCCCTTCTCCCATCTGAGCCCCCCATGACCCAGTCCCAGTCCCCTTCTCCCATCTGAGTGACCCCCAGAACCAGTCCCCTTCTCCCATCTGAGCCCCCCCAAGACCTAGTCCCCTTCTCCAATCTGAGCCCCCCCACCCAGTCCCAGTCCCCTTCTCCCATTTGAGCCCCCACAGACCCAGTCCCCTTCTCCCATCTGAGCCCCCTCCCTGATCCAGTCCCCACCTGCCTACCAGCTCCGTCGACGGACAGATGACCCTCTTCTCCTGCCACCCAGCCTTAAAAAAATCTGTGAAGCGCCTCGCGTCTGCTCTGCTTTGCTGTAAAGGAAGCAAATCGCCTCATTACGTTGGCCCTTCCCTCACTGTGTCCCGCCCTCTGATGTAACTTCCTATTTCCGCGAGGGTGGGACACAGTGAGGGAAGGGCCGATGCGATGAGGCAATTTGCTTCTTTTACAGCAGACCAGAGCAGACGCGAGGTGCTTCACAGCAGGGGCGTAGCCAGACAACAGATTTTGGGTAGGCCTAGGCAAGAAGTGGGTGGGCACCAAGTGTTCTCCCTCCCCCACCACCACCAAAAAATATCTCAGCTGGTGGGAAAACACTTCTTTCCACCTTGGCGGTCTGCAGCAGGCATGCACTGAAAAATGAGCATGCTCAGATGCCAGTATTGTGGAGAGTAGCGTTTTCGTTACCATCAGGGGGAAGTCTTCAGCTGGCCGAGCTTGGGATCCTCACCAGCTACCGCTAAACGTGTGCTACTGTTGGGTGGGCCTGAGCCCTAATTGGGTGGGCCCTGGCCCACCCAGGCCCACCTATGGCTACGCCACTGCTTCACAGGTTGTTTTTTTTAAGGCTGGGTGCCAGGTGGCAAGAGAAGAGGGTCATCTGTCCATCAACGGAGCTGGTAGGCAGGTGGGGACTGAGGCGCCATCGGAGCACCCCCCCCCCCCACCTGCTGACACCCGGGGCGATCCGCCCCCACCGCCCCGCCCTTGGTACGCCACTGATTTGAGGTGTCTTCTGCATTTTTTTTGGTGTCTTTTGGGATGGGAGTTAGTAGGATATTTCCTCTGTCCTGTGGGAATGGGCCTTTCTTGAATAGATAATTAAGGTGGTCTGTAAGTTCTGTGACGTATTGATAAGGAGTTTTTTTCATTATATAGTTGGGGCAGGTGTCTAGTTGGCAGTGGGCGAAGGAGAATTTTCTGAGTGCGTGAGCTATTATTTCGGTGCTTAGATGAGTGAAGTTATTCCAAATACGGTCTGCTGGGTATTCCCTTGGGTTCGGATCTAGTTCGTTTATGAAGGTTTCTGGATTAATATTTCCCTGATGCAGATTCTTGCGTAGATTGGTAATTTTTCTTCAAAGTATTTGACAAGATTTTCTGCATGTGGGAGGTTTGCATTCGGTGTAGTTACCATTTTGGTGTTAAGTAAGTTGTTTATTAGTTTGTGTAATTTCTTTGTGTCTTTGTAATCTGTGCGTGTTTGTTCTCTATAGAAGTTTCTTTTGGATTGTCTTATTTTATATTTGTATTTTGTTTGACTTTCTTTCCAGGTCTTTAGTGATTGTTTTGTTTTTGTTTTTTTTCCAGTTTCGTTCTAATTTTCTAGTTTGCATTTTTTAGAATTTTTAGTTCTTCGTTAAACCAGAGTATTTTATTGCGTTTTTGTGCTGATTTTGTACGTATGGGCGCTATTTTGTTGAGGATTTCTTTGCATCGTTCGTCCCAAACAGTGAAGAAGTCAGTTGAATCAGTTTTTGGTGCCCAGTTGTTATTGTATATTTCTTGCCAAAATGTTTTGGGGTCTATTTTACCTCTTGTTCTATATAAGGCCCGTTGATGCATTTGGGGAAGACCTTTCTTCTTCCAGCATAAGGTCATAGTTAACTTAAAGTGATCAGACCAAGGTACGCTTTTCCATTGCTGTTTCATTACCGAAAAGTTCGGTCACTGGATAGTTTGTATGTTAATAGATCCAGTGCATGGCCTTTTATGTGTGTGGGGTTGACTTGTGGCCAGTGGAAGTCCCACATTTGTAAGAACTCTTTGCATTCTAGTGTGTCATTTGAGGTTGTGTCCTCTAGGTGAAGGATTATATCTCCTATTATTATTACGTTAGGATTTGCAAGGCATATGTTTGATATGTTTGATATAAAGTCCATGAGAGTTGGTTGGGCATCTTTCCAATTTCCTGGTGGTTGATATAATATGATGCAAGTCAGGTGAGCTGGGAGGGATTTGTTTTGTAACCTGATTGTGGCAATTTCAAGTTGTGTATTAATGGATTCCGCAATGGGTTCTGAAATGAATTCGTCTTTGTAGATTAGGGTTATGCCTCCTCCTCTTTTACCTGTTCTGATCCAATGGTTGATTTTGTATTCTGGAGGGCAGATGTCAAGGATTATGGGGTCATCTTGGTTATGAATCCAAGTTTCACTGATATTAGGTCTAGGTTGTCCTGAGTAATCCAGTCTGTTAAGGTTTCCGTTTTGTTTATTACTGATCTAGCGTTTATATATCCTATTTGGATCTGTTTAAAGGTTTCATCTAAGGCGAGTATTAATGGAATATTTATTAGTTGATGTGTGATCGATGTGTTGGGTGTGTTTGGGTTCTTTTCTCTTTTTGTTTGTGTGATGATGATTTTCCATGGTAAGGTCTGGTTTCAATCTGATGACAGTAGTTTAATCTGTTCGTCCTATGTTGGGAGTGTATTATGGGGTTGATATTCTGTTCTTCTTGGGATAGGGCATCTATTGTATGTACTAGGGCCAGGATGTGTAATCCTAGGATTAGTTTTGTATGGTTCATTTTTATTTTTTTTTATGAATTCTGATTTATGGCTGGTTCCGGTCTGTGACACTGAGGTTGGGGAGAGGTAGGATAATCTCCGGCTCCTTTTTTGTTTGCAGTACAGTTTAAGTTTCAAGATAAGATCTATTTCTCTAGCTGCAGTGTCTTGCCTGGCTTGTTTGCTTGCAGCACTTTTTGCTTGTCTTTTTGTTTGCCTTTTGTTTGGTTTTTTGCTTGTAGCACTATTTAGGTTAAAGATTAGATCTATTTCTCTGGCTGCAGTGTTTTGCCTACCTTGTTTGCCTGCTGCCTTCTGTGTTGTTGGTAGTGCTGAATTTGGGGTGATGGCTTCTGGTTGTCATACACACGCAGTGGTTTATATATTATTTCCAGTTAGCTCCTATCTCTTTGTTTCTCTTATGTCCTGCAGATGCTTGATCATTGGTCTGCATTGATGCTGGGGTACAGATAGCTGTTTTTCCTTGTCGGTGGCCTGGAGGGGTCGGTTGCTGTTTGTTCTGTGGTGCTGTGAGAGTGAGGTCAGCTGGTCCTTCTCGTTAACGGCTTCTACTGCTGTTTACTCTGAGCTCGTCCCGCTGTTCTTCCTCAATCCAGTAAAGGGAAAGTGTGGAAAAGTGGTGTGAGGATGGTTTGAGCTCCTTTGATAGTGGTCTTGATGGTCACACATCCCATGTTCGCTCAGGAGTTCTTCTCATGTAGAGTCCCACTGTGCTTCCTGGGGTACTTAGCTCAATATGAGCTGGAGGCCGTGTGTGGTAGGCCCGCAGACCTGATCCAGCAGTTCCCTAAGGTCTGTGAGAGTGGTAGATTGCGGTCCGGTGGTGTCGCTGCTCAGAACTTCCAGTTTGTTATAAGTTGAGGGGCACGGTCCAGCTGATCCAAGACTGTGATCTGGTGGTTCCCAGTGTCTGGTTTAGATAGGCCGCTTTCTCCTGTCTTGAGTGCTGGAAACTGCTCTCCCAACGTACAAAGGAGCAGACAGAAGACTTGGAGCAGGTGAAGAGCTCAGGAGGCAGCACAATCTGGAACTTTGCTCATGTCAAACTACAATCCCCTTTCCATAAAACCATCATATTATCACAGTAAGAGCAAGTGCCACAGTAGATATTTTACATTTTGGGAACTTTCTCCTACATAAGTACATAAGTATTGCCATGTCCATCAAGCCCAGCATCCTGTTTCCAACAGTGGCCAATCCAGTTCACAAGTACCTGGCAAGATCCCAAAACAGTACAATACATTATATGCTGCTTATTCTAGAAATAAGCAATGGATTTTCCCCAAGTCCATTTTAATAATGGTCTATGGACTTTTCCTTTAGGAAGCCATTCAAACCTTTTTTTAAACTTCGCTAAGCTAACTGCTTTTACTACATTTTCTGGCAACGAATTCCAGTGTTTAATTACACGTTGAGTGAAGAAATATTTTCTCCTAGAGAGTGAGGAATTTGCATTTCACAATACTGTTTTTTTAAGGTTCTGAAGATTTGAATCATTGTAAGTAATTTATTTTTAGCATGGTCCACGAAGACCTGATTAATTTCTTCATGTGAAGAAATAGTGTATTTTAAGCCTGTAAAATGTATTAGATATTTTCCTGTTTTAATTATGTCCTGTAGTGTATTTCTCCTATTTGGGCAGCAGGTGATGTTTCTTTGCTGTAAAGCTGTAATAGAGAACTGAATGTTTTTTTTCTTTAACACAATCAGGAAGCAAGCAGCAGTATACTTTTAAAAACTTGTTGACTGGGCTCTGATTGGCATGGAATTTGAAATTACCCAGCAGTTGTTGCTGGCTGTTGCTTCAGCCCAGGATAGAAGAGAGCCTCTTTGTAGAGGCTTGGTGAATTATATGTCCTGGTCTTCCCAGGTGCTTTTTAGGAAGTAACAAATGTTTAGTTAATGTTATAATTGATCCATATTTCAGTTACCTGTTATTGTTTGCTGATTGCACATTTTTTAAAGATAATAAACAATTTTGTTTGTTGACTCTGCCTGTCTGGACTGATAAATAATCCTGGTGGTTTGTGTGTTGGGTCTATGAGTGATTTCTGGGGATTGTGGGACTACTGGGAGTGTGGCTCCAGTAACCTAGAAATCACTGGGGATAATTTGAGAGTGACTTTCCCAGAGGTGGTTGTGACCCAGTCGGTGGGAGGAGGGTGCTAATGTAGAGCACAAGCAGTAGGTGCAGGCGGACTTGAGCTAAGCTGGGGATAGACCCTCTAAGTGGCTGTGAGGTAAACCCAGGCAGGTAGCTAGGTGTTTCGTGACACTTCAGTATTGTAAATGCTGATACTTTTCTTTTTTATGGCTGTGATAAAGTTAAGCCTTTTAATAGATTAACAATAGCAAGCCTTCTTCCCCACTTTATTGGCAAACATAAAATCACTCTTTAGCCCATGAGAGAGAGGTACCTGTCTTTTATATAAAATTACACTATGCGAGGCTCTGGTCATATTTAAGTTAGCCTTGTTGAGAGGAGTCACATCCTTATGCCAGAAACACCTGAAACAACTTCCAGCTCAAGTAATGAATCATTAAGGCCTTTGCATCTCTTAATGGCACAGGAAATTATATGGAACCAAAGCGGAAATAGGGGATGACACAATGACTTCCAGTGGGCAAATTTGATGTCGAACCAATCTTTATTAAACAAGCACCACTATGGGACCTGACACAGGACCGTGTTTCGACAGATAGGACCGCCTGCCTCAGGGGTCAAATACATTGTACGTAAAATATAAATAACAAAGAAATGAATGACCAATGGACAACAGCAAGCAATAAAAATAATAAAACTCTAATAAACTGATCGCAAACAAATCAATAAATACAAATGAACACAAGCATATCATGAGTATAACAGTACATTAAAAATATATAACTAATATTTGATTGTAACATAATACAATTATAAACTGTCAAAGCAATGGATAACAACAAATGATAACAATAAAAAATGTTAATAATCTGACTGTAAACAAATAAATGCAAATGTGAACAAATAAATAAATACAAAGGAACAGAAACACAACATAAATATGAAAGTACATTAAAAACATAACTAATATTTAAGCACAACATAAAGTTATTAGCTATTAAAACAACATATTTTAAAAAAGGAAAAGGCTAAAAACTGAGGTGAATAACATGAATTAGATAATGATAACAAGTATTGTAAAGCTGCAGTTAATGATACAATGCATAGAAGAAGCAAGGACACATCAGGTGAGCTAATAAAATTCCAAATAAAGAATAAAAAATAAACCACATATAGCATTAAACTAAAAGATGAATAGATAAAATGTATCTAACAGATAAAACAGAGGGATACAGATAAAGAAAATGCTGAAATATAACTAACCTGTAGATGTCAACTACAATGCAACTGGTCTGGGTCTTTATGCAGAGTAACACATCTGGCTATGGAGAAACATAGCAATGCATTAGAAAGGCAAAAGAAGATTGGAAAATAACAAAAATACCCCACACTAAAAACACACAATTGACCTATTTGTTCACAGTCAGATTATTAGAGTTTTATTGTTTTAATCATTTGTTGTTATTCATTGGTTTTATAGTTTATAATTTTATTATGTCATAATCAAATATTAGTGATATGCTTTTAATGACTTTTATAGTCATGATGTGCTTATGTTCATTTGTATTTATTCATTTGTTTGCATTCAACTTATTAGAGTTTTATTATTGTTGTTATTTTTATTGCTTGCTGCTGTCTATTGGTCATTCATTTATTCATTATTTATTTGTTATTTATATTTTATGTACAGTGTTTTTGACCCCTGAGGTAGGCGGCCCTATCTGCTGAAACATGGTCCCGTATGAGGTCTCATAGTGGTGCTTGTTTAATAAAGATTGGTTTGATGTCAAATTTGCCCACTGGAAGTTGTTGTATCATCCCCTACTTCTGCCTTGGTTCCTTGGTCACGTCGTAGAGTTTTTTCTTCCTCACTTTTGTTGTGCAACAGGAATTTATATGGCACAAACTTTGGAAAGCAAAAATATAGCCTATGGATTTGGGGAGGTTGGAGGGGGAAAATGTTTGTTGATAATGTATTTAACAACAAGTTTGGGATTTTTTTTTTTTGGGGGGGGGGGGGAATTATAAGCTAAGGTTGGATTTTTCAGTGGTGGTTTTTACTTCTGCCTTGGTTCCTTGGGGTAGTTGAGGCTTCTAGTTTGATTTAAAACATAACCCTTATCCTGACTTGCTGTTTATACAATTCATGGGGTAAAATATTTG
Organism: Microcaecilia unicolor; assembly: GCF_901765095.1. Classification (NCBI taxonomy): domain Eukaryota; kingdom Metazoa; phylum Chordata; class Amphibia; order Gymnophiona; family Siphonopidae; genus Microcaecilia; species Microcaecilia unicolor. The sequence goes on from NC_044031.1 coordinate 174,562,543, forward strand.
TTAATTTTGACATACTGTAGCAGGACATTCTTATCCATTCCTACCCTAGCTGAGATTATATTCAAGCAACTTTGACTTCAGATGCAACTTTCTTTAAATTAGTTCCCTTATTTTCTAACTCCTGTTACTCTATCTTATCTATGTGTACCCCCTGTGCTGTCTATTAATATGTTTTATTGTGTATTCTATTGACAATTTAGGTAGCATGCTATGCCATACTGTGTACTGTTATTTGAATATTTTTAATGCTGTAATTGTTGCCTACTATGTGTTCAATTTATTCTTTCTGTACACCACCTTGGATGAATTTCTTTCAAAAAAGTGGTAGATACAGAGGGGCATAATCGACCAGAAACGCCTATCTCCATGGGCGTTTATCTCCGAGAACGGGTCCGTGAAGGGGCGGAGTGAACCGTATTTTAAAAAAAAATAGACGCCCATGTGTTATTCGCCAAGGTGTGAGCTGGGCGTTTTTGCTTTTCAGCGATAATGGAAAATGAAATCGCCCAGCTCAAAAACGAATAAATCCAAGGCATTTGTTCGTGGGAGGGGCCAGGATTCATAGTGCACTGGTCCCCCTCACATGCCAGGACACCAACCGGGCACCCTAGGGGGCACTTTTACAAAAACAAAAAAAAAGGTAAAAGAGCTCCCAGGTGCATAGCACCCTTCCCTTGGGTGTTGAGCCCCCCAAATCCCCCTCAAAACCTACTGCCCACAAGTCTACACCATTACTATAGCCCTAAGAGGTGAAGGGGGGCACCTACATGTGGGTACAGTGAGTTTGGGGGGGTTGGACGACTAAGCATTAAGCAGCACAATTGTAACAGGTAGGGGGGGGATGGGCCTGGGTCCACCTGCCTGACGTCCACTGCACCCCCTAACAACTGCTCCAGGGACCTGCATACTGCTGCTTGGGAGGAGGGTATGACATTTGAGGGTGAAAGTAAAAAGTTGTGAAACATCATTTTTTTGTGGTGGGAGGGGGTTAGTGACCACTGGGGGAGTCAGGGGAGGTCATCCCCGACTCCCTCTGGGGGTCATCTGGTCATTTAGGGCACTTTTTGGGGCCTTATTCGTGAAAAAACAGGGTCCAGGAAAAGTGCCCTAAATTCTAGCTACAAACGTATCCATTATCGGCGAAAGGCGCCCATCTCTGTTCGGGTGATAACCACGCCCCAGTTCCGCCTTCACCACGCCTCCGACACGCCCCCGTCAACTTTGTCCGCATCCGCGACGGAGTGCAGTTGAAAGCGTCCAAAGTTCGGCTTTCGATTATACCGCTTTATTTGTTTTTGTGAGAAAAACGCCCATCTCCCGATTTAGGTCGGAACTTGGGCGTTTTTCTCGTTCGATTATAAGCAGGACAGCCTAATAAATAACTATCCCAATTCAGTTTTAATAGACTCACAGTAAGGAATAATGTTACTGGAGAGTTGCTGTCATAAAACTGTCCTAGTCAATATCTGCCAAAAATGGATCCATTTTTATTTTAAAATAAGAGGGCTGAATTCCCTACCTTTTACACTTCTAGAATCAAATCATATGTCTCTAATAGCCTGCAGTCTGAATTCAAACTACCATAAATTAGTGATTTTGATCAATGTTATAGAGGGGGGGAGTTAATAAGCTGTGGTAAAATTTTATACCACGGAAATTACTAACCAGTGATAATTCAGTACCACAGAAAGTTAACAGTAACTCCCGCAGTAAATGAATAGTACAACTTTAGGTCTGATGTCTCCAGGGACAGCTTAAAAGGGCCAGTGTGTAAATGGTCAAGGTTCTTCTTTATTTGGCAATTTGACCCCTAGTGAACTGGTGTCATTTTAAACCCAGAGCTTGATGGAGCAGGACATCAGGAACCCCCTGGTAGGACCGTGGGTGTTCACAGGGATAGGGGTTCTGTTCTGGGGAGGTCTGGGGGTCTGTTTCAGGGGGTGGGCAGAGCATTTCCATATGTTCTGGCCCATTGAAGATGTCTCTGAGAGCATGGCTTCAATTAATGTGATTTATTGTTTCATTCAGCGACTATTTTTTCACATGAAGAAAACTGGTGTTTCAGCCTTGCTCTTACTGCATGCTACGTCCTCAAGTGCTGACTGATAAACCTATTACTCTTCCTGGATATCAACCTATTAAACCCAGAATTGAATGTGAGTGCACCACGATTGGGGTTGTTTCTCAGTGCTCCTCAACCCTTTCTTGGAAGCACACCTAACCAGCCAGGATCCCCACAAAGAATATGCATGAGAAAGATTTGTGTACAGTGGGATATATGAAAATCTATATCATGCATATTCTTTGTGTAATCCTGTAAACCTGGCAGGCTAGGTGTGCCTCCAGGAGAGAGTTGAGAAGTACTGTTTTTTGTCATTATCTGTCCCTGCCCTTTAATTTATGTGGGGAAATCTAGTTGGAAGTTCTAATTTCAGATAAATGAACATAGGAATGGTTTGGTCAATCAATATAAAGATGCATCCATTGTGGCTCGCTGTGTCGCGAAACAAGAGCAGTTTCCCAAGCTCTGTTTTGTGATCATTGAATCCGCCCAATGCCAAGGAGTGAGGACTTTGATTTAAAATTATTGCAATGAAAACATCATTGGATATTTATTTCCCCTGATAATAACTACTTGTGGTAGCATGGACCAGCAGACAGATTTGGAACCCACAGAAATACAGCCAGACAGAGGGATGGAAGCAAAACACAATCATTTTATTGTATTTTCATGTATAGAAGCCTATTTAGTTCACAGACTGGATAAAGTAATGCCTCTTTAATTTCCTCCAGTCTTTCTATAGTCCTGCCCCTGACAAATTCCATGGTCTCAATATGTATTTAGGGTTTTCTGTAATCTTCTCACAGCCCTGTCCCTGACAGGTTCCACAATAAATATATCCAAGCCTGCCTCTAGCCCGGCCTCAAGGGTTAATAACTCATAGGGTTTCCAGGTAAACCTTCTCCTATCTGGAGTAAGTTTCTGCTGCTTACAGCTGGGTGATGCAGATGTCTGCTGAAAGGCTACCATTTGAGCAATCTTCTCCCCAGTGTGGGAATGTTTAAACTAGAGCTGTACCAAATAGCATATTTTACTATTCGGCCGAATACGACTACCGAATACAAATAATGGGCATTGAGCTTTAACATAACAAATAATAAAAGAAGCAAAGTGAAATCAGAGATCAAGCGAGTATATCAGTAGGATTTAGCACAGTAGAGCCCTGGATTATTCGTATTTGAACTTAAATGATGTATTTGGGCACTATACCGGGCCAAATCTAATTTAATACAATGCAAATATTCAGTACAGCCCTAGTTTAAACCTTCGAACAGCCAAAGCATGGGAATTTTACAATAGGGTCTCCTTGTTTATGTAATAGTCATTCCAAGAAAACTGTGTTTGTGGCTGCTCCGAAGATCTGCTGTTACAGAAACATATTCCGCCTGCTGTAATTCTGTAATAAGCAAGTTTTTGTGTGTTGCCATACAGTTTATTTAAGTTTTGTTTTAGATTGTGCCTGCTTGGAAGTTGGACAGCAGGCATACATCACTGGCAAAACTTTCTGAAGCCACTTTGTTCAACTGTTGCAAGCGGCATTATATCTTCTCCAGTCATCTACAAGACTTCATGCTCAAACTGTTTCTGTGCAATAGTTCCTTGTCTGGGCAGAGAGCTGTTGAGTGGAACTTGGATATATATTTTGTTGGTGGCTCTGGTGGCTTGGATTGATCACCTCCTTCAGCACTCCGTTTCTTGCCTTTCTTTGTCGTCATCGTCGGTGACTGCATATTGTTCCTGTTTTAATGCAATGTTCTATACATAAATTAATTTATGGAAGTTAGACTAATCACCTTTGGTCTCACTGAAGAGAATATAATGCATAAATGAAGGAATGCAATTAAGGAAAAGATGATCCCCCCCCCCCCCCCCACATCGTTTACTAAGCCGTGCAGTAATGCCTACACAGCCCATTCAAAGTGAACGGGTGTGTCGACAGCGCACCGGCAGCCGCTAGTGTAGTAAACGGGGGGGGGGGGGGGGGTAAATGATTTTAAATTTAATTTTTACTTTAATTTTTTACATAACAAAGATTAGACTTAGCGTGAAATTGCCATGCACCACTTGTTATTGTGGCCAGAATTTCCATTATTTTAAATGGAAGTCGTAAATGGCCGTGCACGTGGCAATATACTGCCTCAGCCCTTACTGCCATCTATTTAGTATGTGGTACGGGCTCATGTGCTAACCTTGTGATAATCAGACAGCGTGTGGTGATGGCCAATTGCTGCCGGGCATAACTACACCACACCTCCATGCTAGAAAATAGAACAATATTTTCTGGCGTGGGAAACACTGCACGGCAAACACATAACGATTGCAGGGTGTGCCCCACAATGATGCTGTTTTGCCACATGCTACCTGCATGGTAGCCCTACTGCGGCTTAGTGAAAGGGCGCCTTAGATTTTTACATCATTTTCAGATAGTTATAAATCAGAACAGCATTTTAACAAACTGCAGCAGTTGGCGAAATATGTGCTGCCGCCACCTTTTCACCTGCCAAACCAGCGCCATATAAATGAAAATTATATGAAAATTAGACACTACCAAGTGGACAATCAGTGCATCAGCAACCTACAGTACTCACCTTGAGATGCTTGATGAAGTTGGTGATAGCCGGCTTCACCCCATAATGGAAAAAAGATGGCCGGATCAGACGAGCATTTCGCCGGCTGCACTTGGTCCATTTATCTTTAGGTCCAAGTCACAAAAAAGTACCCCAATTGACCAGATGACCACCGGAGGGAAACGGGGATGACCTCCCCTTACCCAAAAGTCCCTATGCACTTCAAGAGAGAACACTTTGTCTGCGATATTGGCAGTTTCCCATTTCTTAACGATTTAATATGTCATATGATTTCAGACTGATTTTTGTTCCTCTGTTTTGCTGTGCTGAGTTCAGATGAACATATATTTTACAGCTCAAGTGGTGCAGTAGGATTAACTCATGTTGGTTAAATGTTGCCATGAACATGGCTCAGTTTTAGCTTTTTAAGACATTTTGGAATAAAGGAAGTATGACACAGAATACAGGCATTTAGATTTTTTTTCCCACCATAGATGGAAAGACTCCACATTGTGATTAGCACATAAGCACCGCCACGCTGGGAAAAGACCCAAGGTCCATCAAGCCCAGCACTCCGTCTCCGACAGCGGCCAATCCAGGCCCCAAGAACCTGGCAAAAACCCAAAATGTATTTATTCCATAAATGCTCTTACTCAATTCTCAGGGACCTATTATTTTAACAATGTTCAATGTGACAGAAGATAGTATTAATTACTGTGTTGGTCAAAGCACACAGCGATACTGTACAATAGAAAAATACTCTGAGTGTAACATGGCCCATGAAGAAAATTGTTTTATTGGTAAAGGTACAAAAGCCAAAATGAATGCACTCTGATGCAATGGGTAGCAAAGTGTGGCCAGCCTGTGATACGCCTCTTTTCATGTGCTATAATGCAGAACAGATGACATTTACTTAACAGCAATTTGAGAAACTTATTCACCACCTTCAAACTAAAGAGGAATCAAGCTGGGATTAGATGTGAAAAGGAAATAAAAACAGCAGAAGAAAGGTCAATTGTTGGTCAAACTGAAGAAAATCTAGATTGTACTTAATCTTGATATTCATCTAAAAAAATCCATACGATACACAAATATATTTTAGGCATTTATCATGCCTTCTGATATATCTCATCATTTGCATTAGTTAAGCTCCCAAGAGTTGTAGTTCTTCTCCATTTGCATTCACGTCTGTTTATTTTCTGTACTGAGTCTTTTTGATCACGTATTGTTTCCAATCTATGTTAAAGTTCACGTTGGTTTACAATATTAGTCCTTCTGAAACAGAATCATGCTATTTGTTCACCAATATATCACTGTTCGTTTTGCAGAAATTTGACAGAAATGACAGAATCAGCTAATCAGATTGGCAGATATGTTCCTTCCTGTGAAATATAGCTGATATACAAATGGCCCAGCCCTTTCTGCTCATTACTGATGTTTATGGAGAATTTATTTTCACTCAAACACAACTCTTGCCTTACCCAAGAGAGCTCAAATAATAACTCATCTGAAACTACAGTCAGTATACACAATAGAAGAGCACAGATATTGCATATATATTCACGTTTGAAGGTCATATCCATTCAAGGTGAATGCATCAGTTTTCTGCTTTCAATTAAGCAACCTCTAAATTAGAAACAGAAAACTAAACTCTTAGATAAATACAACCTGCTTAAGTTCCATGTTCCAGGCCAGTAGCACTTTATCATCTTATCCTAACTAGATGTAAATTGGTGTGTAATAATTTGCCCACAATATTGGATCTCTCATACAACTTTATCATCATTTAAAAAATACAGAACAAGTCTTCCTCTAAACAAAAAGTTTCAAGTGCGCTGTGTATGTATAAAGAAGAGTGTATTTTAATATAGCATTGAAACTCGGAAAACAAATTTTTAAAGAAACATATGCACATAAGTTAGAAAATAGATTTGATTTATCTTAGTTTAATGACTGTATCATTTTTCAAATCTGTTTATTTCTACCTCATTTTGGAAAGTAGAGGAGAGTCAAATTGTACAGAATACACAAGATATGACTTTAAGGGCCTGTTTACTAAGCCGCACTATAGGCACGGTAGCGTTTTTAGCGCGTGCTAAAAACGCTAGCGCACCTTAGAAAGCAGGACCCTAACTGTTCTATCAAATAATAGTGCTGAAGATGCTCATTAAGTCCTTCATATTGGAAAATTGTGCATTTGTACTTCTCCCAGCTTAGTTGTCTTCCATTTCTTGAATAACTGCCACTGTTCCTTCCTCCTCCACTGTGGTTGTCGAGGTGCCTTTCTCAGCCTCCATCCCTCTAGTGCAGCCTAACTCAGGAGAATCTATCCTCGTGCTATGGTCGGTTGAGCTCTTCTTATCCACAGACATTTCCATTTCATCCCACGCTTGACGGTTTGGGCTCAGCCTTTCTTCTGACTCCTTATCGTTTTCTTGCTGCAGGCAAGCCAGGTTTTCTTCTGTGAGAAGGTTGTGGTGCACGACTCCATCCTTTTGAATATTCATATCTGTGTCGTAGCTCCCAACATCCTCAATTCTGATGGATTCCTCTTCCACATTTTTGTTGTTTTCTATCAGGTTCTCTTCCGCAGGTTGGAACTCTTTGGCATTTACTTTATCTTTTGAAGACTTCTTCGACTGTTTCCCTTCTCTTTCTTCTTTGGAGAGCCGCCACCGAAACTATAAAAGAAACAAAAGAGACATTAAAGGCTTGCACAGGCAAAACATTTTAGGATCAGTATTCAGCAGCCCTTAAGTGCTGCTCACTGGAACCAGCCACTGACTTCCAACAGCATTATCCGGATAATGCCACTGAAAATGTTTACTGAGCACCTCAGCACTATCCAGATAGTGGAACCAAGGCAGAGCTGGAAGTTATTCAGTGCCAGTATTTTGCTGTCCTAACTTGTCCAGATAGTTATTCTTGTACAAGTGATGAATACCAGCGGTACCTGGAGAGCTTCTGGTGACTGCCTCACACCCAGTAGCAGGATCTGTGTTTGACCTGATGTTGAATATCTGGCTATGGGGCCCTTTTACTAAGCTGTGTAGGTGCCTACATGCGCCCAACGCACGCCAATTTGGAACTACCGCGTGGCCCGGGCAGTAATTTCATTTTTTTACACGCACCCACTACGTGCGCCAGCGTTAACCGGGCAGTAAGCGGCATTGTACGTACACTGATGCTTACTGCCTGGTTAACGCGTGAGACCATACTGCTAACTGAATGGGTGGCGGTAAAGTCTTAGGCTCAAAATGGACGAGCGCCAATTTTCATTTTGCCGCACGTCCATTTTTGGCTAAAAAAAGGCCTTTTTTGCAGGTGCACTGAAAAATGAACCCACGCGCGTCCAATACATTAGTCCACACCAGCGCAGGCCACGTTTTGGTGCACCTTAGTAAAAGGATATAAATTTAAACACTGCAGTCAATGTTTGAAGTCAGTGCTGGCCATGGTATTTACATATTACCCTGTTCCAGTTTGTTTTTGGAAACTTTGGCATCCCCCCCCCCCCCCCCCCCCCCCCCCCACACCACACACAGTTTCATTAATTCTTTTGTTCGTTTCACACATCTGTGTTAATAAGAAAAAATGCAACCCGCATTGGAACATTTTAATCCACAGAAATCAATTGTACATGTGTTAATTTGTATATTAATGCACATTAAATTGATTTTGCATGAATTAAAATATTTAAGGTGCTTAATGAGCTGAATGAGTGCTAATGAATGCACATCCCTAAGAGAAATGAATAAACTGAATTTCCTTTAATAACAATCATTTGTAACAGGAAATACTGCTGCTCCAAAGGAATAGTTCAGAGGGTTGCTGCACTAGGAAATCTAAGGGGTCCTTTTACTAAGGTGCGCTAATGGATTTAGTGCACACTAAATGATAAGACGCCCATGGGAATATAATGGGTGTCTGCTTTTCGTGCCTTGTTGAAAGAACCCCTAAAAAAAACCCAAACTATTCTATTTCAAACTAGTATCCTACATGGTCAAACTAAGGTGTGTGAAATATATGTATATCATTTTTTTCCATGCCTAGGGTCCTGTTTACTAATGTTTTTAGCACGCGCTAACACTAGAGACACCCATAGGAATATATGAGTGTCTCTAGCGTTAGCGTGCTAATTTTTAGCATGCGCTAAAAACGCTAGCATGCCTTAGTAAACAGGGCCCCTAGTGTTTTGCGTATTTCATGTTCTCTCTAAAGAAATCTGTGGTGAGGTGATAACTTGCCAAGAATTCCAAACTGTGCAAAAATGTAAGAAAATAAAACTCCAGTCCATACACATTCTCTGAAAATCTGCAATCAATATATATAAAAGGCGAGTGTCGTACTCACTCGCAAATGCGCAGTACAGACCTTCTCTGCCCCGCCCCCGCATCAATACGTGATGACGGGGGGCGGAACAGAGAGGGTCTGTACTGCTTATTTCTGAGGGAGGGACACCGCCGTCTAACGCTCCCCCCACCCGAGTCGCCGCCGCCACCCACCTTCTACCCGGTCGGGCCCTCGCTCCACTATTGAAAGAGCGAGGGTCCGGGAATGCAGCACTGAGCTCTGCTGAGTTGCCAACATCGTCCTTCCTTCTTCTTCTCTGCCTCTGTCCCGCCCTCGACGACGTTACGTCACACGAGGGCGGGACAGGCAGAGAAGAAGAAGGAAGGCCGACGTCGGCAGCTCAGCAGAGCTCAGTGCTGCGTTCCCGGACCCTCGCTGTTTCAATAGCGGAGCGAGGGCCTGGCCGGGTGGAAGGTGGGTGGTGATGGCTTGGGGGGGGGCGCGAATTCGGAGGGGGAGGGGCAGCGACGAACTCGGCGGCGGGGGCGGGCATTTCAACCCCCCCTTCCTATAATAGCCCGTTTTTACGGGCTCAAAGGCTAGTAAAAATATGAAAACTCTCTTGTTTCAGAAATATGTTTCTCATCCTAAATGTTGAATTTATCATTAACTGTTTTTCATCCTAGTTAAACATGAATTTTCCCCAATTGAATCTATCATTAACCGTTCTTCTTCCCAGCTAAATGAACTGGGTTCTTATAAATTGTAACCCGCTTAGCACTGCGAGGTAATAGCAGGATAGAAAATTGATTTATTATTATTATTAAATGTCCCACACATGACTAACTACCATATGCAACAAGAAGATGGAGAAGCATGAACAATGTCAGAATTTAGGCCCAGCATCCATACTGTGGCACCTGGAGTATTGTGTTCAGTACTGGTCTCCGTATCTCAAAAAAGATATAGTAGAATTGGAAAAGGTACAGCGAAGGGCGACGAAAATGATAGTGGGGATGGGACGACTTTCCTATGAAGAGAGGCTGAGAAGGCTAGGGCTTTTCAGCTTGGAGAAGAGACGGCTGAGGGGAGATATGATAGAAGTGTATAAAATAATGAGTGGAATGGATCGGGTGGATGTGAAGCGACTGTTCACGCTATCCAAAAATACTAGGACTAGAGGGCATGAGTTGAAGCTACAGTGTGGTAAATTTAAAACGAATCGGAGAAAATTTTTCTTCACCCAACGTGTAATTAGACTCTGGAATTCGTTGCCGGAGAACGTGGTACGGGCGGTTAGCTTGACGGAGTTTAAAAAGGGGTTACATAGATTCCTAAAGGACAAGTCCATAGACCGCTATTAAATGGACTTGAAAAAATTCCGCATTTTTAGGTATAACTTGTCTGGAATGTTTTTACGTTTGGGGAGCGTGCCAGGTGCCCTTGACCTGGATTGGCCACTGTCGGTGACAGGATGCTGGGCTAGATGGACCTTTGGTCTTTCCCAGTATGGCACTACTTATGTACTTATGTACTTATCTTACACTGTACATATTTAACAAGTAGGCACAGGGGCAGCCCAACCATTAGGCCACCTGAGGCGGGGACCTCAGGTGGCACTCTTTTGGGAGCGGCATCCCACCCCTTCCTTCCTACACCCCATTCCCCAATGTTACCTTCTTTTTACGCTTTTTAAAGCCAGCGGCGGCAGAGATTCCCATACGCTGCCCTGTCGCTGGCACCCGTCTCTTCCCCTTACTGTGTCCGCCTCTCTGATGTAACTTCCTGTTTCCTCAGAGACAGCTGCAGTAGAGAAGAGTCTGGTGCCAGCGGCAAGGCAGTGTATGGGAATCCCTGCTGCTGCCAGCTTAAAAAAAAAAAGTAAAAAGAAGGTAAAATCAGAGAACGCGGTGGAGGAAGGAAGGGGGGAGATGCTAGAACTTGGCCTGGGGGGGGGGGGGGGGGACTCAGCATTTCAGCCCTGCCTCAGGTGGCATCTTGCCTTGGGCAGGATTCACATGCACACAATTTATGCATGCGCACTTATATCAGCTCTATTGCTGGCGTAAGTGCTCACACCTAAATTATGGGCAGGTACAGTATATATACCTGGTTATGTTAGTATCTTCTAAAGGAAAGTAGGTAAAGGTACTATCCCCTAATTCTATAGAGGGAATTTTGAGATGCACGTGCAAATTTGGGTGCACGTGCAAAACTATTATTAGCAATACTTGGAATCAATTAAGATGTACATGCATAAATTTATGTGCGTGATCTGCACCTAAATTTTACTTGCGTCCCGAAAAAGGGGCCGTGGAAATGGGAGGCTCATGGGCAGTTTAGGGTGGATCGTGGGCATGGTTTTTGGTTAGATGCGCAATTATAGAATAAAGGGGCTCTAGGCCTAAGTTTAGGTGGGGCATTTGCACCACGTTTTCACTGGTGCAAATGGATGCGCCTAAATTTAAATGCAACCCCCAGGACTTAAGCGCTATTCCCATGCCTAACTTTAGGCATGGCTTATGGAATAGCGTTCAGCTTTTTTTTCCTCAGTGCCATTTATAGAACTTAGCTCTATACAGACAGGGCCACTGAAACTCCTTAAGGACCACTCTGATACTATCAAGATAATTCCAGGGCACAGCAAGGACGGAGCATGGGTATTCTGCCTAATGCTATAGATAGCTGGCAATACTCAACTCCTGTACATACCAGGGGCATAGCCAGACTTCGGAGGGAGGGGGGTCCAGAGCACGAGGTGAGGGGGCACATTTTAGCCCCCCCCCGGTGCCGCCGACCCCGCCACCATAGTTGACCCCCCGCCGCCGCCACCACCAACTTTGACCCCCCCTGCCGACAACCCTCTCGACCCCCCTCCCGCCGATGACCCTCTTGACCCCCTCCCGCTGCCAACCCTCCCCTGCCGCCGCCGTCGCCTTTTTAGAAATATTTTGTAAAAATTAAACATTATATTTCCATATTAGTTTAACTGGATTCCTCCTCATCTGATCATTTGATCACTGAGGGCAGGACATAATAGAAAGAAGCCTGCAGGGCTGGTGAAAGATGCCTATAGGAATTGCTGCCAGCAGTAGCTCTGAGGTAGATGGGGGGGGGGGGGGGGGGTTCAGAGAGAGACGGACAAATGCCAGGCCACAAGTGGAGAAGAGGGAGAGAGAGTAGTGAACTGCCGCCACTGAAGAGTTTTGGGGGCCTCATGGGCTGCTGACTGGGTGGGCCTTTGCCCACTCAGGCCCACCCTTAGCTACGCCACCGGCTGTTACTCTCGGTTTTCATTTACAACCAGTGAAGGATATCAAAAGACAGCCTCAGATAATGTAGCCCTTTCCTGTATGTGTGGTGAAGAGGAAGCTTAGACACCTAGGAAAGAGAGAGAGGGGCGATAGAAGCTGCAAATCAGAGAGGGCAGTGCTGGTGGGCACAGATAATATAGCAGTCAGAATGAAATGGGGGGTAATAAGATACTGACATTTACATGCCAGTTACATGCAGACATGTTTAGAATACTAGCATATAGACTCATATATGCGCACATGCCAAATACATGTCAAAGAGCTATTCTGTAACAGGGTATCTTATATACCGTGTAGCTTGCAGGTGAATGCACACATGGGCAGAGTCTGGAAGTGAGTCACACACATCACTTATAGGATGTTATAAGCTATGGTGGATATTGTAGAAGGTACCACACAAAAAGCGAGTACTACTTAAAATGTGATAAACACCACTGGACAAAAAATGGGGGGGGGGGGGGGGGGGGGGAGACCTCAGAAAATAGTGATTTGCAGCTGCAAGCTCATGGCAATTAGACCATCCTGGTCATGTGCCTACTCTCTGTAATCATTGGTCAAAAACCCCCAACCAACCACAAAGGTTAGTGAAAATTAACCCCATACTCACGATTTGCACTGGTGAATACTGGCATTTACACATGCATATTGGATAAACATAGAATACCTGCTTTTAGACAGCTGGGATTTACATCTGCAAATCAGAAATACGTACAAATGACAAGGGGGTGTGCTTAGAATGGGACGAGTGCAGGGAGGGGCCACCATAGACAAGTGTATTCTCCATTTTAGAAGGAGAATGTATGTTTATGAGATCCAAGATCAACCTTGGCATTACACCTGCTCTCAGGCACTCTAGGTTTCATAAAAATGCTCACTTTGGGCAGCACTCTACAGGAAGGATTAGGGGAGGCTGCCCCCTTAATTTCCCTGAATTCCCCTCTCCAACCATGAAATTGATAGTGCTGCATGATTGCGGGCTCTGGGAAAACATAGGCATCTGCGTTTCCAAAATGACAGATACACAGGTCTAAAAGTCAGCACTTAAACTGTATATTTTGAAATACCAAATATACATTTTTGCAGGTCAACACTTAGGTATTTTTTTACAGAGCGGCAGTAAACCCAACGTGAGCTTACTGCTCGCTCTTCCAGGACTACCACTGGCCCAACACAGCTGCCGGCGCTAGTCCTGCCCCGAGCAAGCGCCATTTCCGGGGGAAAAAGAAAGCCCCTGGAAATGGCTTGCACGGCGGTAACCCGGCTCTAATCGGGCATCACCACACGCTGCCTGGTTATCGCTGGTTTAGCGCAGGAGTCCTTATCGCCACCTTAATGGGTAGCAGTAAGGGCTCCCTGTCGCATTGCAAATGTTTATGCCTTTTAAAAAATCCATTATGTATCTTTTATAGACCATTGCTTTGTACTTTTTATATTGAAAAGAAACTACAGTGGTGGAAATAAGTATTTGATCCCTTGCTGATTTTGTAAGTTTGCCCACTGACAAAGACATGAGCAGCCCATAATTGAAGGGTAGGTTATTGGTAACAGTGAGAGATAGCACATCACAAATTAAATACGGAAAATCACATTGTGGAAAGTATATGAATTTATTTGCATTCTGCAGAGGGAAATAAGTATTTAATCCCTCTGGCAAACAAGACCTAATACTTGGTGGCAAAACCCTTGTTGGCAAGCACAGCGGTCAGACGTCTTCTGTAGTTGATGATGAGGTTTGCACACATGTCAGGAGGAATTTTGGTCCACTCCTCTTTGCAGATCATCTCTAAATCATTAAGAGTTCTGGGCTGTCGCTTGGCAACTCGCAGCTTCAGCTCCCTCCATAAGTTTTCAATGGGATTAAGGTCTGGTGACTGGCTAGGCCACTCCATGACCCTAATGTGCTTCTTCCTGAGCCACTCCTTTGTTGCCTTGGCTGTATGTTTTGGGTCATTGTCGTGCTGGAAGACCCAGCCACGACCCATTTTTAAGGCCCTGGCGGAGGGAAGGAGGTTGTCACTCAGAATTGTACGGTACATGGCCCCATCCATTCTCCCATTGATGCGGTGAAGTAGTCCTGTGCCCTTAGCAGAGAAACACCCCCAAAACATAACATTTCCACCTCCATGCTTGACAGTGGGGACGGTGTTCTTTGGGTCATAGGCAGCATTTCTCTTCCTCCAAACACGGCGAGTTGAGTTCATGCCAAAGAGCTCAATTTTTGTCTCATCTGACCACAGCACCTTCTCCCAATCACTCTCGGCATCATCCAGGTGTTCACTGGCAAACTTCAGACGGGCTGTCACATGTGCCTTCCGGAGCAGGGGGACCTTGCGGGCACTGCAGGATTGCAATCCGTTATGTCGTAATGTGTTACCAATGGTTTTCGTGGTGACAGTGGTCCCAGCTGCCTTGAGATCATTGACAAGTTCCCCCCTTGTAGTTGTAGGCTGATTTCTAACCTTCCTCATGATCAAGGATACCCCACGAGGTGAGATTTTGCGTGGAGCCCCAGATCTTTGTCGATTGACAGTCATTTTGTACTTCTTCCATTTTCTTACTATGGCACCAACAGTTGTCTCCTTCTCGCCCAGCGTCTTACTGATGGTTTTGTAGCCCATTCCAGCCTTGTGCAGGTGTATGATCTTGTCCCTGACATCCTTAGACAGCTCCTTGCTCTTGGCCATTTTGTAGAGGTTAGAGTCTGACTGATTCACTGAGTCTGTGGACAGGTGTCTTTCATACAGGTGACCATTGCCGACAGCTGTCTGTCATGCAGGTAACGAGTTGATTTGGAGCATCTACCTGGTCTGTAGGGGCCAGATCTCTTACTGGTTGGTGGGGGATCAAATACTTATTTCCCTCTGCAGAATGCAAATAAATTCATATACTTTCCACAATGTGATTTTCCGGATTTAATTTGTGATGTGCTATCTCTCACTGTTACCAATAACCTACCCTTCAATTATGGGCTGCTCATGTCTTTGTCAGTGGGCAAACTTACAAAATCAGCAAGGGATCAAATACTTATTTCCACCACTGTATATTGGAGATTTTGTTATCCAGTTTATCAACAAAAAGTTAGTCCATATACACTTTTTATCAATGTAATTATTCTTATGCCCATGTATATTATTGTTCTCCTACATTTATATACCCTTTTAGTTTTATCTATGTTTTTTTTCTTATCATTGTTTTGATTTAATACTTTTGTCTATAATTTAATATCACTGTATTAGTTATTGTTTATTATATTATTGTTTTTAGACTCTTGAGGCAGGCCTTAGGCTGAAACACAGTACTGTGTCCATCTGTTTTCTGGATTCCGTGGTCCATTTCCCACTCTTCTTCTTTTCAGGAGTGAGAGAGTGACAGAGGAAGGGGATGGATCTTTGAAGGGAATGAGAAAGGTTGGAATGGAGAAGGTAAAAGAGAAAATGAATGGGAAGATGGGGGTGAGGATGACAGAGGTTTCTGAGGTCTGTGGGCTGCTGTAAAGGTCTGAAATCCCAATTCTCAGCTGAATTGCTGTGACTTCAGAAAGTATTGTTTACCTTCCCTCCTTTTTAAAAAGGCAAACAAAGTCCTAGAGTACACAAATATGTTCTTTTAAAAGATAACCTTCTACTAAAGAGGCAAAAATTAAACCTAGTAATTCACAATTATAGTAAAAATATCCCTTTTCTTAAAGAATTCAGGAAGAGCGTTTGAGGTAAAAAGCCAAAAAAAATTACCATAGGGAGTTTCTTTTACTAAGGTGCGCTAGTGTTTTTAGCTCGTGCTAGAAATCAGCTGGCGTTAAACGCTGAGACGCCCATTATATTCCTACTAGTAAAAAAGGCCCGTTTCTGACACAAATGAAACGGGAGCTAGCAAGGTTTTCCTCGGAGTGTGTATGTTTGAGAGAGAGAGTGTGTGTATGAGAGATGGAGTGTGTGTGTCATAGAGAGAATGAGAGAGACACAGAGACAGCGGCGCACTGACAGCTGATTCCAAGGCTCCGCGTGTTTCCCTACTCCTCCCCCTGCCTGGGAATCAGCTGTTAGTGACGTCATCCTGGCTACGGAGCCTAGCTCAGCAACTCCAGGAGCCACAGACACAGGCAGTCCCACAATAGAACGTTGGTGGTGAGAATTATTATATAAGATGGGTGTCTCAGCATTTAGAGCCAGCTGATTTCTAACACAACCTAAAAAGACTAGCACACCTTAGTAAAAGACCCCCTTAGTTTGCAATAAGTTCCTCATTTGACCAAGGATGTGACCCAGCCCATGGAGATGGAGAGTGCTCTCTAACACTCGGCCTGTCCATTAAGCTACAAACAATGCAAAGTGCAAACACTTTCCAACCTGTTATTTTCTTTCTGTCTAGAAATCAGTTTTAGTCGGTCTATTTTCAGAGATCATCTGTTTTGTCTGGCAAACGCTGCAATTATCTTGACATCTAATTTAGTCTGGCATGTTATGATAGACAGGGAAAAGATATTCTTTCACTTTCTACCAGCGTATAAATACAGAAAAAAAAACCCATGCCATGTTCATTTTCCCCTTTCTACTGCGCATCTCTGTTAACATTTAAGGTTGTGCACAATACCACACATTAATGAAGTATAACTGAAGTATTTCTCAGGTCAAAAGTACAGGTACAAATGGAAAAGATAGATCCATTTAATCTGTGGGCATGTCCCAAATGAGCAATTGTTATTATTAAAGCATCTTGGAAAAAGCAGTGTGGTTGCCAAGCTAGTCTACTTGAAAGTATAGAAATAAAAGTTAAATAAAATCAAAGGAAAAAAAAAAGAATATAAGGTGATGAGTTTTTATTGGATTAACAATACATCTTTTAACAAGTTTTCCGGAGTTAGAACGCTCTTCCACAGATCAGGATAGTATAAGCAAATGATGGCACTACCAGAATATATAAGTGAATGATAAAAGCATTCCAATCACAGCCTGAAGGGGAAAGGTAGGAGGTGGGGGGACAGGAAAGATCAGAGAGAGAAATAGATGAGTGATCAGAAGGTGACAAAGCTTCACTCATTGCTTGGTACTGTATTTTGACATTTTAGATTAGTGAACTCTCTCTTGACGGAAGCCTGGATGTTATTCTTACACACAGGAAGGTATCCAAAGCCTGGGAGAAGTTTTTCTTGCCTGCTACCACAACTGATTAAAGACCATCTAAAAGAAGCCAGCTACAGCACCAAATGGCACTGAAACAGCTCAGCTGCTTCCAACCCTCCCTGCTTCGGAATGCATGTGTAGGATGTACCAGTGGAAATAGGAGATAAATCCAGAGTATAATGCTGTCGGTTACTGTGATTACTAAAACCAAAGATGACACATAGGGGCGTTTTCAAAACAAAATAAAATGTCCAAAAACAAGTCATAAGGTGGCAGAAGAACGTTTTTCTCTCAAAAACGTCCAAGTTGCAATTTTGTCACCCAGATTTTAGACATTTTGTTCCATAGTTCATCCAAATTTCAAGGAGGCAAGTTTTGGGCAGGACCTGGGTGGAATCAAAAGGTAGACTTTTGCTGCAATAATGGAACAAAATGAAAAATGAAATTAAGATGTCTTTAGCTAGACCTGTTTCAACCACAACTAAGTGACCAAAAGGAGCTCTAAATGACAACTCGAGGTTTTAAGGCATAACCCCCTTACTCCCCCAGTGGTCACTGATCCCTCTCCCAGCCCCCTAAGATGCGACAGCTTCACATATGGTGGCCAGTCCTTTTAGCGCAGCAAGCAGATCCCTGGGGTAGCCTAGTGGTTGGTGCAAAGCACTGTAGAGAAGGGGACCCAGACCTATATCCCACTCTAACTGGTAAACTTGTGGTGGAATGTGTGAACCCTTCAAAAAACACTAAATACCTACGTTACCTACAAATAGGATACAATCAATGGTACTAAGCCACTTAGATTACTGCAATGGAATTTATGCAGGATGTAAAGAACAAACCTTAAAGAAACTTCAGACTGCTCAAAACATGGCAGCTAGGCTTATATTTGGTAAAGCGCGATTTGAAAGCGCAAAACCCCTCCGAGAAAAACTACACTGGCTCCCAATCAAAGAATGCATCACCTTCAAAATCTGCACCCTGGTTCACAAAATCATCTACGGAGAAGCCCCGAGTTACATGACAGACTTGATCGACTTACCAATTAGAAATACATCCGAATCAATACGATCTTATCTAAATCTGCACTACCCAAGCTGCAAAGGACTTAAATACAAAACAACTTACGCATCTAGTTTTTCCTACATAAGCACACAACTGTGGAACGCATTACCAAAAGCCTTGAAAACAATGTACGACCACCTAAACTTCCGGAAATCACTAAAAACCAACCTGTTTAAAAAGGCATACCCTACCGATCCAACTTAAATGCCTGATCTCTGCAACACAACCAAACTAAAGCACGTAATGGACATAACACAACTCTTCTGTTCTACGATTCCCTAACGTGGCTGTGCCACATGAACTTGATCTTACCACAACATCACCCTGTATTTGTTCACACCGGAGCCTGCAAAGGCCTCTCTGGTACTATGTAAGCCACATTGAGCCTATAAATAGGTAGGAAAATGTGGGATACAAATGTAACAAATAAATAAAATAAATAAATGACACCTGCAAGCTTGAGAGCTATTGTAGTGTACAATGAGGTACAGTAGGTATTTTTCTGCTCCTGGAGGGCTCATCATACAATATAAGGGGGTTATGGTGAGATGTGTACCTGGGACCTGTTATGTGAAGTCCACTGCAGTGCACTCTAGACCGCTCCACTGCTCTGCTGGGATGTCTGTTTGGCCCGTCTACTTTGAAGGATGGCCCCCAGACATCCCAGTGGCTGGTTTTGGGGCATTTTTCTTTTGGATGTTTTGTTTTCCAAAATGGTCCCAGAAGAAAAATACACTGAGTACAAAAGGGGAGATTCTATATATGGCACTTAAAAAAAATTGGCACCAACTACTCAGTGCCAACTAAGCGTGTTCTATAATCAGTGCCTAGATTTAGGTGCCAGTTATGGAATACACTTAGTTGATATTTCAGTGCCTAAATCTACACGCATCCATTTACACCAAAGAAAATGTGGTGTAAATTTCAGCACGTAGATTTCGATGCACTGGGCCATACTCTATAACTAGGCGTGTAAATTTCAGAACACCCACGAAACACCCATTTCCCCACCCATAACCACGCCCCTTTTTACCTGCACGTGTTAGTTCAGTGCACATCATAACAGAATATGCTTAGCGACGTGTGCGCCTAAATTCTAATCAGTGCCAGTTAGTGCTCATTATTGCTTGTTAAGTGCTATTATCAGCGCTCAATAGCTTGTTAAGTTACGTGCATTATTATAGAATCCACGCTGATTTTGGTGCGGATCTCTTGGCGCACTATATAGAATCTGGGGAAAATGTCTAGATTAAAGGCAATTTTTGAAAAAAAAAAAAGATAGACCTTTTTCAGGTTCGAAAATGGCTATGTTCAACCACTCAGTTTTTGGACGTTTTTAGGAAAACGTCCAAAATCAGACAGAAGTTTTATCGAAAATTCCATTCATTTTGCCTTTGCTATTATGTGCACTGTAACATCTTTCATATGGCGTTCATATTGTTATACACATTCTAAATAAATTAAAATGTAATGTTTGTCCAATAAAAAGGTTTTATCTTAAATTTTGTTTTTATTTTGTTACATTCATTTCTATTATTAAACCAAAACAATTTTACAAAATTAGGGGCCCTTTTACTAAGCTGCTTAGGCACCTACACACGCCCAACATGCATCAATTTTAAGTTACCACCCAGCTACCGCGTGACCCTTGAGGTAATTCATTTTTGACGCATTTCAGCTACGCGTGCCGGAAAATATTTTTATTTTCTGGAGTGTGGGCAGTAATCGGGCGGTAACCACCATTTTATGCGCGACCATTATCGCCCGGTTACCACATGAGACCTTACCGCTAGGTCAATGGCTGGCGGTAAAGTCTCAGACCCAAAATGGCTGTGAAAAAATTTTCATTTTGCTGCATGTCCATTTTCGGCAAAAATTTAAAAAAAAGGAATTTTTTACAGGTGCGCTGAAAAATGATTCTGTGTGTGCCCAAAACATGTATCTAAACTACCGCAGGCCATTTTTCAGTGCACCGTAGTTAAAGGGCCCCTTAGGGGGTTGTTTACTAAAGCTTAGCTCGAGTTATCTGTAGCAGGGCCTATAGGAATAAAATGGGCCCTGCTGCAGATAACTGGAGATAAGCTTTAGTAAACAGAGGGGGTTAGAGTTAATGTGAGTTCTTTGTGGTACTGCTTGCAAGGTAATAACAGAGAAGTATAGCATGAGAAAAATGATATTATTAAGAAAACACAGTGCTGTGTACAGAAATGACTGCTCTTATATCACCGGTTACTGTCTCACACACATTCAGTTGTTCCACACATCAGTTTCTTTTATTTACAGTTGAGTGGGGGGGGGGGGGGGGGGGGTTGGTAGGTGTTATCTGCAGCAGACCATGCAGTCTCAAGGTCCCCCCTCCTGAGACTGACAAAAAAGGAGGAAGGAAAAACAGCTTTGATGTTGGAAAAGCATTATACGATTTCTTCAGTGTAACAGCACCAATCAAAAGCTCCTAGTTCAAAAATGTCCTGACACAGCTCGGCCACACTTCTAAATCACAAGAAAACATGGAACTCACATTCCTGCGCCTGTGTAAAATCAATTGGAGAGGATAAAAACTCAGCCAAGGAAAACAAAGAATGGAATTTGAGGCCATGTACCTTACATTCTCGCTTCTTCTGCTTCTGGTGCAGAACGGGCCTCTGAAGAAAGACTATCTGCTTAGTGGCCAGCTTCCCTTCCCTGAAAAATAGAATGCTCTCCATGAATCATAATCCTTTACAGATACTTTGTAACCTCCCAACCTGCATCAAAATTCATTTTCCCACCCAGCTTCCTCTGAAAAAGAGAGAGAGAGAGAAATAAAAAATAAAATATTAAAAAAAGCTTGTCCTCCAAGATCATTTGTTTGACATTTCAGAAGCACCTGCTCATTTACCTTTAAGGGCTTCTTTTATAAAGCCACACTAGCGATTCCTGCATGGCAAATGAGAGGAAGCTCATAGGAATTGAATGGGCTTCCTCAAATTTGCCATGCAGGATTCACTAGTGTGACTTTGTAAAAGAAGCCCTAAATGATTTGCTATTGAGAAGAGGAAAAAAGTACATCTTCATGTCCACTAGAGCAATGAAATAGCATGACCCAGGGAGCAGGATGCAGTTTTCATAAATTCTAAGGATGGGACAAAACCTTTGGAAAACTTTCTTTTGCAATAATTAAGCACAAAAAGCCAACTAGAATCATGTGTTTGATTAAAGAAAGCATATCTTAAATCTGGAGTTCTGCAGTCTAAAACCATCACCTATTTACTGAGGGTCTGTTCTCAAAGCTTCCAGATTGACTAGCGGCATCACAAATATTCATAGAGAACTGTAATATATTCAGTAGGGATGTACAAGGCCAAAACTAGTTTTGATTCGCTTTCAGAGTTTTCTGAATTTGGTTTCCACTTTTTGGGTGTATTATTCAATTTGGTTCACACGTTCATTTTAATAAAAATATTTTTATGCACATTGGAATGTTTTAACATGCATATTGATTATATACACTTTAATTTCTAGGTTTACATGGTTATAATCGATTTTTCACAGATTGAGGTCCTTTTACTAAAGCTTATCGTGAAGTAATGGACATTAGCATGTGCTAAGTGCCACGTGGCACATAGGTGTAAAATAGAACGCACAGCATTTAGCATGTACTAATGTGCATTAGCACATGCTAAGCTTTAGTAAAAGGGCCCCTAAAATTGTTAAGGCCTCCAAAGAAAGTAAGTGCACGCTCTTAATATTCAGGCTGATCCAATATTTCCCAGCATAGAAAGCAGATCAGCGTCAGGGTAATACTGTGCGTCTAGACCAGATGTAGTAGACAGCAATACAATAACAAACTTCGGGCTCCTTTTACTAAGTGGCGGTAAGCCCAATGCAGGCTTACTGCTCGCTATACAGGAAGTACCATCGGGCTACCGCAGCAGCCCGGCAGTACTTCCAACCCCTAGTGCACCATCATTTACGGCACTACAAAAATGTATTTCTTTTTGTAGTGCCAGAGTGTACCCGGGCAGTGCCGTGCGCTGCCCGGTTATCGCTGGGTTAACGTGCGAGCCCTTACCGCCACCTCAATGGGTGGCGGTAAGGGATTCCCCCACCTGAAATGGCCTCGCGGCAAGTGCTTTACTTGCCGCCCAGCCATTTCCTGTTGAAAAGCAAGACTTCCCTTTTACCAGCTGCTGTAAAAAGGGGCCTTGGCGCTAATGTAAAAATTGCGCCGACACCAGCACCAGCCCCCTTATGCTGCAGCTTGGTAAAAGGGGTCCTACTACTACTCTCGATGTCATTTGGAAAATGGCTTTATCACAATGTAGTCACTGTGTATCAAACAAGAAGAAATTGATAAACCGCTCATATTCCTACTACTGTGCATTAGTTAGTGCATCAATTAAGATGGGAGAAAACAAAATATTGGAATGCTTTATATTCTTGCCCAAATCAAATTTAAGACTTTATAGGGTGGTGATAGGAAAGATGCTGATGTGGTTTTATTTTGATGAAACATCATTGCCCTTATTTTAAAAGCTCTGTTCGCATTTTGGAAGTCTGAAAACTGGCATTTAGACATCCATACTGCATGGCTGTCCAAATCCCAATTTTATAAAGCCAGGAAAGGGACGTCTAAAACTGTAGAATGTCCATATGGCAAGGGGGCATAGTTTTGTGTGGGAGTAGGGAGGGGCCAAAATACGGACATCTAACTCCAATTTCAGAACGAAAACGGATGTGTAGGTCCCAAAAGATGGATGTTGTAATTTCTGGTACTTGATATGTCAAGGTTACAAAAGGTGCTGTGATTGAGCAGCTCTCCACTGGATGGATTAAGGCAGTGGCATTCCTAGGGGGGCTGACACCCGGGGCGGATCGCCAATGCACCCCGCCCCCGGGTGCAGCGCGAACCCCCCCCCCCCCGGCGAAAGGACACCCCCCGTAAAGGAACCCCCCCCCCGGGTGCACGCCACTGGGGGGGGTGCCGCGCGCGCCTGTCCTCCGTTGTTCCATGCTTCTTCTCTGCCCCGGAACAGGAAGTAACCTGTTCCGGGGCAGAGAAGAAGCATGGAACAACGGAGGACAGGCATGCGCGGGCCCCCCCCCCCCCCCAGCGGCGTGCACCCGGGGCGGACCGCACCTACCGCCCCCCACTAGGAATGCCACTGGATTAAGGCAAGTCATCTCCTTAATTCCCCAAAGGTTTATGTTTCCCTCCCTCTCCTAAATGTGAAACTGGCAAGGGATACCGGGCTCCATGACAGCTTTAGGAACTATGGGCATTCATGGCACTAAAATTTTTTTTTAATTAACTTCTTAATAGACCTCCATGCAGGGTTGAGGAATGGCTTTATGGTTAGTTCAGTGGCCTTTGAGCCAAGAGGCCTGGGTTCAAATCCCACTTCAGCATTTTGTGGTTTTCTTTTTTTAATTATGAACCCTTAGGGACAGAAAAATACTTACTATACCTGATTGTATAAGAGACCTTGAAAGCAATTGAAGCGGTATATCCAGATACAATAGGAGAGCTCAAAATAAATTTTAAAAAATTAAGGAAGAGCTGAAATGGGACTTGAGCCTGGGTCCCCTGGATATCAGCCTATTGCTCTAATCATTAGGATAACCCTCTGCACTGCTCAGATGTCTATGTGGCCATTTTATAATATTGACTTTCTTATGACGTTCATGTTCCTTATTTTGCTTTGTTCATAATTTGGACATTTCATTTTGTAAATTGGATGTTCGGGCTGGATGTCATCAGCAGATTGATGTCTAGTTCTCATTTGTTTTAGAACAAGCTATATGTTGGCAGATCCTGTTCTAAAATACATGGGCAAAGGAAGAGGAGTGAGATACAATAAATGTACTTAATATTTCTCAGCTTTAACCTCATTAAGAAACCAACAACAGTGCTAAACTGTCTGTCTGCCTAAATGGGTTAGATCTAGGGCTCTACCGAATATTCATATTTGATTTGATTCGATTCGGCCCTGAATAGTGCCCTTAATACATTATTTGTATATGGCCAAATAGTGATTTAAATTCAAATATGAATAATCCGGGGCTCTACAGTGCTAAATCCTACTGAAAAAAAACCCTTGATCTCTGATTTCATGTTGCTTCTTTTATTATTTGTTATGTTAAAGCTCAGTGCGGGAGGTGGTGGAAATGAAAACGGGAACGGAATTCAAACATGCATGGGCTAAACATAAAGGAATCCTGTTCAGAAGGAATGGATCCTAAGGAGCTTAGCCGAGATTGGGTGGCAGAGCCGGTGGCGGGAGGCGGGGATGGTGCTGGGCAGACTTATACGGTCTGTGCCAGAGCCGGTGGTGGGAGGCGGGGCTGGTGGTTGGGAGGTGGGGATAGTGCTGGGCAGACTTATACGGTCTGTGCCAGAGCCGGTGGTGGGAGGCGGGGCTGGTGGTTGGGAGGCGGGGATAGTGCTGGGCAGACTTATACGGTCTGTGCCAGAACCGGTGGTGGGAGGCGGGGCAGACTTATACAGTCTGTGCCCTGAAAAGGACAGGTACAAATCAAGGTAAGGTATACACAAAAAGTAGCACATATGAGTTTATCTTGTTGGGCAGACTGGATGGACCGTTCAGGTCTTTTTCTGCCGTCATCTACTATGTTACTATATTCGTATTCAGTATTTGTATTCGGTCGAATAATATTTTCCATCATTTGTATTTGGCCAAATAGTGAAATCTGGTATTTGGTACAGCTCTAGTTTGATCATCATATGAGGCACTGTGTATAAAATCATTGTGCTGATCTGTTGTACAGTTCTGGTCGCCGCATCTCAAAAAAAAATATAGCTGAATTAGAAAAGGTACAGAGAGAGGCAACCAAAATGATAAAGGGGATAGGATGACTCCCCGTGAGGAAAGGTAAGAGAAGTTAGGGCCCTTCAGCTTAGAGGAGAGACAGTTGAGGGGAAATATGATAAAGGTAAGAAAAGTTTAAGGACTAGGAGGCAGGCAATGAAGCTACTAAGTAGTAAATTTAGAAACAAATCAGAGAAAGTATTTATTCACTCAACATCTAATTAAACTCTGGAAGTCATTGCCAAAGAATGTGTTATTAGCAGTTATCATATAGTAGGGTTAAAAAAAACAGTTCAGACAAGTTATAAAAGAAAAGTCTATAAAAATCATTATGAAGGTGGACTTGGGATAATCCACTACTTGTTTCTGGGCTAAGCAGCATAAAATCTGTTTTACTCTTTTGGAATCCTGCCAGGTATTTGTGATCTGGATTGGCCACCATTAGAAACCAGATACTGGGCTTGATGGACCAGCAAAACCTATGTACTTTTATTTACATATACTTTTATTTATATATATTCAGTGCTCTGGAATTTTTATACAGGATAATTAAAAATCCCAAGTAATTTGAGTGACAGAGCAAAGGTCCTTTCATGTCAGAATATCCACCCCCGTGCTCTGCATTTCATTGGAGATTCCAAACAAATTCTATCCCTAAAAAGGGCACCTAGTATATCAGAGTCTCCAGTAAAATAAAGAGGCTCCAGGAAATATTCCAGAAATTTCCAGCAGAGTTCTGAAAGCCAGTGGACCAGAGGTTTTCAACCCAGTCCTCAAGCCACACCCATCCAGTTGGGGTTTTCAGGATATCCCCATTGGCTAGGTTTGCCCTGAGAACTGGGTTGAAAACCCCTGCACTGGACAGATGATGCATCTGGGTCTGCACTGTTCAGATTCATTTAAGTACCAGAGTAAAAAATGTACAATGAAAAGTGGTGAATTCAGAGGGAGGTAATGAGGGGGTTGAGTGCTTGGGGGAAGGGGAACAAGACTCTGATAGATGCTAGGCAATGACATTCCCACAAGCTGGTGTGATGAGAGATCAAGAAGGAAGAGCCAGGTTATATACAGTATATAATGAATGATGGGGGGGGGGGGGGGGCAGATATTGAAGGAGACAGAGAAAGAGAGCACCAGATATGAGGGATGGAGAAGCAGGAGAATGGTGGGAGAGAGAGAGAGACATGACTAGGGGCTGAGGGT
Organism: Microcaecilia unicolor; assembly: GCF_901765095.1. Classification (NCBI taxonomy): domain Eukaryota; kingdom Metazoa; phylum Chordata; class Amphibia; order Gymnophiona; family Siphonopidae; genus Microcaecilia; species Microcaecilia unicolor. The sequence continues at coordinate 174,588,973 of NC_044031.1, forward strand.
GAGACAAACTGAGATAGGGGAGGGAAATGGAGAAAAGACTCTTGATATGAGTCAGGACAATGAAGGATCAAAGAGGACCCAGTAGATAAAGAGACAGAAGATCAGGAAGAGGGAAACTGAGAAATAATTCAGAAACAGGGAATGAGAAAAAAGGGACTGGGTGAGAAAACAGAAGCAGGAAGACTAGAAGCTAAGGGAAAGAGAATGAGAACACAGGATGGAAGGGGAAGGTCAGATAGAAAGGAATAATGATGGGGAGGCGAAAGGTGAGAGGACCAGGTATTAGATAGACTGAAAGAGTGAAAGGTCTAGATTATGATTGGGGGAGGGGAGGGAAATACTGAGAGACAGAGGAAGAAGGGAATGAGAAATGGAGATGAGAAGGAAGGGTGAAAGGAGAGCAGGAAGGAAGAGGAGTTAAGGAGGAAGAGAAGAAAGCTGGTGTAACCCGGTCCTGTTATCCTGGTTTAGAAGAGGCTCAAGAGGCACTGCATGTTTTTATCACTTATTCATTCTGGTCCTGTCAGCTCATCCACTTATGAACTGCACGACACTCAGAGGATTAAAAGAACTGGAACATTTATTAATTCTTAACTGATGGTTTCCACTGCATTGGTCTTCTTACAGTCAATTGTAACTCATTTTGCTCGCCAGGTGATCATAAGCAATAATGCATGTCTGGGCTAATACACATGCATAGTTGTCCTGCAGTTCAGTCAGAACCCAGAGAGGAATTCACACTCCTGATGTACTTCAATACTATCTGGCCTGGACTTCCAGTAACTGCATACTCCCTTCGGGCTGCCACCCTGAAGGTCTCGCTATCAGCCAGGGGAGACTACAACTCCAACCGAGCCCCGGTTACGGCCGGACTCCTCAATTTGCTGAGTTTCTGGCTCATATAATGGCTCATGCAATATAACAGCTTACTGTCCAGATAATCGATCCACTGGTTACAATGTTACAGGACTTCCCATGGGTCATCTGGCAGGGAACTAACAGTAACACCTAACTCTCACACAAGAGCTGGTTACTTCTTCAACAGGCAGAACCAGAGACAAAATCCTTCCGACAGGGTTTCCCTGACATATCTCTGAGTTCCTCCCGGGTCCTCCAGCCACTCCCCTAGTGACCTGCCACTCGGGACTCATTTTATCATGTTCTTAAACAAACCATTGGTTAGACTGGGAACAGAGAGAGTATTAACACGTCCACTTTGAAAGAAAGACACAAAGAGAGTGAGTGGGTGTCACAAAATGCCTAGCCACCTGCCTGTTACCCCATAGCTACTTAGAGGGTCTATCCCCAGCACAGCTCAGGTCCGCCTGCACCTGCCGCTCGTGCTCTACACTAGCACCCTCCTCCCACTGACTGGGTCAAAACCGCCTGTGGGCGAGTCTCCTGCTCTTAGATTATTCCCAGTGATTTCTAGGTTACTGGAGCCACACTCCCAGTGGTTTCACAGTTCCCAGAAAGCACTCACAGACCCAACATACAAACCACCAGGATTCTTTATCAGTCCAGACAAACAGGGCGAACAACTATGTTCATTCTCTTAAAAAATACCGAACAGTGGAATAAAATAGTGCAATTGGCAAACAATAACAGGTAACTGAAATATGGATCAATTATAACACTAACTACACACTTGCATGCTTTCTAGAAAGTACCAGGGGAGATCAGGACATATATCTGTTCACAGAGCTTCAGCAAAGAGATCTCTCTCTAGTTCTCCCGGCCTGAAACTGAAGCAACAGCCAACATCTGCTGGGTAACTTTAAACTCCAGGCCAATCAGAGCCCAGAACAGTCAAGTTTCAAATAAAAACTGATTACATCACTACAGGATCTTCCTATTATCTATCTGCCAACAGTCCTCTGTAACAGCTTTAAGCATAAACATGCACCATCTGCTGGCCAAACAGAAGAAACACACTTCAGACATATTTAAGACAGGAAAATATCCAATACATTTTACAGGCTTAAAACACACTGTTTCTTCACAGTGGGAAAACAAAATTTAAAAAAATAAAAGGAAAGAAAGAAAATCAGAAAATTAGAAAAAAAAGACCTACTGAGCCAAAAGGCATGGATGGCAAAAGCTGGAAACTTGTATTGCTTGAAAGAAAATATTAACATTTCAGCATAAAATATCCTGGGACCTTGTTCAAACTCTCTAGCCTGGATGTATCTCACACATAGAATTTATATGATGAGAATAGTTGAATTGTGCTGTCTGTTGAATATTTCTGGTGAATAATTAATTTTCCTGTATGCACAGCTTTTAGGTATTATTTTTTGCCAAAGTAGATTGTTGTGATTTTTTCATTTGACTGAAGTGATCATTCACTGCTGGCACTACAAACACCTTCCCTGCAGTGTCCCAGACTCATCCTCCAGAAATCTGGTAGCCTAACACTCCCCTCTCTCTTTTTCCACTGGCAGGAAGATGGCAGCGCTTCTTACCTGTCTGTGTCACCTCTGTCTCTTTAATGTCTGAACATGTGGGGCTCTGTAATCTTGCAGGACCTATTGGCTTTGCATATTCAGCTGTCAGACTGAAGCCAGCAGACTGAGGCACAGACAGATAAAGTGCTGAGCATCATGGAAAATTCAGTTTGATGTGCTATGAGAATTAGGAAAGCTTGAATGTACACCACAAAATAATAAGAAAAGATAGTTAAGAAAAAAAATCCCAAATACCTGGTTGTTTTTACAATTGGAGTGGGAAGTATGCAGGTGAGTTGCCAGCCATATACAGCAAGAGAATTCAGCAAAGGAACATAATCCGCGTGCACCTTAACTCCCTATGGAAGGAAAGTTAGAAATTAGAATTACAATTGTTAATGTAGCATTCAGGTGACTCGTTCTCTTTGACACAGTTCATTTATGCCAGATTAAAACTGAAAAGAAAATAATTAACAGTTTACAAATAAGAAACATGCAGCACTCATGATATGCACTAAAGTCTTAAATGATCTTTTTAAGCATTATCATTGCTCTATGTGTATCAATAGATCCAAAACACCTTCAGAGTTGGTAAAGAATGTTAAGTGGGGATTATGGTGTCTCAGTTCTGGAACATATCCTTAAAGCAAAATGAAGGATGTCTGATGTACTGACTGAAGTACGTTGAATTTCTCTCCCTAATACTCCAAAAATGACAGTGTCAACATTACCTTTATCCCAAGCAACAAATGTAAATTGGCTTTTTTTCATTAGACATTTTTACTTACAGTCTTTTACTATGAACTGACAAAGGGCATCAGCACATCAGGCCTGGATCAGGCCTCCTGGGGTTTGACATTACTTTTCTGTCCATTCATCTATACTAGTGCTGAAGCATTACTGTTTCCTAAAGCCGTGTCTGTGTACTAACACCATATTCTTCCCTGCTCAGTAGAGCTTACAATCTATTCAAGACAGACAAATAGGACAAGGGCTTAACTTCTAGGGCAATGGCATAGAACATCCCGAACTAGAAGTTGAGGACTGCACCCTGACACAGCCAAAGGTGAAACGTGGCCCGTATTGGCAGCAGGTCCATCAGAAAATTAAGATAAGTGGTGTTGAGCTCATATATATTTTTATTTTATTTATTTTTGTTACATTTGTACCCTGCGCTTTCCCACTCATGGCAGGCTCAATGCAGCTTACATGGGGCAATGGAGGGTTAAGTGACTTGCCCAGAGTCACAAGGAGCTGCCTGTGCCTGAAGTGGGAATTGAACTCAGTTCCTCAGGACCAAAGTCCACCACCCTAACCACTAGGCCACTCCTCCTTTAATATAATGTAAGAGAAAGACATTTTGTTTAAAGTTTTGATTGTATTATGAAGAGGTTAGAAATGTTCATTAATAAACAGTAACCAATGAGGAGGCAGGCAAATTGCAGACTGAGTGGCCCATGTGAAAAAAGTTGCCACTAAGGTCTAGAAGACTGTTACATGGTATGGTGTTGTGATAACTTGAGTTTTTGTGCTGTGTGATATATGGTATATTATGGAATACACTCCTGCTACTTCTTTTCAGACTCCAGAGTGGTAGGGCTGTTTAGTCCCTCCCTTCCAGGCCAAATGCAGTCTCTCTTCTTCTTTTGATCCTGCTTCTGGTTCCTCCAGCTCCACAGTTACAGTAAGCACATTTTCAAAGCACTTAGACTTACGAAGTTCCATAGCTTACTATGGAACTTTGTAAGTCTAAGTGCTTTGAAAATATGCCGTAGCATAGTAGATGTCGGCAGATAAAGACCTGTTTGGTCCATCCAGTCTGCCCTACAAGGTGGCCAGATTTGAATCTGGCACTCTGTGCAGGTTCCACTTCATGATTAAACACTAGCATCATAAACAGGGCAGTCAGCAACTGGTCGTGCAAATCTCATATGGGCCATTTATGGGACCCAGGCCATAGAAGTTTGCCCAGCATTGGTCTTAACTTGTCAACTTCTGGTACTACCATCAAAGCTCACTCCAGCTATGAAGTCATTTAAGTTCTGTTTTAATTTAATTCCATCCTTTTTCTGTTCAGGGTTCCTCTGTGTTTAATCCCACACAGTGACGATCCTAGGTCGGCTGCCACCCGGGGCGGATTGCCAATGCGCACCCCCCCCCCCCCGGGTGCAGCACGACACCCCCTCCCTGGTGCAATGAGACCCCCCCCCCCCCCGGGTGCATCAACCCCCCCCCCCCAGGTGCATTCTTAGCTGCTGGGAGCAGCCGTGCGGCTCTCGGCTCCGCTGGCTCCCTGCCCCCTCTGCCCCGGAACAGGAAGTAACCTGTTCCGGGGCAGAGGAAGCAGGGAACCAGCGGAGCCGACAGGCGCGCAGCTGCTCTCTGCACCCCTCCAGCGGCGTGCACCCGGGGAGGACCGCCCCCACCGCCCCACCCTTGGTACGCCGCTGATCCCACACATTCTTGAATTCCATTACCATTTGTATCTTCACAGTTTCCCTTGACAGGGCATTCCAGGCATCCACAACCCTTTCTGTGAAAAAGTATTTCCTGATTTTGCTCCTAAGTCTCCCACCCTGCAACCTCAACTCATGACCTCTAGTTCTACCCACTTCCCCATCTCTGAAAAACAGGTTCCACTTCTATTTTTATCTATAAATAAGCCCTGAACAGGATAATAAGAGAATTAGGATGTTTCTTTTGCTATGGGAAATGGTTAGAAACAGGGTATTATGACCAGTAAGCTGTCTTGGGCACTTCCCTGTTCTCCCATGCTGATAGCCAGGATAAGTAGTGGCTTTAATGCGAAAGCCTGTGTGGGAAGAAAAACCTGAAAAGGATCCCATAAGGGGAACAGGCTAAAAGCAGCACAGGGAAGTGTAAGCTTGTCTTAAAGCCCTAGGAATGGGGGGGGTGGGGGGGGGGATCTGGTCTGGAATCTTATATACAGGAATCTTATACAAGGGAGATGTGACAACCATCTCTGCAGGGGAAAGCCTAGAGCAGGGAAGCCTGGGTAAGCAGTAGGGCAGGCATATTCCAGAACCTTCCTACCTAGCATCTAAAAGTCAGTCAACAAGGAGGGGAGGGAGAGTGGAAGGAACTGCCTATTGCACAGAATTCATAGGGCGGACATGGTGTGTGGAAATGCTGTGCAAGGAACCTTTGGGAAGGAATACCTTATAAAGGGCATGTATGATTTGGCAAGGCTGGACATTTAAACAGAGGTATTGAATGCTTGTTTTTGTTATTTTTTTGTTTTTTTAAAGAAGAATGTTAAAAGCTGAGAAATGGAAAATCAGCTCATTTTGTTCCTTTTGGTGTTTTCTTTTAACTAACAGCCGGGGGGGGGGGGGGGGGGGGGGGGTGGAGGATGGTACTGAAAGAGTTAAAAGAGAGTTGGTACTATCCAGGGTGTAGGGGCTGTTAGGCTGAAAATTCTATGTCCTTGTTTAAGGGAGCCAGCTTGGTTTTGTTTTAAAGAAAAAAAACCTTTATTAATTTTTGGACCCATGATTACTGGAGCCTAGGGGAAGCCAGGAAAGTAATTTGCATATGATAATGACTCTAACAAGGGTAACCTTTGTATCCTGTTCTTTTTTTTTGTGTGAGAGAAAGTTAAAAAGTGCTGGAAATTGAGGACATCAGTATAAAGCCCCAAGAAGTGATAGCTTCCAAAGGAAGAGATGGGATGTTTTGGTAATTCAGTTACAAACAAAACAGAAACAATAAAGGAATGGGTAACCAACAAAGACCTTGGACTTGTTTTCTCACTGAAACATGGATCCACGACAAGAAAGACCCTATAGCCCTAGAAGTATGCCCACCAGGATATAAAATCCTACACTGGACCAGAAATGAGAAAAGAGGTGGGGGAATCGCCTTAATCTTCGTCACAGTTGAAGCTTCTGCGGAATCCATAACACCACACCTGGAAATTGCCTCATTCAAAATCAAGGACCAAACTCTACATAACCAAGTGAGCTGCATCCTATTCTACAGACCCCCAGGAAATTGGAAAGTGGCTCAAACAAACTTCATGGACTTCATCTCAAATACATGCGTAGCTAACCCCAATACCCTGCTAATAGGAGATATCAGCCTACATTTAGATGACCAGAGAACAAATAGCTCCAAATAATGTGACAAATTCCTTCAACTGTGGGACTTCCAGCAACCACCTATGACTTCAACCCACAGTAGAGGTCATGCCATCAACTTACTAGTATACAGATTCTCACATGACAATGATCTTATCATACAGAACCCCATATGGACAGAAGTTCCCTGGTCTGATCAAGTTAAACAAGACCCTATACTGGAAAGAACACAAATTCCACCCTACACAAGCACAGGCAGCATATAAATCATGTGGAAAAATCAATGCAAATTTTGGATGGCTATATATGAAGATCAATGGTTGCTACCGACTAACACTGAATGATTCCTACTAGAATGGGACAAAAGATGCAAGCACATACTGGACACAATAGCCCCTCTAAAAACAAAAACAAAACAGAGGCACAAAGCAGTACCATGGTATGATGGGGAATTAAAAACAGCTAAAACCCACTGAAGAAAACTAGAACAAGCATGGACAAAAAATAAAAATGATACAAACAAAAAATGCATGAAGGAAAGCACGTAAAAGTTACAAAACAAAAATTAGACAGGCCAAAATAAAATACTACAAATAACGTGTAGGCTCGGATTACAAAGACACAAAGAAACTATATAAATTTATAAATAAACGAATAAAAACCAAACCAGCAACATCAGCGAACGAAGAGCCCCCGTCAGCAAATGAACTTGCCAGATTTTCTGAAGAAAAGATCCTCAGCATTAGGAAAAGCCTAACACAAGACGACACAAATCTCAAAGCCCTCACAGATGAATTTGATCACCCCCAAGAAGAAGATCCCCAGCGGACAGGGCATGGACAGACTTCACACAACCCACATCTGAGATGGTAGCACAAGTGCTAAGAAAATTCTCCTTTGCCCACTGCGTGTTAGATACCTGTTCTGAACACTTACTAAACAAGGCACTGGACTGGTTTATAGACCAACTCACCTCCCATCTGAATTACAAGTTCCAGGAAGGCCAGTTCCTAAGGGAGAAATGTAACATACTACTCACACCTATCCCGAAGGACACCAAAAAACCCATCATGGATACCTCAAACTACAGACCAGTGGCATCCACCCCGTTAATGACAAAAATAATGGAAGGGCCAGTGGCCCATCAACTAACCGATTACATGGACAAACACTCTATACTACACGATTCGCAGTCAGGCTTCAGCACACAACACAACACCGAAACAGTACTAATTACATAACTGGCTAACCTTAAAAAGGAAACTGCAAATGGAAAAACCACATCCTCAAAAGGAGTATTTGATAAAATCAGTATTGGAAGGAAAGTCCATAGGCAGTCAGTGACTGAACAAAAAAATCCCGGGTGGTCCAGTGGACCCCATCTCGAGTTCCCCCCCCCTCCCCCCACACACAACTGAACCTCCATGGTGGTCTAGCTGCCCTCCCCATACCTTGGAGGCGGGAGGGCAGGCACAAAGCCTACTCCCTTCTACCTCTGGGCCTGCCCTTCTCAAAATTGTGGCACCCAGCTCCTGCTCAGTGCATCCTGGGATGCACTGGGAGGGGCTAAGCACTATATAAGAGAAAAATCCTTATATGGTGCTTAGCTCCTCCCAGTGCATTCCAGGATGCACTGGGCAAGGGCTGGGCTCTGCCATTTTGAGATAGGCGGACCTAGGGAGGGAGTAGGTGTTGCTCCTGCCCTCCTGTCTCCAATACTTAAAAGGTATGTGGAGAGGAGGGGGATCACAGCTCTTCTGGGAATGAACCAGGAATGCTTGGACTCTTTTACTGATCAATGCTCAAAACTAACAGCCTGCATATAATTTGCATGCTGTTAGTGTTGAGCATTGGTTGGTAATTCCGACTCGTTAATGAACTGGTGCTTCTCCGGCACTGTTCCTTACAGCACCAGAGTTCTGTGTATCAAGCACTCAGTTCCTCAAGTAGGGTGTGGCAGCACTGTAGCTGCCAGTATTAATATCAGTTCCTGCTCACAAATTAGCAATACACAAAGAGAAGAATGACATTAAGTTAAAGACCCGCTTGGGAAAGGCCAGATTGGTGAACACAATAAACTGCTAAATGTTAGTGAAGAAAGGTCATCCAAAATATACTGAATGGAAAAAAAAACCAATAAGTACTCCTGTATTATCTATATATATAAAACTCACCCTCAACTTTCTATTGTCTGACGTCACTGAAGCCAAGGTTCGTAAGTTCGAAGCTCTGAAGCCACGAAAATCACAGTCACAGACGTTGAGGGCGGAGCAATTCACTCACATCGACGGTGGCCAGGGCGGCGCAATGGGCCACCCACTGACGACGAAAGTGCGTTGGGTGGGGGGGCCAGAGTCACACATCGACGGCGGCCACAGCGGCGCAATGCTGTCACTAACAACGAAGGTGCGTTGGGTGGGGGGGGCCAGAGGAAAGCCTTGCTAGCGCCCGTTTCATTGGCTCCAGAAACGGGCCTTTTTTTACTAGTATAAAATAAAGCAAAGTACTGGATGAGAAAGTAAATAATACAGTGGACATGGAATTACATTTCGGCCTTGAAGATGTAAAATTAAGAAAAGACACTAGACTACTCTTGCCTTTTTAATACTAGATAAAGCTCACTGCTAATAACTTATTTGCCTGGATTTAAGAATAAATGTATTTCATGGTGGCAGCATGAGCCACATTTGATTTGATACTCAATATTTTCTGTGTGTATGTAAGAGTGGGATCTTGAATCTGAAAAATAAAAGCTGGGGTGACTCATTTGAAGAACAACCAAAGCTTTCAGGAAAAATAAGGAAGGATGCAAGAATATATACATGTACCTCATTCCTGAGAGTGGCTTGGTTGAAAATGACTTAGCAAACTACATTTTTTTTAATCTGCTACAGTGTGTTATTGCCAACAGAAGAGAATAATTCCTAATATGGTGCTCTTTGCTGCCCACTCTTTCTCCAGCTTTGATCATCTTCCATATTATTGCCCAATTAATAAGACTGGGTCATACTGTAACTTCAATGCTGTATCAGTGCAGTTTTGTTGTTGTTTTAAATACAGTGCTAGTTAAACGTTGGTTGCCAACTCTTTCTCCATAAATCACACTGAAAGGCTATTATATGTGTAATATACTCTACACTGGATGCTCAAAACATGTGCTGTTGAACTGAATGCAACAGCAGTCTGCATTCACTCTCAGTTAAGTTATCCTGAGCACTTTAAAAGGTGACATAGAGATCTCTGGTGAGGCCTCATTTGGAGTACTACGTGCAGTTCTGGAGACCACACCTATGGAAAGATATAAACAGGATGGAGTCGGTCCAGAGGGCGGCTACGAAATTAGTAAGCGGTCTTGAATGCAAAAATTATAGGGACAGGCTAATGAACCTCAACATGTATACGCTGGAAGAGAGGAGGGAGAGAGGAGACATGATAGAGACGTTTAAATATCTCAAGGGCATTTATGTGCATGAAGAGAGCCTTTTTCAAATGAAGGAGAGCTCTGGAATGAGGATGCATATGACAAAGTTAAGAGGGAATAGGCTTAGGAGTAACCTAAGGAAGTATTATTTCACAGAAAGGGTGGTGGAGGTGTGGAATGGCCTCCCGGTGGAGGTGGTGGAGTCTAGGACTGTTCCAGAATTTATAAAGGCATGGGATAAGCATGTGGGATTGCTTAGGAACAGGAAGTATTAGGGGTTACAGAGGATGGGCAGACTGGATGGGTCATGTGGCCTTTATCTGCCGTCATGTTTCTAAGTTTCTATGTGGTATCCGTGTTAGTCCATTTTTAAAGGTAATCAATAGAAATAAAACAAAATAAAATAAAACAGAGAAAAGAAAATAAGATGATATCTTTTTTATTGGACTAACTTAATACATTTTTTGATTAACTTTCGAAGGTAACCCTTCTTCATCAGATCAGATCTGATGAAAAAGGATTACCTTCGAAAGCTAATCAAAAAAATGTATTGGTAGTCCAATAAAAAAGGTGATGTAGTAAGCATTGTGAGACCTCCATGAACTAGAGAAAGGTTTCCTAACCCAGTCCTAGGACACACTCAGCCAGTCGGGGGTTTTAGGATATCCGCAATGACTATGCATGAGATAAATTTGCTTACAATGGAGGCAGTGAATATATATTGATTGAGGATATCATGAAAACGAGATTGAACTGGTGTGTCCCAAGGACTGAGTTGAAAACCTTCGAATTTAAGCCAGATAGTTTCAGTGGCACATCCACTCTCCAGATTGGGCAGTCTTCCATTTTGACCACCTTGAAACTCAAAGTAAAGTGACCTTTGGTACCTATTGCTGCCTGACACTAGAATGCTCATGCTCACTCACCACACCCTTGAAAAAGATGAACTATTAAGATGGAGTTTCTATTCATTTATATCTGTTATACTGTATTTTAGTAGGGTTATTCACTAATCCACATTAACACACATTATTTATGTGGGCCTCATTATTTCCACTAGGACCTTTACATTAAATAACATATCTTCACCTGAAAGCAAAAGTGTTGGATGGACAATTTGTGTATGAAATGAGAAACATATTTCAGTACGTTGCTATAAGATCTTCTGGTATGCCAAACTGTTGTAACTTCTGAAAGGCCACATCTGAAGTAAAAGCCAGTGAAGTTTATAAGAAGCACATTTAAACTTCACTTCTCATTTTCTCTGTGTCACATCAAGCGCACATATAACACTCTTGTTTTCAGTCAATGATATGTTCAGCTGTATTGTTACCATAGGTTAAATGACTAGCCCTTAGGAGGGTAATTTTATGTAACCCTTTATTCAGGGACACCGTATTGTGTCCAAAGGGTAGGCGCAACCAATATTTGGTTTCTCCAGACCTCTTTTGCTTCCCTTTCCCCTCTCCTCCATCACTCAGTAGCATACACACTTGAGTCCAAGGGCGGTTTCTTCAATGGAGGAGATGTCCCTTCTAACTCAAGGGGCCTAATATTCAGCGCTATTTAACCATAAGAACATAAGAATAGCCACAATGGATCAGACCTCTAGCGTACTTAGGGCGCAGCATTGGGGGCATTCCGCCCCAGATGCCGGCAGCAGAGGGTTTGCAAAGCAAGCGTGCAGATGTTGGCTCTGCTGATCCCTTGTTCCTTCTGACGTCAACTTCCTGTTCTGGGGCAGGGGACTATCAGAACCAACAGCTGCCTGCCTGCTTCGTGACCCCCCTGCTTGGAGGTGGGGGTGTGCTCTGCCTGGGAGGGGTGTGTGTGCGTACGTGCACTGCCTGGGGGATGTGCTCTGCCCTGCCCCACCCCAGGTGGTATATAAGGTATGTACGCCACTGGGTCAGACCAATGGTCCATCAAGCCCAGTATCCTGCTTCCAGCAGTGGCCAACCCAGGTCACAAGTACCTAGCAGAAACCCAATTAGTAGCAACATTCCATGGCACCAATCCCAGGGCTAAGCGCTAATCTTCAGTGCAAGATAACCGGTTATCTCCACTGAATAATTAGCACTTGGCAGCTAGCTGCTAACTGGCTAAGCTCGAATATTCAGTGCTAAACCAGCTAAGTTGAGCAGTTAAGACAGGCTTGCTATTTAAGCGGCCTATCTTTAACCGCTGTTAACTTAACCGGCTAGCGTTGAATATTCTCTTAGTTGGTTAAGTTGCCACAGCCAAAATTGAACCGGATATTCAGTCGCCAGATATGGCCTGGCATTGAATATCCAGGGTCAGCATTGGTGGTGACAGCTAATCGCACTGCCTGCCTCCGGCTGAATATTGGGGGAAGGTGTCTAATCTTAAGCTTGCTGGTACTATATAGTCTTTTTGGGGTGTTCCAATTAAACTTTACTCCAGACTTGTGCAAAACAGAAAAATTGTTTTAAGGTAGTCTTTTCTTCATAACTGCACGGCATTGATTAAACACTGACTCTTTATCTAAGTAACATGCTCCTTCTGTGTGATCTTTTACTTTCTACAGGCCTTTGGGATTTAGGGTAAGTTTAGTCTCTTGAACTGAGTCTTCTCCCTCCAAACTTGGATCATCTTCAGCTCACAGACTGAATATGCAGGAGGTAGATTTGCATATAAAAGATTTCCAGTGTATGCAGGTTTTTCTCATGCATATTCATTGTGTTATTGTGAAAATCTGATTGGCTAGGTGTGCTTCCATGAGAGGGCTGAGAAGCCTGATATAGATCATGCCAAGGAAACATTTTTTGCTTCATTTTTAAACTTTTGGGCCATTTTTCAGTTTATTTCAAACATTTTCACACACATAAAATGGTTCTATGCGCAGAAGCAGTCTTTGTGCACATTAACTTAGCAGGCATTAATTTGATTTTGCACACTTAATACTAACTGACAGTGTACTAATGAATGCATATGCCTAATATAGATGAATAAATGACTATTAGCAAAAAGCTTGCAGCTGCCTATCCACATGTTTACCTACAAAAGCAGAATTAAAATAATCAAGGACGTCTTAATGCTAAGTCAGAAACTATGGTGGAAATAATATAGCCCGACATTTCAGGCTCAGAATGATAGCACTTCATGAGGTGCACCTTCTCATTTAGATTATTGTGTTCATTTACAAGCAATGGAAATGGTTAAATCACATAGAGCTGTTTCCTGTCTGATACTTGGCGGGACCACAGTGTGACAGCTGCAAGGCTTACATCCTCTTCAAACTGACATTTTACACAAACACAGAGCATCAGCGTGCCTTTCTTGTTCTATTCTATCAGACCCACATGAATCTTTATTGCTCAATAATAATTAAAGAGACATAAGGGACTATGAATAAACTTCAGTGTATAAGTTAAAACACTTGTATTGTAGACTAGAATTAGTGACCAATGCTGGAAGTCATTACCGTGCATATTAAAATGGTCCAGAACAACATCAGCGTAAGAATGCAAAATACATTTGGGTGCCCCGCACATACAAATGAAGGCATGTCCTATGGAAATAAGGGGGCCCTTTTACTAAGCCATGTAAGCGTCTACGCGCCCAACGCGCACCACAATGGAGTTACCGCACAGCCACCGCATGGTTCTTGCGGTAATTTCATTTTCGGCGCGCGTCTGAAAAATAATTATTTTCTGCAGAGTGTATTGGACGCGCGCCATGTGGCATTTGGTGCGCGTAGGTCATTACCGCCTGGTTACGGCGTGAGACTTTATCGCTAGGTCAATGGCCCATAATGGACAAGCGGCAATTTTCATTTTCCCGCAAGTCCATTTTCGGCAAAAATTTTTAAAAAGGCATTTTTTGTAGGTGCGCTGAAAAATGATTCTGCGTGCACCCAAAACCTGCATCTACATTACCGCAGGCCATTTTTCAGCACGCCTTTGTAAAAGGACCCCAAGGTGTTATTCATTCACCAAAATTGTGATACTTGCATTTTGTAGCTATCAATTTGGTATACTGCCATTTGCAGCAATATCATGGAAGTATTATACAATAAAAAATCATAAGAGAAACAAAGAAAGATAAGGCACAATGAACACAAAAGGTAGGGAAAAGCTGCAATTGAAAATTCAGACAGAAATGAAACAGTCTGGGAAGGAAGGCCAGCCATCTATACCTGCCCACCACCCAATACATTATGTGGAGGGGCATTTTCGAAAGAGACGTCCAAGTTGCGATTTGGATATCCTTGCAAAACGTCCAAATCTAGGGGAGGGGAAACCCGTATTTTCAAAAAAAGATGGACATCCATCTTTCGTTTTGAAAATACCGTCAAAGACGTCCAAATCCTTAAATTTGGACATCCCTAGATATGGACATTTCTGACATTCAGCGATTATCAAAACCAAAGACGTCCGTGTCAAAAATGTCCAAATGCAAGCCATTTGGATGTGGGAGGAGCCAGCATTTGTAGTACACTGGTCCCCCTGACATGCCAGGATAGCAATCAGGCACCCTAGGGGGCATTGCAGTGGACTTCATAAATTGCTCCCAGGAACATAGCTCCCTCACCTTGTGTGCTGAGCCCCCCAAAACCCACTACCCACAACTGTACACCACTACCATAGCCCTTACGGGTGAAGAGGGGCACCTAGATGTGGGTACAGTGGGTTTGTTCATCATATCCAGTGGTAAAGTGTAAGTAGATTTATTAAGTAGAGAAAAATTGGTAAAATGTAAATATGTCTTTCTAGCAGATTCTCCCATCTTAGTCTTATTCTTAGTGCTACATTATGCTTCACAAGAGCTTTATACAAAGTCAGAGTTTTAGTCCTAATATCAGAGCTCCACAGTTGCTCCTCTTGCTTTTTATGAGGATATCTTGAAAAAATATTTTCATCGCAGTTCCTTTTGCCAAATCCCATAACTGATGAACAGAGCCAGTCAAAGAGTTTTTCATGTGAGAAACCAGTAACTACACTTGTCCTAATGTCACCTACTAATCTATTAAAACTACTGCGTGCCTATTTTATGGCCTGAGCCCTTATCACCACCCACTGACCTAGCGGTAAGGGCTTATGTGCTACCCATGTGGTAACCATGCAGCGCATTCCAATGTAGGCGCACTGCCAGGAACGCTCCCGTGGTAGAAAATTTGAAAATTATTTCTACTGCGGGATTCAGCACACACCAAAACTGGCATAACAGCCGGGCGCACCCGCTACCCTGGCAGTAGTGCCAAATGGGTACTCGCTACCCGCGCATTAGCCCTCCCGCGTCTTTGTAAAAGGGCCCCATAATGTAACCTCCATTGGCATTGTAATAGCAATACAATACCAATATAACAATTGCCAACTGCTATCTAGGAACGTCTCAATTTCACTAAAAGCTATTTAACGTAATTATCAGATTAAGAAATCTTTTCCCCAGTTGGTTATCCTAAAATAACCAAGCTTTCAACAACTAAAGGCCACTAGATTATTTGCTTAATGTGGATATTTATATTAAGTCATATGGATGATGATTTTAGTTTATTATACTTTACTATGACATAGCTAATAATACATTTAAAAAATAAATCATAACCTTCAAAAAATAGGGTTGTCTGTAAAGAAGAACTGTTACCAGAGGACCGTACGTATCAAACATTTAAACATTTTTATTCAATTAAAAACATTTAAAAACTCATACAGAGGGGTCCTTTTACAGCACCATGGTAAAAAGTGGCCTGCGGTAGTGTGGGCGTATCTTTTAGTTGTGCACTGGGCCATTTTTTACCGCAACTGGGTAAAAGGCAATTTTAAATGGGCCTGCGCTAATATTCAAGTTTATTAAAATGTTTCTACCCGGCCCATAGGGAATACCATCTGGGCGGTTTACAATCTAGCACTAAAGATGGTTGGATGTCTCCTTATATGGCTAGAAAAATTTGTACCATTATATTTTAGAATCCTACAGGCTAGTGCTTTGTAGGGATAGAATAGAATTTTATGCTTAAGTTCTACTATTCTGCTCTGATTTTTGCATTAGAGGCCTGATTAGTGGAGTTTATTTAGGGACCTAATTTTTTGTACGTTATAAATAATGTATAATTTATTTGTTTTATTTATTTGGTACATTTGTATCCCACATTTTCCTACCTATTTGCAGGCTCAATGTGGCTTACATAGTACTGTAAAGGCGTTCGGCTATTCGGGTATGAACAAATACAGTAATATTGTGGTAGAATAAGGTTCGTGTGTACAGACACATTAGGGAATTGTAGAGAGGAAGAGTTATTATATGTCCATTACGAGCTTTGGTTTCGTTGTGTTGCAGGGTACAGGCTTTTAAGTTGGGTCGGTAGGGTATGCCTTTTTGAACAGGTTAGTTTTTAATGATTTCCGGAAGTTTAGGTGATCATAAGTTGTTTTCATGGCTTTTGGTAATGCGTTCCATAGTTGTGTGCTTATGTAGGAAAAGCTGGATGCATAGGTTGATTTGTATTTGAGTCCTTTGCAGCTTGGGTAGTGGAGATTTAGGTTTGTTCATGCTGATCCTGTTGTGTTTCTGGTTGGTGGGTCTATGAGGTCTGTCATGCATCCCGGGGCTTTGCCATAGATAATTTTATGAACCAGGGTGCAGATTTTGAAAGCAATACATTCTTTGATTGGGAGCCAGTGCAGTTTTTCTTGGCGGGGTTTGGCGCTTTCGAATCGCGTTTTTCCAAATATAAGCCTGGCTGCCACGTTTAGAGTGAATTTGCCTATCCAATATCAAAACTCTGTGTGTAACACATCAGTCTCAGATTCTTAGTTGTCACATCACAAAACAATACATTCAAATTCTACTGTGACTTCATTAACAGCAATACAAAATCCCTCCACTATCAGATACTGTGAAGCAACACACAACCTGTAAATATGCTACATAGCAAACAGAATCGATGGACCAGTTACAGGGATTTCAAGAACCTGACTTTTAAGATTGCTGGTCTCCCCAGCTTGCAGGCACTGATGGTTGTAAAGGAAACACAGGTTTGCCGTGTACACCAAATTTTTTGTGACACACCTCCCACCTCTTGGAGACACACCAGTATCCCCCGACACACTGGTTGAGAACCACTGCCTTAACACAGGTAACTTTGCCCCTTCGTAAAATGTGGTGCCTATAGAACTGTCCCAATTTTTCTGTACTGGATGGTTGAATTTTCTAGCAATAAAGAGGATGTTGTGAGACTAAAATATGTTGACCAACTCTATTACTTCTAAATTTTATTATAAAAGACTCTTGGAGAGACTCTTTTCATTCCAGACAGCAGTGGTATGGCATTCTCTGCCAGAAAAGATGAAAAGGACAGATGAGTATATAGAATTTTGATGTTTGCTGAAAATATTTTTGTTGTATAAGTACCTAATAGAATGGTAAGAAAATGTCAGGTTTGTAACCTGTCGGCTGTAAAACTGGGTTTATGGGAACTGGGGGAGGAGAACATTAACAAGGGACATCTGTTTTTTAAATGCTTGTTATGACTTATATGCTAATTTTAATGAATTTTTGGCTTTTGTAATCCACTCTGAACTATTTTTGGGATAAAGTACAATAGACATGGAAATTAAATTATATTTTAAAAAAATCTACTAAACTGTTTTGTGGTTGTATTCAGGCAGTACTTGAAGAAGGATCCAGAAAATGTTAGGATGGAGCCTGAAAACAGTAGCGTCCAAAAAGAGAAAATAAGCCTGCTTCATATTGTACTCATCTGATAATGCAGTCTGTGCGAGAGAGAGGAAAGGCCTAAAACCCCATGTAAAAACAATTTATTCAGGACTGCCAATCATAGGGGCCTCTCAGCAGCTTTTTTCAAAATACAGGTGTAGCCTGGGTCTTGGCCCCTGGTTCGGGCTAGCTCCGATCCCAATCCGGGTTGCAGGGAAAACGTACTTTTCTATCTTAACACTCTATTCTTCCTCCACTCAGCTCACCACACATCCAGTCTCCAGTTTCGACCAAGCGAGTGTGGGAGTGGGTCAATGGTCTGGAATGGAGATCCAGGGTGTTGAGAGTTGCTAGTGGGTACATTAAGGGTCGTTTCTCTCAGTCCAAGGACTCATTGCCATTGTAAGGACCACATGGCACTGCAGAAGTTTATTGAAAATGCAATTTCAGCTTTACTGTAACTTTGGTAACCAGTTTGACAATGAATCAATTTTCAGATATTTACAGTTCCATAGCATCCTCTGGTGGGATGAAATGATCCACTTCACTTCCCTTTTACTTTAGATTCATGCTGTACATATTTTCAGAACCAACTCTCCATTACCCATCCCTTTGTGGTAGAATAAATCCCAGGCTGTGACCCCTACTCCTTTTCTCCACATGATAATGTGCACGAACAGTCCCTTGTCGACTGTCCTCTCCACCAGCAGCGCACCTCTCCAGGGCTACACTCCGGCCACCTGAGCAGGCTCTCTTGTGTCCCAATCCCACTTCCAGGCTGGACTCTCCTTTGTTCACCTGAACTTTAACTCCTCTATCTAGTTGCCACTTATGGGGCAGCAAATACTCCTGTGCTTAGCCTATATTTGTTTGCTTCATTCCAGGACTCCCCAGTACTCCCGAGGATCCCGGCGGGGGTATAGGCAACCAAAGACCTGCAGGTTGACCAAAGACCTCATGTACCACCTCACAAACTCCACCCCTGCTGTCACCCTCCACAGGGATACCACTATCTCTCTGCATTTTATTCCAATAACCCTCCCTTGGGCTGGGCTCTCTCCCACTCAGGGACATCCTACCTTCCAACCCACTGGCAGGGACCTCCCTCTCCCCAGGGCCTCTGTACAGGTCTATCACACATAAACTTAGTAATATCCATTCCATGGGGTATTACATAGCCTACAATTATTATTGGTCTATGACAGCAAATACATTTTTGTCCCATATCATCCCAGCCTCATCCAGGGGGCTGAATCAACCCAATGAAATAAAACTGGACTGCTTGTGTGTAGTGACACAAATTTATCAACCCCTCAAAAAACAAAAATCAGGAATGACTAATGTTATGTTATTTTATGGTTGTAAGGTCATCACTCAACAGTTCATCATCACATCACTTCATCACCACCATACTTCATCAAGTGACAGTTGCCTTCATCAATCGAGAGTTCAGCACTGACAGCTCATCACTATGATACTCCATCACCATGTCACTTCATCAACGCAGACATTTCATCACACGACACTTCATCGTGTATTCAAACTAAATGTATTCATATTATATGTGCAGAAAACATCCATGACTATAATTTTGTGCTTAAATATAAGCCTTGCTAAAACCTTTTTTGAGGCACAATCAGGTGCAGAAGAAAAGCATTCTTGCCACCTAAATCTGCTACTTCATCATGCGATACTTCACTACTGTGAATAATTTTTAAATACAAAATGAAGAGACTAGTTTTCTATGTTCAACACAATCTTGCATTAGTCAATTAATAGTCAAAAAATATCCTATATAATAATTTCCCACTCCAACGTTCTGAAGCTGACTCCCCGTGGCACTGAAGGGTTCGTAGGGTCCGTGCTGCCTGTAACCATCTGTCTCACAGTCCCGCCCTCGCGTCATAACGTTATGACGTCGAGGGCTGAATACTGAGAGGGAAGGGGACGCAGCATAGTTGCCAGGCAGAGTTTCAAGGTCCCTCCCTCCGTCCGAGTTTCAGGCTCCCTCCCTCCCTCCCAGTTCCAGGGTCCCCCTCCCTCCCTCCCAGTTCTAGAGCCCCCCTCCCAATCTCCTCCCTCCCTCCCTCCCTCCCAGTTCCAGGGTCGTCGTCCCTCCCTTCCTCCCTCCCTCCCTTCCAGTTCCAGGCCCCCTCCCTCTGATGGTTAAAACACATCTTCACTTACCAAGTCAGGGTTACGGTGGCGGGCAGCAGCGGTAAAACGCGTGCAGGCTGGGACCTTCTCTCTCTCTTTCTCAGCTGTGGTCCCGCCCTCATTTCCTGTCTCCGTAAGGGTGGGACCACAGCTGAGAAAGAGACAGAAGGGCCGAGCTTGCAAGCGTTTTACTGCTGCTGCCCGCCGCCGTAACCCTGACTTGGTAAGTGAAGATGACTTTTAAACATCAGAGGAAGGGGGCCTGGAATGGGAAGGGAGGGAGGGAGGGACGACGATCCTGGAACTGGGAGGGAGGGAGGGACCCTGAAACTCAGAGGGAGGGGGACCCTGAAACTCGGAGGGAGGGAGGGAGGTGGGGGGAACCTGGAACTCGGAGGGAGGGAGAGGATGACCATGGAACTTGGAGGGAGGGAGGGAGGGAATGACCCTTGAACTCAGAGGGAGGGGACAACCCTGGAACTCGGAGGGAGGGAGGGGATGACCCTGGAACTCGGAAGGAGGGAGGGAGGGGATGACCCTGGAACTCAGAGGGGGGGGGATGACCCTGGAACTTGGAGGGAGGGGTGACCCTAGAACTTGGAGGGAGGGAGGCAGGCGACCCTGGAACTTGGAGGGAGGGAGGGGCGACAACCCTGGAACTTGGATGGAGGGCGGGGATGACCCTGGAACTTGGAGGGAGGGAGGGGGGGTGACCCTATAACTTGGAGGGAGGCAGGTGACCCTGGAACTTGGAGGGAGGGAGGGGGCGATGACCCTGGAACTCAGAGGGAGGGAGGGGGGACGATCCTGGAACTGGGAGGGAGGGGTACAACCCTGGAACTGGGAGGGAGGGAGAGAGGGGGATGACCCTGGAACTCGGAGGGAGGGGGACGACCATGGAACTCGGAGGGAGGGAGGGGGGACCATGGAACTCGGAGGGAGGGAGGGGGGGTGCCCCTGGCACACACTCTCAATCTCACACACACACTCTCTCTCTCTCTCTCTCTCACAGACACACTCGCACTCAGTCTCACTCACTCTCTGTCACACACACACACTCGCACATTCACTCTCTCTCTCTCTCACAGTCACTCTCACACACACTCTCTCAAACATACACACTCCGAGGAAAACCTTGCTAGCGCCCATTTCATTTCTTTCAGAAATGGGCCTTTTTTACTAGTATAAATATAACTTCAAGCGGGAGGTTCCATCCAGTCTGCGCTGTAGACAATTTTAAATGAACTTTAAATCAGATCCAGAGATTTATGCTTTAGACCTGAATAAAGGCACTGTTCTGATCTCCTGAAGATGCTTTCAGCGAAACACTGTACTGTGTAGTGATTGGGATATTATGTTCAACATCTCTGAGATTTTTCACAGCCAATATTGAGTATTATTTAAGTGAACTTTGACCGGATGTTTTCTGCTTGAAAGGATTCGAACTGTGACTGAGTGCGAACACGGGGCAATAATATAGCAAGTTACAGCAGTGACATTGGGATTTACAAATGACTCCAAGCTATACATATGATAACCTTGCAAGGATTGCTGTTTGCTGTTTTTAATTCTTGAAGACTTTTTGGTGTTTGCTAACTACTGATATTTGATTGATTGAATGATCAGATGATCCATCAATGGACCCATTAGTGGAATCTTCAAGATTGACAAAAATTATTTTTGGACACCACGTTGACGCAGAGGTCCACTCATCAATTTAGGGGATTTGTTTTAGGGATTTCACATATGGAGGAGGCACTTCCAACACATGCAAGACTCTGATTATTGATTCTCAAGAGTTCTGGTGGTTGCTTCATCAGCCGTGTACTTCAGCTGAAAAGAAATTTAGCCCCTGAACCAGATAAGTAGATTTCACTTTAACATCTTTCAATATTGAAATTAAGATTGGTGTAATGATTGAATGAGGGGTTAACAGCCTCAATAACATTTTATAGCTATATCAGCTGTGACCACCGGTGATCACTGAGCACCTTTCACACATTTATATATTTTTTTGACTATTAATTGAATGATGCAAGATTGTGTTGATCATAGAAAACTAGTCTCTTCATTTTGTATTTAAGAATTATTCACAGGAAGAGATAATTAGATTTATATTCCTCATCTATAATTAATACTTCACTACTGTGGACATTTCATCACATAACACTTCATCAGATATTCAAGCTAAATGCATTCAAATTATATGCGTGAAAAACTTGAAGTAAATGGGAGGGAGTGTGCCGGTAATCATGGCTTCTATGTGTGAATGTCCAAAGGAAACCAGAAGTGCCAGCACACACTGGTGCCTGTTCTTTTGTGCATAAATATGAGGCTCGCTAAAACTTCTTCCACATAAAATTTTCATGTGGCTCATATTTAGCCACAGAACAGTGTTCTTGCACCTAAATCTAGAAGCCTTCTTATGGAGTTACCCTCTAAGGCAGTAATTTTGTAAATGTTTTTCACACTTAAACCCTGTTTATGCATATAAAAGGCCTCAAAAAATTACTACAAGGGTTACATGAATAAAACTGACAAGAAGTAGAATTTGCGTCATGTGATGAAGTGTCTCATTGATAAACTACTGAACGATGAAGTGTCACATGGTGAATTGTCACCACAGGAGGTGGTTGGGAAAAAGTGATGGAACTCAAAAAGGCATGGAACAAACACAGACAATCCCTATAAGGCAAGAGGATGGAATAAAAGTATAGGGTATTTTGACTCAATAGATAGATGATTCACACAGCTAAAGAGTATAGAGGTGGGATACAACCCTAAAAACAAAATGGATGGTAACCTGCACAGATTTGCAGTACAAACCTTGCTACTTTTCTGGGCAGGCTAGATGGACCTTGCTGGTCTTTATCTGCTGTCATTTACTTTGATCAGGGCCGTGAGAGACTGAGTTGGGAAAGGGGCAGGGCTGCTGCTGCTGGTCCACCCCAGGACCGCCGCTGCTGCCACCCCCCCTCGGACCTCTGTGTAGTCACAACACAAAAATTGGAAGGGGACACATTTTGCCCCACCTCCCTGCCCCCCCCTCCCTGCCGCCGCAACTCCACATACCTTGGCTGGAGGAGGTCCCCAAGTCCCGCCAGCAGAAGTCTTCCTCCAGCGCTGTTCTCCGCCACGTTGCCTGCCTTGTGGCTGATTTTCCCATCAGCTAAAGGGTAGGCAATGCGACGGAGAACAGCGCTGGAGGAAGGCTTCTGCTGGCGGGGCTTGGGCCCCCCCCCCCACCAACCAAACCAGAGGCCACGAAGCCCTGTGTCTGCTCCTCTCCAGCCTCTAAGGGAGGCCAGGCGCTGGTGGTGTTTTCTCTCTCCTGCTCCTGTTGGGATGCAATTACCTGGGTCCGTCAGGAGCAGGAAAGAGACAGACCCTGGCATCGGGTCCCCTTTGGAGGCTGGGCCCAGGGGAATCTTGACCCCCCCCTGCCCCCCCTCTCGGTGGCTTTGACTTTGTTACACAGAGCAGTGGAGGAGTAGCCTACTGGTGAGAACAGCAAGCTAAGAACAGCAAAACTAGAGTTCAAAATCCTGCTGATGCTCCTTGTGACCTTGGACAAGCAATTTTATCTTCTATTGCCTTAGACATAACCTTAGAGTCTCATTTACAAATGTGTGCTAAACAACTAATTTGCGTTAATGCAATATAATGAAAGCTCCTTCATTCTGAATGGGGACTATTTACTAACTATGGGGGCCTTTTACAAAGCTGCACTACTGTTTTAGAGGCAAAAACCCATAGTAAAAAATTTTTCGGTATATTAAAAGCAGGAAGCCGGCAAAAGAATCGGTTGGGCCGCTGGATGACCGAGGGGTAAAAGGGGCGATCAAGGAAGACAAAGACGTAGCGGAAAGATTGAATGAATTCTTTGCTTCGGTCTTCACCGAGGAAGATTTGGGTCGGATACCGGTGTTGGAAATGGTATTTCAAGCGGACGAGTCGGAGAAACTTACTGACTTCACAGTAAACCTGGAGGACGTAATGGGGCAGTTTGGCAAACTGAAGAGTAGCAAATCTCCTGGACCGGATGGTATTCATCCTAGAGTACTGAAAGAACTGAAAAATGAGCTTGCGGAGCTACTGCTAGTGATATGCAACTTATCCTTAAAATTGAGCATGGTACCAGAAGATTGGAGGGTGGCCAATGTAACGCCCATTTTTAAAAAAGGCTCCAGGGGAGATCCGGGAAATTATAGACCGGTGAGTCTGACGTCGGTGCCGGGGAAAATGGTAGAGGCTATTATTAAAAACAAAATTACAGAGCACATCCAAGGACATGGATTACTGAGACCGAGTCAGCACGGCTTTTGTGTGGGGAAATCTTGCCTGACCAATTTACTTCAATTCTTTGAAGGAGTAAACAAACATGTGGACAAAGGGGAGCCGGTTGATATTGTGTATCTGGATTTTCAAAAGGCGTTTGACAAGGTACCTCATGAAAGGCTACAGAGGAAATTGGAGGGTCATGGGATAGGAGGAAATGTCCTATTGTGGATTAAAAACTGGTTGAAGGATAGGAAACAGAGAGTGGGGTTAAATGGGCAGTATTCACAATGGAGAAGAGTAGTTAGTGGGGTTCTTCAGGGGTCTGTGCTAGGACCGCTGCTTTTTAATATATTTATAAATGATTTAGAGATGGGAGTAACTAGCGAGGTAATTAAATTTGCTGATGACACAAAGTTATTCAAAGTCGTTAACTCGCAACAGGATTGTGAAAAATTACAAGAGGACCTTACGAGACTGGGAGACTGGGCGGCTAAATGGCAGATGACGTTTAATGTGAGCAAGTGCAAGGTGATGCATGTGGGAAAAAAGAACCCGAATTATAGCTACGTCATGCAAGGTTCCATGTTAGGAGTTACGGACCAAGAAAGGGATCTGGGTGTCGTCGTCGATAACACACTGAAACCTTCTGCTCAGTGTGCTGCTGCGGCTAGGAAAGCGAATAGAATGTTGGGTATTATTAGGAAAGGTATGGAAAACAGGTGTGAGGATGTTATAATGCCGTTGTATCGCTCCATGGTGCGACCACACCTTGAGTATTGTGTTCAATTCTGGTCGCCGCATCTCAAGAAAGTTATAGTAGAATTGGAAAAGGTGCAGCAAAGGGCGACTAAAATGATAGCGGGGATGGGACGACTTCCCTATGAAGAAAGACTAAGGAGGCTAGGGCTATTCAGCTTGGAGAAGAGACGGCTGAGGGGAGACATGATAGAGGTATATAAAATAATGAGTGGAGTGGAACAGGTGGATGTGAAGCGTCTGTTCACGCTTTCCAAAAATACTAGGATTAGGGGGCATGCGATTAAACTACAGTGCAGTAAATTTAAAACAAATCGGAGAAAGGTTTTCTTCACCCAACATGTAATTAAACTCTGGAATTCATTGCCGGAAAATGTGGTGAAGGCGGTTAGCTTAGCAGAGTTTAAAAAGGGGTTGGACGGTTTCCTAAAGGACAAGTCCATAAACCGCTACTAAACGGACTTGGAAAAATCCAAAATCCCAGGAATAACATGTATAGAATGTTTGTACGTTTGGGAAGCTTGCCAGGTGCCCTTGGCCTGGATTGGCCGCTGTCGTGGACAAGATGCTGGGCTCGATGGACCCTTGGTCTTTTCCCAGTATGGCATTACTTATGTACTTATGTACGGTAAAAATCAGCTGGTGGTAAACGCTGAGACACCCAAAGGAATATAATGGGCATCTCAGCGTTTACCACCAGCTGATTTTTACAACAAGCTAAAAACGCTACCATGGCTTAGTAAAAGGCCCCCTATGTGCTGAATTAGATATAACACATGTTACTGTGCATTAATGCATGTTAACTGGCTAATGTACTTTAGTAAATGAGACCCTTAGATGGTAAGCCCTCTGGGGACAGAGAAGGACCTTACCTTGAACCACCAATGAAAAGGCACTGGCTAACTGTAAATAAATTAATGATGCTGCATATAATCCCAGTGTCAAGCTGATTCAGAAATGAATTCTACACTTACTTCCAGGACAGTCCACTGCTCCACCACAATTGCATCATACCCCCGAGAAGTCTTGTTGTCTTCAGAAAACTCTTCAAAAATGAAAACTCCGTCTGTAGAGCCCTGGGAAGAATCTACACAAAAACAATGGACTGTTATAACCAGTGCAGCCAGTATTATTGCATGTCTTGTTTGTATAATATGTCCGATACATTAATGAAATCTCTTTGAGGAAACAGTTCTAGCCAGAATTTCACTTTAACACTGTCTACTCAACATGCCCCAAAATGTGCATTTTTAAATATGTAAATCTATATTACACAAGGTAAACGAAAAGATTTATGCTCCTAACTTTGAGAGGTATGCTCCTAAATTGGCTTCTTTCAAAATGTACTACGGCTGGGTGCTTAAGTGTGTACTCAAAATTTCACTAAACTCCTGAATTTAGGAGCATACAGAGTGGGTGACAACAGGAGCGGATTTAGGGTGGGGAAAAATTAGGAGTTTAGGACTGATTTTCAGCACTAGGCTCATAAATCTAAGCAAATACATTTATAAGCATAACTTTTAAGCTCCTTTATAAGCATAACTTTTAAGCTCCTAAATTAAGCTTGGCTGAAAATAGGGCACAAATTTAGGAGCCCTAATTTAAGAGCCCATTTTTTCTGAATATTGGGTCCATAGTTTTAAAATCTTTCTTGTGTGTCTGAATATTTTTTGTTGCTCTTTTTTTGGTTTGTTCCTTTCTCTGTCCATTTCACTTCTTACCTCTCTTGTCATTCTTTTCTATCTCCTTTATCCCTTTTCCCCATCTTCTTCTCTCATATCACACTTTCTCTCACTCCAGCCATTTTCCGTCCTAAATGTGTCTTTTCTCTTGCTGCCTTCCTTTCCAGATTCATTCTTCTTGTTTGATCCCTCCTGTAGTTTTTCCTCCAGTCTCTCATTCTTCTCTCCCCCAATTCAACACCCTGCATTTCTTCTTATGCAGACTAACCACCTAATCCTCTCATTCCTCTAATTCCGCAATCACTCCTGCCACCCTTTCATCCCCCTGCCCTCTCTCACCTTCACCTTCCCCATTCATTCCTTCTCTGCCCCAATCTCTGATCCTCATCTCAGGTCCTCTCCTCCTGCTCCTTCCCTCTCTTTCTCATCACCTTTGCTCTTTCATGTCTCTCTCATTCCCCCATACTCTTTTGTTCTTCCTCTCCCTCTCCATCCTCATTCTATTCTCCTTCCACTCTATCCTCTCTCTCCCTTTCATGCCTATCTATCCTCTCTTTCCTTCACATACTCTGTCTGTCTCTCTCTCATTTTACCCTATGAGCTGGTGGCATAGTAAGGTGGGGCCACAGAGGCCTGGGCCCCCCAAATTTCCTCTGGGTCCCTGATTGGCTGGTGGGGATCCCCAACCCCCACCAGCTGAAGACTTTGTCCAGTGCTGGTCTGTGGCGGCGCCACTGCATTGCCTGCCCTGCTCTCTCTTCCCCTCATGTTGGGCACGCTCCCTTTAGTGAAACTGAGCATGCTCAGTTTCACTAAAAGGAGCATGCCAGATGTGAGTAGAAGAGAGAGCAGGGCAGGCAATGTGGTGGCGCCGGAGATCAGTGCTAGACAAAGTTTTCGGCTGGCGGGGGTTGGGGATCCCTGCCAGCTAAGTTATTTGTGGCAGCGGTAGGGGGGGGGGGGCGGTGCGGTGGCAGAAGTGGGGATGGCAACAGAATGGTGACCAAAATGTGCCCCCCACCTTGGGCTCTGACCCCCCCCCCCCCACCTCAAGGTCTGGCTA
Source organism: Microcaecilia unicolor (assembly GCF_901765095.1). NCBI lineage: Eukaryota > Metazoa > Chordata > Amphibia > Gymnophiona > Siphonopidae > Microcaecilia > Microcaecilia unicolor. The sequence goes on from NC_044031.1 coordinate 174,616,560, forward strand.
CACCCCTGCTATGAGCTACCACACCTTCAGCATGTTCAAGCATTTTCACAAAATCATAAAGGTCAAACCACCATGCCATCTTTCAAAACTTCCATTACCATTGCATTTTTTAAAATAAAAGTAAAGATACTCCTCCCCTCCTGTGCACAAAAAACTATCTGCACCAATGTGTATAAATTATGTGGTTCTGTTGGAAAATGCAGCTGTAATATTCAAGGTCTTGATGTACAAGAAGGGCATGGGAAATTTAAATAAAAGAGATTTCACATTTCACTGCCTCATAAGCAGCAATTCTTACTACAATGTCTGAATTATACAGCCAAAGTGGATGAAGATGTCCCTTCTGTGAAAGTGCCCTCTAGTGCTGTCATTTCCAGCATTAACAGCAAACTATTGGCTTGATGAGCACTCAGCATATGGCATTTTGTTTTCTTTCATTGCTGCTGTTTGCAAAAATAGACATCCAGCTGCACTGGACTAAAATTGTACAAACTAGGGAAAGGGAAATGATATACTGCCTTTCTGTGGTATTTTGCAACTACATTCAAAGTGGTTTACATATATACAGGTACTTATTTTGTACCTGGGGCAATGGAGAGTTAAATGACTTGCCCAGAGTCACAAGGCGCTGCAGTGGGAATTGAACCCAGTTCCCCAGGATCAAAGTCTGCTGCACTAACCACTAGGCTACACCTCCACTCCCAATGACCACAAATACAGCCTTGAAAGAAGATTTGTCAGATGTGAAGCAGCAGGTAGGTTCATCTACTGTATAAAGCAATGATTCCCAAACCTGCCCTGGGGGCTCCCACCCAGTCAGGTTTTCAGGCTATCCACAATTAATTATTCATGAGAGAGATTTATATGCACGGCCTCCATTGCATGTGTAACTTCCTGGTGTAGATGTGGGCTAGGTGGCTGCCTAGTCAATGCCTAGGTTGGTGGAATAGAGGGCCTCAAAACATGTATTTGTTTGGGACCAGGGCCGCGATTAGGAATATCCTGTCAGGCCGGGCCAGCACAGCATCAGCCTTGAAATGCTACCAAATAAAGTAGTACACACCAGTTGTTAACTTGTGTGTTCAATTGATGAAGCAAAACATTGGAACAGTCAAATACAGGTGGCCAACTTATTTACATCAGTTTTCCTCCTTTCTCTCCAGTACAGAAAAGTTATTTTAAAGGTTACAGTTCACATATTTTTCATTAGTAGCTCAAAGTGAGTTACATTCAGGTACACTGGATATTTCTCTGTCCCAGGAGGACTCACAACTTCTTCTACTAACCTATAAATGTATTCACTCTGCTGCTCCCCAGTATCTCTCCACACTCGTCCTTCCCGTGCACTCCGATCCATGGATAAATCCTTCTTATCTGTTCCCTTCTCCACTACTGCCAACTCCAGACTTCGCGCCTTCTGTCTCGCTGCACCCTACGCCTGGAATAAACTTCCTGAGCCCCTACGTCTTGCCCATCTTTAAATCTAGATTGAAAGCCCACCTCTTTAACATTGCTTTTGACTCGTAACCACTTGTATCCACTCGCCTCCACCTACCCTCTTTCCTCTATTGTTTGCTTTATTTTTGTCTATTAGATTGTAAGCTCTTTGAGCAGGGACTGTCTTTCTTCTATGTTTGTGCAGCGCTGCGTACGCTTTGTAGCGCTATATAAATGCTAAATAGTAGTAGTAGTAGTAATTTGAACTGGCCACCTCTGGATTGCAAGACTGGTGCTCTAACCACTAGGCCACTCCTCCACTCCTATTTGTTGTTACTTTCACTGCTCCTCTTCCTACGCACAAACCCCAGTCACCAGGTAGGTGTGGGATTGGCACACTCTTTACAAATGCTGCTCCTCTTAGCAGATGTTAAAAACTTATCTGCTAGCAGGATATGGAAGGAAGACACTGTGGCAGTGTGGATGGTACTCCCTCTTGCTTAAAGGTTACACCTGCATCTGGGTAAACTGAGCAGGGTGCTTGGGTAATTCAGGCAGATTAGTTCCTGTGAAAATCCCCTTCTCCTTCTCTGAGGCCAAGGGTAGGGTATCCAAGGTACCCACACCTGGGTACTAAAACCAGCAATCTTCTGTAGATCTGATGATTGTCCTCTTGCCTCTGTGTGACACTGCTCTTATAGAAGGCGCCTGGATGGGACTAACTTGTGAGAATATAGTCTAGCTGTCAGTGATCACAGGATATCTGCTTCAGGTTTAGCAAGTAGGGTCTCCCTCAGGACATGGATCAGAGGTGGGAGAAAACCTAAGACCATTTTGGTGGACAAACGAAGAGCATAAATTACTTTGGGGGAGTTCACTACTGCCACTAGGAACATCCCCCAAGCCTAAATCCTTCCTTCACGTCCATTGACTTCCCCAAGTCAGAAAGTCTGAGTTTCCAAGCAGGTGCACAGAACAAAAGTTCAGCAAAAAGGCAACCTAAGACTCTACCATTGCAAAAAAAACAAAACAAAAATACTCCACAGGAAACAAAATGCCAGCAGAATCTGAAGGCAGCCTGCTCTCATTGGCTGGACACCTAGAACAGAAAAAGACTGCAAAGGAAATGGTACTCATGCATAGGGAAAAAAAATCAGCAACATCATGGATAATTCATGCAGCTAATATGTTGAATTTATCCCAATGTTACACATGCAAATCTCTCTCATGCATACTCATTGTGGATATCCTGAAAACCTGGGGAGCCCCCTAGGACAGGTTTGGAAACCACATATAATCTGGAGCGTACATCCCAAAAGTATATGCTAGACATATAAAGGCCGATATTCAGCCGGTGAGAGGCAGCCCACATAAGTGCCGCAGTTGGTGTTGGCCCCAGATATTCAATGCCGGGCTGTTTCTAGTGACTGCTGTGGAACTAGAAAAGTTAGTTTAAAAAAATGTAAGAAATTGTCTTAAGTGAGTTATTGACAAATGCTAGCTTAGGAGAATCCACTGACCTTAGGAGAAGGCCAGAATGTACAAATAGAAGTCATTGTTTACTGCAGACCTCTTTATCTATATTGACAAAGAAAGGCCTTTAGATGTGAGAGTTTAAAGAAGGCCTGAAACTGACCAGTATTTGTGACAGATGTCTTCTTTTGGAAAAGTAAATCATACTCTGTGTTTAACAAAAGAGAACAGGTAACAAATATTAGTCTATTATTAAATGCAGTTGAGAAATAGTATGTAGTAGGTTTTTCCATTGTCCTGTGCCCTTATACTTTAGACTTTTAGCATATTTGCTTAGATTAAGTTTAACATTCTAAAAAGATGTTTTGCTGTTGCTATGGAAATTTGTGTAGATGGATTAATTACCTCATATATGGTTCAGGGTTTAAATGAGAGCATTTGGATTGTCAAACTTCAGGGGGACTTGGAAGAAGAGAGATTTCTGTCCCAGTCTTTACTCCTTGTTAACAAGAAGTATTATGCGGCACTAAGAAAAGACCAGTTTTACTAATCACTTGTGGTACCATGAATTTATTTCTCAAAATATATCACACTGGTATGGAATATACAGGTTTTTTGGCCGATGCTAACTTAACTGGCTGAGCAAATATTCAACGCTGGCTGGTAAAGTTAATAGCAGGCAAAGATAGGACTGCTATTTATGTGGTCCAATTTAGTCACTAAACTCAGCCGGTCAGCAGTGAATATTGCTGGTTAACTTTTTGGTGCTGAATATTCGCGGTTAGGCGTTGAAACATTATTTAACCGGTCAGTGGCCGTTTCTGGCCAGTTAAATATCATTTTTACTGAAGCACTTGCTTCCTTGTGCCAATGCAAGGCTATATAGGTACCTAATATCTGTGTCTATATGTTTACAATAGGCATATAAGTATATGCATACATTAGGTACGTATTTTCAGCAGTGCACACTGTAAGTGACTGCCTTCTTTTAGGCACCCCGATGCCATGCAGTGGGAACCTATTCTATAATGGCATCTGAGAGCTCAGATTCTATTATAAAATACAAGCCGTTAAGCCCATTAAAACGGGCAAGTTTTATTTTTTACAGAAATGTAATTTACAAATTGATGTTGGTGGGCCAGGTTTGGTTCTTTGGAGGGTGTGGGGTGTGTGTATCACAGTGAGAGAGTGTGTGTATGTGTGAAAGTGATTTTTTTTTTGTTATGTGAAGTTTAAGGTTGTGTGCGAGTGTCTGTGTGTGTGTGATCCAGTTTGTGTGTGTGTCTGAAAATGTTAGGGTGAGGTGGTGTGGGGGGGTGTCTTGTTTGGTGTAGTTGTAGGGGGTGGCGGTGTGCTTGGTTGGGGTTGCGTTGTGAGATGGTGGTTGGGGGGGTGCTGGGGGAAAGGGGGTGTTGTTGTGCCGGGTTGGCTAGTTTGTAGGGTGTGGCGTGTGTGTGTCACAGTGAGAGAGAGTGTGTGTGTGAAATTTATTTTTTAGAGATTGTGTGTCTGTGTCAGATTGAGAGGGGGGCAGGGGTGGTGAAGTGGTAGGGGTTGTGGGGGGGGGTTTGGTGTGGGGTTCAGAGGTGTGCTGTATCAGTGTGACATTGACAGAGGGATGGCGGGGCTGGCAAACTGGAAGCCTGCATGAGTGTGTGTGTGTGTCACAGAGACAGATCGTGTGTATGTGTGTAAGTGAGACGGGGGGGGGGGGTAACTGGGAGTGTGTGTGTGTCAGAATGACAAAGAGGGGGGGGGGGGTTGAGCTGCATCAGTGTGTGTGTCTGTGAGACAGTGTGTGTGTGTGTGTGTGAGAGTGACGGGGGGGGGGGGCGGGATTGGCAAAGTTGGAGAGATTGTGTGTATGTGTGAGAATGAGGGGAGCAGGGGTGGTGAAGTGGTAGGGGTTGTGGGGGGGGGGGTTGGTGTGGGGTTGAGAGGTGTGCTGTATCAGTGTGACATTGACAGAGGGATGGCGGGGCTGGCAAACTGGAAGCCTGCATGAGTGTGTGTGTGTGTGTGTCACAGAGACAGCCTAATGGGCAGAGCCTGCATGAGGGGGGGGGGTAACTCGGAGTGTGGGAGTGAGTGTGTGTGTGTGTGTGTGTGTGTGTGTCAGAATGACAGAGAAGGGGGGTTGCAAAGTCGTAGAGGGGGTGTTCCTTGCCTCTGTGGGGAGGGGGAGGGGAGATTAGCAGACAGAGCTAATGTGTGTCAGCTTGTGTGTGTGTGTGTGTGTTTTGAGTCTCTTTGCCTCACCGCTATGCAGGAGCTTTCCTATCTCCCTTGCCCTCCCCCGATGTCCTGGAACCCTCTTTTGTCATGCTCCCTCCTTCTTCCTTGCCGGGTCCTCCTAAACGGACATGTCAGCGTGTAAGGTTTCCGTGTTAAAGCGTTGCATCGTTCTGCCGCGCTTTAAGACGGAGGCAAGAGATGCTGACATGTCAGTGAATGCTATGCATCACGGAGGGAGGAGTGAGCGGCGGCAATGATGGTTGCTGGACACGGGGGTAGGGCAATTGATTTTGTCCTTCACGGAGAGTTGCGGGTTGTTGGATGTTGTTTGTGAAGGTGCCTGTAGAGTTTTGTGGGTCCGGGTGGGTGGAGGTTGTTTGTGAGGGGGGCGGGATTGTTTGGTGGGTCTGGGTGGGTGGAGTTTGTTTGTGAGGGGGGCGGTATCATTTGGTGAGTCTGGATGGGTAAAGTTTGTGAGGAGGGGTGGGAGTATGGTGTCCATCACGGAGGGAGGAGTGAGCAGCGGCGACAATAGTTTATGGTCACGGGGGTAGGGAATGAATTTTGTCCTTCATGGAGGCTTTGCTGGTTTTTGGAGGGTTTTTTTGAGAGAGGCTGGAGTGTTTTGTGGGTCCGGGTGGGTGGAGGTTGTGAGGGGGGTGGTATCGTTTGTTGAGTCTGGATGGGTGAAGTTTGTTTGTGAGGAGGGGTGGGAGTATGGTGTCCATCACGGAGGGAGGAGTGAGCGGTGGCGAGAATAGTTTATGGTCACGGGGGTAGGGAATGTATTTTGTCCTTCACGGAGACTTTGCGGGGAGCAGCGGCGACCTCGGGGGGGGGGGGGGAGGCCGTCCATACTGGACGCTTCTGACGAGTGCCTTTGCTCCCTCCAGATCCTTTTTTGATGTATGTTTATTTTTGATGCAGGGGGAAGTGGGGAGCCACGTGTTTGTGTTTTTTTCTTGTTGCTGTTTTGGACATTTGTGGCATGCGCAGAGCAGCCAGCATAATGCTTGGCTATTCTGCGCATGCTTTAGGGGCTTACGAATCTTTGATACATTGTAGTTTTCAATACCGCACCGAACATGTGCGACTTGTTTTTTTGGTGCATGCTTCGTTTTTTCAAATTCGTTAAGGACTTTAACGTTTTAGATTTTTTTACGTATGGTTGATGCATCTGGGCCTATGTAAGCCACATTGAGCCTGCAAATAGGTGGGAAAATGTGGGATACAAATGCAACAAATAAATAAATAAATAAATAAAATAATTGACAAATATTGACACAAACGTTTGTACCAAATCAAACGCTAGTGTGAATGTCTGCTCCTGCCACTTACACTAGTATTTTATAAAGACAAGTAAGCATTTATTTGTCTTTACAAAATAGGCTTCATATAGCTGACCTAAAGGGTGCTTTAAGTAGGTTTCCCTTATAAAATTACCTCCGTTATGTCTAACTTTCCTTATTTTGCCATATATCCTAACTGTTCCACCTTTTTTTTTTAGACTTGTGGCACCTACATACTGACAATTTAAAGAATGTTTTTTATGTGTTTTTATAACCTGCATAGCAAGTGAAGGGGGAAATTTGGAGTACTCCTGTACTACTATCCTAACCTCTCTGTCAGGATATTCTGACTTTTGCATTTGGCAAGTAGCTCTTGAAGACACCATATTCTGGATTATGTACTTCTAAATGACTGTCAACTTTCCCCCAGGTTCTAGTTTAGAAGGTGCTCTCTCTCCTTTTTAAAGGTTAGTGCTAACAGCCTGGTTCCACCCTGGATAACTTAAAGCACATTCTTTTGGAATAAGCTTCCCCTTCCCCAAATATTGCCCAGTTTCTAGCAAATCTAAATCCCTTCTCCTTGTACTATCCTCTTATCCATACACTGAGACTGCCTCTTGGGTCATGCACATGGAGCAATAAGCATTTCTGATAATATTTCGCTGTAGGTTCTGTATTTCAAATTTCTTCCTAAAAGCCTAAATTTGACTTCCAGAGCCTACCTTCTATGCCTTCCTATGTTGTTGATACCCATATATACCAAGATAGCTGACTCCTACCCAGCACAATCCTATCTAGGTGATGTGTGAGCTCCAACAACTTTAAACCAGGTAGGCAAGTCACCAAGTGATCCTCATGCCACCAGCCTCCCAGCTATCTATATGTCTAATGACTGAATATCCAAATAAAATGGTCTCCCTAGTCCTTCCCTCCTGGGCACAGTCCTCTGGAGATACATCCTCATTCTGAGAGGATACTATATCATGTGGAGGAGAGGTCCTGTATACAGGATCACTTCTTGCCACACCAAGGTGAGGCTCTCCTTCCAGGGGACCTTTCTCCTCCATAGCATCTTTAAGGCTTTCGAACTGGAGGTGGGACTTCGTTACTGTGTCCCTGTAAGTCTTCTCTTTGTACTTCTCTGTCAACCTCAGCTCCTCCAGCATCCAGAGATTGGTTTCATTCTCTGAGGGTCAGGAGCTCTTTGTACCATGTGCACACATATAACTTCTTACTAACTGGGAGATAATCATATATGTGGTACTGATTTCAAAAGACTGGATAGCTCCCATCTTGCCGTTGGACTGCTGTCTGCATTTTATTATTGGTGAGATATTTAGTTATTTAAAGTTGCTAAGGCAGTAGGGATCATAGGAACCAGCTCTGTGGGTGTTTAAGCACCCCCAATATTGTGCAAACTCCTTGATTGTATTCAGTAGGGGTAATTTCCATTGGATTTAGCAGCCCCCAATCATTTTGAAAAAGTGGCTCCTAAGGTAGGGATACTCAACTAATAAAAATGCCCTAAAGACTATTTGGTATATTTTATTCTATTATTTTGTGTTTGCTTCTCAATGAATTTCAAATAATCTGTTGTGAAGAGTTATCACTTGGTGATGAAAATATCCTGTGGTGACAAACTTCCCCCTTAATTTGGATAAATGACTACAAATGTCCCTCTTAATTGTGATAGCTGACTATAAACTAAGGGATGTGCCTATGGTGGGTGAGAGTAGGTGGTAGCAAGTACTAAATAAAGCTAGAACAAATTGATTTTAAACCCTTTAAGAAAGCTAATCCTTAACTTTTGCTATTTCCCTTTGCTTTTCCATCTGGTAGAGGCTGCAAGAGATGTAAGCCACATGAAATGTCGTTGGCCTATCAAGCTTCCAAAGTCTGGCAGGAGTTTCTGCTTGTTTTAATCAAGCTTATTCTTACCAGCTTTTTGAAGACGTCCTTAGACCTGCTTATTTAAAAAATATGTTGTAAGCTAAAATAATTATCATTGTGTATTCTTACTCTATTTTTACTGTAATTTCCGGAGTGTTTGTCCTGGTCTCTTGGATATGTGAACTGCTTAGAACTTTATGGTTATAGCAGTATGCAAATACCATTGTTACGTTATGTTATATTAATGACTCTGAAGTTGAGGTAATTAGACAAGATCTGGGGTGATTGAACCGGACTGCCAAATTCGATAAGCCAGAGCTTGCAGTGAAAAAGTAATCATGGGTTAAAAAAAAAAACTCCCACAAACCTGCCAGTTTTTATGTTATGCTTTTCTTTTCAGCTCTGGATTGAGAAGAGGTGTCCAGAGGAAGCAAATGCGAAACGGGTCCGTTGGGACCTCGCTGTCACAAACAGATTTCACCTGAGCATGGAGCAGGAACCTTTCCACTATTTAAGTGGTTTTGTTTTGTTTTCATTCCATATTCACAAGATAGTGTCATTATTTTTGAATGAAGATTGTTTTTTCAATTCAGAAATTGTGGGAGACTTTTTTTAAACCTATGATTAATTTTTCACTGCAAGCCCTGGCTTGTCAAATTTGGCGGTCCGGTTCAAAAACTCTGGGGGCTGCAGTAGTACTAATTTTTTTTCCTCCCCTTTTGTTGGAACCAGTACATTAATGTGCTAGCTATAGCGATCACTGTATAGTTTTTGTGTTTCAGCACGTGAGCACAGTGTATCGGATCTGTTGGTGTATAAACTACATTCATGACATGAGCTAATCTATTGGCAACTCTGAAGGAAGGAAAAAAGAAGACTGAGTGGTAAAATCACTGAAATATGTCATTGTCTCAGCACCCCTATCCTAAATATTAATATATTTCAGGATGGCTCTGCCCAACAGTTTATATGGGGTATCCTGTGCATGTGTAGTTTTAGGCCCTGTGTGCTGCACGTGGCATTCCTTTAAAACAATTACAGGAAACTCTACTGATTGCATTAACATACTATAAATCAGTTTCTCAATGAAACTTGAAAATCCAAAGTTAATAATTCAGTAGAATATAAACCATATCGTCAAGCTGTTTTTCCAGTTTGAATACAAAGAGCAATTTTTCAGGCTATCTAGCTTTGGGAAAGTCAGCAATGACTTTTTATCGTGTCAGAAGAAAAGTACGCACATCTTATCCCTTTGAAACACACCATGGGTACAAATACCAGTGAAATTTAGCACCTGCTTTTCAGTGGGTAGATTACACCAGGAAAGTTGTACACCTAGAGCTGAAAGTCCCTGGACAACATGACCTGCTCCAGGAAGAAGTGAACCCCTGTGTTATGGAGTTTTCTAGAATAGAGCTGCACACGCTGTAGGAACACGATGACCAACCTTCATGCACCTATAGCCAAGGAATCGTACCAAAGAGTTTCCCCATTTTCAAGAGATGGGTTGAGGGAGAAGAGTCCCTTTTGAGAATCAGGGTGGGAAGTGTCACCAGTAACTGTGAGCTCTCTCAAACACCCTCTCGTTCCCACCAGTCTATTTTTTCTCTTTCTCAATTGCCCCTTCTCCTCTCTCTCTCATCTCCTCAATCTGTCCCCATCAGTTTTACTTCCTGATTTTCTACACCCTGATTGCAACAATTTCTTTCCCCTAAGTGCTATGCCCAGCAACTCTCTCCCTCTCTTCCTCCTTACCTTCTGCCCATTGCCACTTCCTCTCTCACCCTCTGCCCAGCTGTACCAGTCAGTAATTGTACATATTGTCATTTGTACTATTATGGAATTTTATTTTTCTCCTTTTAATCACTTTGAGAGAAGTTGGTAACCAGTAAAAAAGAAATGGGGGGGGGGGGGAGAGAAGAGAGAGAGAGAATGATATCATGGAGGGAGGAAAGGAAGGCAACAGAAAAAACATCAGCAGTGCCTCTCTCTGTCTCCCCTATCCCTGGTACTTCTATGCCACTAAGGCAGAAAGAGACAGGCAACAGCAGGTATGAGCTTTAATGTCCGCTGCTTTCAGGAGGAGGATTGTGCTGTGACCGAGCTCTTCAGCTGGCTGTAGGGGATGGGGCTTCTATAAGGGTTGCAGGGCAGGGGACAGCTGCCCTGTCCCCCCACCCCTAAGGATGGTCCTGCATCTGAGTACCAATACCTTTCTTTCTAACGAAAAAAAAAGCACTGTCTGAGACCATGCCTGTCTTAGGGCTGAAAGATAAGTCTCCTGTTGCACTGTAAGGAAAGGATTCTGATTTGACAAGGGATTCTCTCATCTAATATAATAAAACGCACCGTGAACGTTCTGAAGACAACGTTCTGAAGTCACTCAAACACTCCCTGTAGGTTTTGTGGATTCATGGTGTGAAGCCAGCCAGCCGTCTCTGCCCCGCCCTCGCGTCAAACGTCATGACGTCGAGGGCAAACGTCATGACGTCGAGGGCGGAAAAAAAAACAAAACAAAGGGCAGCGTCGGGGAAGGAGGCGGCGCTCCCGACGTCTCTAGCCTTCCCTTCGCTGTGTTCCGCCTTCTTCTGACGTCAAGGATGACGTCAGAAGAAGGCGGAACACAGCGAAGGGAAGGCTAGACGTCGGGAGCGCCGCCTCCTTCCCTGACGCTGCGCTGCCAGAACCGCCACCGAGGTAAATTTAAAAAGAAAAAAAAAAAGGGATGTTGGGGGGAGAGAAGAGGGTGGGCAGTAAAGTTGAACAATGGGAGCGGGAGGGCAGGGGAGAAACGACAGCATGGATGCGAAGGGGGGGGGCATGGATGCGAAGGGGGGGAGAAGAGGGCGGGCCAGGCTGGGACATGGGAGAGAGAGGAGCATGGATGCAAGGGGGGGTCATGGAAGGGAGAGAGGGGAATTGCTGGAAAAGGATGAATGGAGGGGCAGGGGACAGAGGAGCATGGATGGGCATGGATTGGGAGGGCAGGGCTCAGGGAGAGAGGGGAATTGCTGGAAAGGGATGAATGGAGGGGGCAGGGGACAGATGAGCATGGATGGGCATGGATTGGGAGGGCAGGGCTCAGGGAGAGAGGGGAATTGCTGGAAAGGGATGAATGGAGGGGGCAGGGGACAGAGGAGCATGGATGGGCATGGATTGGGAGGGCAGGGCTCAGGGAGAGAGGGGAATTGCTGGATAGGGATGAATGGAGGGGACAGATGGGCATGGATGGATATGGACTGCAGGGCAGGGCTCAGGGAGAGAGGGGAATTGCTGGATAGGGATGAATGGAGGGGGCAGGTGACAGAGGAGCATGGATGGGCATGGATTGGGAGGGCAGGGCTCAGGGAGAGAGGGGAATTGCTGGAAAAGGATGAATGGAGGGGCAGGGGACAGATGGGCATGGACTGGGAGGGCAAGGCTCACACTCTCTCTCTCATATACAATGTCTTTCTGACTCTCACACACTCTGTCTCACACTGTATCACATTCACTCTCTATGTGCCACACAGTCACTCACACACTCGCTTGGTCTCATACACTCACTCTCACAGAGAATCTGTGTCTCACATACACTCTCTCTCTCTCTCGCACACACACACACACACACTCTCTCTCACACTGTGTCTCACATACACATTTGCACACACTCTCATTCTCACACACACACTCTCTCACACACTGTGTCTCACATACACACTTGCACACACTCTCATTCTCACACACACACTCTCTCACAAACACACTCACACCCAGACTCACTCTCTCTCACACACACACACTCACACTTTCACTCTGACTCTCACACAGTCACTCTCACACACACTCTCCCAAACATTCACAGTCCGAGGAAAACCTTGCTAGCGCCCGTTTCATTTGTGTCAGAAACAGGCCTTTTTTACTAGTTCTAAATAAGATACATCTAGAAAACACTGCTTGAAATACATCTTCTATTTGACTTTCCCCACAATGTATCTAAAATCTTTGGAAATGATCCTAAATGCATACTAAGGAAGTAAAAAAAAACATGAATTATGCAGTAATAAAGCTGCATGGTCTTGGAAGTTAAACATTATTGTAAGCTGATACACTGTAAGGTAATAAAATAAAATAAAATAAAGGAGGAAAAGGAAAGGGAAGAGGTGCAGTGAGTATCCTGAAAGACGGGTTTTTTAAAAAAAATAATCACACATTATTTTAGTAGACAAAATACCCCTCAATCATTTCACAAAAATATCTAAACTGTCTAGAAATAGGAATGAGAGAGATGTTTTTTAAAATTTGCATTTACAAATTAATATACAAGCAAAACACTTGACAGGAAAGCACAAAAAGCAATACAAATAAAGAAAAGCATAAATGCACTTTAAACCACCTGAGACTTGTGCTACTTAGTCCACAATTAGGAGATCCAAGATAAGAAATACTCCCTTGAAGCAAAAGGGACAAATAATGAAATACTAAGGTAAAAATGAGAGGTTAAGTCAGACCTTACTACATATCTTCCTTCTACAGCAGTTATTATTCATTCAAAGAAATACAGTGCAATCCGCTTAAGTGCAAGGGTCTGGGACCAAAGAAATGCATGCAGTTAACCAGAGCGTGCACTTAACCGTTGTGACCCAAAGAAGTTTGACATCTGATGAACATATGTAGAGTACTGTTTATTATTATACATACAGTATACAGTCTCCATTAACTGACGTTAGGCTTACTTGAAATAATCAGTTATAGTCCTCTGTACACTATTGGGTCTGTGAGTTCCATAGACTACATCTGCCAGACAGTAAAAACTGTCATAGCACTGACATCCAGTGGTCTCTAGATAGGGCCGCACGGTGTTGAGACTCTCCAGCGCTCTTGCAAAAGTGACAGGAGGAGGTTGTTGAATTTCGTCAGCATGTGCCTCGCTGCTCATTTCTTCATCTGTTCCATCATCAGCCGTTGTTGCCTGTGTGTAGGTGCATATCTCGATATCAGTGCTGTCTTCAGCTGTTTGTAGATCTTAATCAACAGCTACGTAGCGATGAAACTTCTCTTCAGTAACACCGGCTGATATGTCAATAACCTGTTCATCTGACGCGTTTGCAACAGCTGCATCTGTTTCATCCCTCTCCACATCCCTAACAAAGCTTGCCCGCTTGTAGCAGTTCACAATGGTTACCTGTGTAACATGATTCCAGGCTTCTTTCTGCATATGTAGGGAATCCAACAGTGATAGATTATGAGCCAGTTCAACAGCACATTTATCCTTGCCAGTCTGGCCATCCATAACGCTCATCAGACGACGTAGCACAAGAGCCCGATAATGTTGTTTGAAATTGGCTATTATGCCCTGATCCATAGGTTGGATCAGAGAGGTAGTGTTTGGTGGCAGGAAGACCACCTTGATGATAGACAGCCTGACATCATCCCTGTGTGCAGCACAATTATCACAAAGCAACAAAATCTGACGCTTTTGTGCCCGCATTCTAGTGTCTAACTTCTTTAGCCACTGCTTCCAAATTTCTCTAGTCATCCATGAATTTGCATTAGTCTCGTATGACACAGGAAGTCGCTTAACATTCTTGAAGCAATGGGGCTGTTTGCTGTTTCCAATGACGAGTGGTTCCAACTTCTCACTCCCATCCATACTGCAGCAAAGGAGGATCGTCAGTCGGTCCTTCGACATTTTACTTCCTGTAGTTTCGGCTTGTTTGAATGCAAGTGTTCCATCAGGAATCGCTCGCCAGTAGAGAAAGTTTTCGTCAGCATTGAAAATGTCATGAGGTGCAAACTCATTCAAGATGGTAGGAAGAACTGAAACAACCCAATTTTCAGCACCAAAGTCATCAGCGTCTTGTTTTTCATCATGTTGTTCCTCTCCTTCCATCTTTCCAACAATCCAACAGTGGCTTTGAATTCAGTTAGTCCAAGACTTTCAGCTAGCTGATTAGTTTTCTCCATAAGCAGTGGACCACTGACAGGAAACTGTCTGCTCCTGACTTGAGAAAACCACCGAAGAAGAGCATCTTCTACCTCCTCAGCTTTTCCTGCCCATTTTCGTTTCCGGTGTGGATTTGTATTGTTTTGCCAGTCTTCCAGAAGCTGGTCTTTCTGCTTCAAGATACGTGAAATTTGACTGGGATTGACACCATATTCTTTAGCAATAGATGCTTGACTTTGCTTTCTAATTTTTTAAGAACTTCTATTCATTCAGCAAGAGTTAAAGTCTTACAGTTGCGCGACGACGATGACGACTCCAGTGTACACTCTAACAACATTCTTTCACTTCTTTTGCCTGTGGCAGTTAACCAACGAGATTTCAAATTTACCGCCCCTTTGTCATTCGCCAATCGGCTTCCATATTCCGCGCATGCGCTTATGCGGAGTCTTTCCTGCAGAGGAGCAGTCTTAAACCATACATATAAACGAATCTTGCACTTATCAGTGGTGCGCTAAACCAAAGTTTGTCCCCATAGAAATTGATGGCGCCAAAAACGGGACCGAAGTACGGCATGCAGTTAAACAGAGCATGCGCTTATCCGACGTGCACTTAAATGGAGTCCACTGTACTTCAATTATTTAGCTTCTACCAAAAACCTCAAATGGTCTGAATCAAAAAACACATATCTGGTAGTTGCCAAAACAACCACATGGATATCGAAGCCAAAAGGTGCCCCCCATGGACTGGACTCATTGTCTAAATGCCAAAAACTTCTTCTGTCTCTCTTGAGTTGATTTAGTAAGGTCTGGAAAAACACAAACCTTGAGGCCCTTAAGGTGCACTGAAAAATGGCCTGTGCTGGTGTAGACGTGTGTATTGGACACATGCAGGTCCATTTTTCAGCACACCTGCAAAAAATGCCTTTTTTTGGCTGAAAATGGACGTGCGACAAAACAAAAATTGGCGCACGTCCATTTTGGGCCTGAGACCTTACCGCCACCCATTTACTTAGCGGTAAGGTCTCACACATTAACCAGGTGGTAATTGTCAGCACATGTACACTGCTGATTACTGCCCAGTTAGCGCCACGTGCTGGAAATTTTCTGGTGTGCATAATGGACGTGCATAAAAAATGAAATTACCACCCAGGCCATGTGGTAACTGGGCAGTAGTTCCAAATTGGCCCGCGTTGGATATGTGTAGGCGCCTATGTGGCTTAGTAAAAGGGCCCCCTTATGTCCCATAAATTTAGCACTTTTAAACTTGAAATACAGCCTCAAAACATGATCACAATCTTGAGGAGAAACGAAGGTGGCAATAATGGTAGCACGGCTGACTGCTTCAGAGTAAGAACTTTACAAAAAGCCTATTAAATCCAATCTTGAGTTGTTAGTCACATCCATGGTAGCGTCCCTTTTTAGAGGAAATAAAATAAGTTTTAGCCAAAGGGGGCAATGTTTCCTTGGGAATATGTAGTATTTCTTCCAAATATTTTTTTAAGAACTTCTCCAAGTGACAATATAGGAGGTTTTGGAAAGTTTGAAAAAAATGTAAATTCAAATAACGAAAGAAGTTCTCCAAAATTTCCAAATGTCTATCAGTAAACATTTATCTTTACAACAGACTGAACTTTCTGCAAGTCAGCTACTTGATTCTCTACTTCTTCCAGTCTCACCTGCGCACGCTACACATTTTCAATAACAGTTTTAGAAGTATCTTGTTCTGTCAGAATCACAGAATTGTGCATTGTCACTATAGCATCCCAGAGCGATTCCAAAATGACTATCTGTGATTTCTCCGGGGGAGAAATAACTACCTAAGGTCTTTGAGCATCCACTGCTGGATCTGAAACCGATGTACCCGCCATTACAGATGGAATTGGCGTCTCAAAGGCCTTCTCTCCAGCTGCTGGTTTTCCAAATGGTATTACCACAATCAGTGAGGAGCACCCACTGCAGTTGGTACACCATTCTGTGGCTCTTCCGACCACTGCACCCTGCTTAATGATGCCATAGCAGAAGGAAGAGGAGGGAGCCGCGGCTCAGGGTTCAACATAAGTACATAAGTAATGCCACACTGGGAAAAGACCAAAGGTCCATCGAGCCCAGCATCCTGTCCACGACAGCGGCCAATCCAGGCTAAGGGCACCTAGCGAGCTTCCCAAACGTACAAACATTCTATACATGTTACTCCTGGAATTGTGGATTTTTCTCAAGTCCATTTAGTAGTGGTTTATGGACTTGTCCTTTAGGAAACCATCTAACCCCTTTTTAAACTCTGCTAAGCTAACCGCCTTCACCACGTTCTCCGGCAACGAATTCCAGAGTTTAATTACGCGTTGGGTGAAGAAAACCTTTCTCCGATTTATTTAAAATTTACTACACTGTAGTTTCATCGCATGCCCCCTAGTCCTAGTATTTTTGGAAAGCATGAACAAACGCTTCACGTTCACCTGTTCCACTCCACTCAATATTTCATATACCTCTATCATATCTCCCCTCAGCCGTCTCTTCTCCAAGCTGAAAAGTCCTAGCCTCCTTAGTCTTTCTTCATAGGGAAGTCGTCCCATCCCCGCTATCATTTTAGTCGCCCTTCGCTGCACCCTTTCCAATCCTACTATATCTTTCTTGAGATGCGGCGACCAGAATTGAACACATTACTCAAGGTGCGGTCGCACCATGGAGCTATACAAAGGCATTATAACATCCTCACACCTGTTTTCCATACCTTTCCTAATGATACCCAACATTCTATTCGCTTTCCTAGCCGCAGCAGCACACTGAGCAGAAGGTTTCAGTGTATTATCGACGACGACACCCAGATCCCTTTCTTGGTCCATAACTCCTAACGTGGAACCTTGCATGACATAGCTATAATTCGGGTTCTTTTTTCCCACATGCATCACCTTGCACTTGCTCACATTAAATGTCATCTGCCATTTAGCCGCCCAGTCTCGTAAGGTCCTTCTGTAATTTTTCACAATCCTGTCACGAGTTAACGACTTTGAATAACTTTGTGTCATCAGCAAATTTAATTACCTCGCTAGTTACTCCCATCTCTAAATCATTTATAAATATGTTAAAAAGCAGCGGTCCTAGCACAGACCCCTGAGGAATCCCACTAACTACCCTTCTCCATTGTGAATACTGCCCATTTAACCCCACTCTCTGTTTCCTATCCTTCAACCAGTTTTTAATCCACAATAGGACATTTCCTCCTATCCCATGACCCTCCAATTTCCTCTGTAGCCTATCATGAGGTACCTTGTGAAACGCCTTTTGAAAATCCAGATACACAATGAGGCATATTTTCAAAGCACTTAGCCTCCCAAAGTTCCATAGAAACCTATGGAACTTAGCCTCCCAAAGTGCTTTGAAAATATGCCTCAATATCAACCAGCTCCCCTTTGTCCACATGTTTGTTTACTCCTTCAAAGAATTGAAGTAAATTGGTCAGGCAAGATTTCCCCACACAAAAGCCGTGCTGACTTGGTCTCAGTAATCCATGTCCTCGGATGTGCTCTGTAATTTTTTTTTTGATAATAGTCTCTACCATTTTCCCCGGCACTGACGTCAGACTCACCGGTCTATAATTTCCCGGATCTCCCCTGGAACCTTTTTAAAAAATCGGCGTTACATTAGCCACCCTCCAATCTTCTGGTACCACGCTTGATTTTAAGGATAAATTACATATCACTAACAGTAGCTCCACAAGCTCATTTTTCAGTTCTATCAGTACTCTAGGATGAATACCATCCGGTCCAGGAGATTTGCTACTCTTCAGTTTGCTGAACTGCCCCATTACGTCCTCCAGGTTTACCGTGAAGTCAGTAAGTTTCTCTGACTCGTCCGCTTGAAATACCATTTCCGACACCGGTATCCCACCCAAATATTCCTCGGTGAAGACCAAAGCAAAGAACTCATTCAATGTCTCCGCTACGTCTTTATCTTGCTTGATCGCCCCTTTTACCCCTCGGTCATTCAGCGGCCCAACCAATTCTTTTGCTGGCTTCCTGCTTTTAATATACTGAAAACAATTTTTGCTATGTTTTTTTGCCTCTAATGCTATCTTTTTTTCGTAATCCCTCTTGGCCTTCTTTATCTGCGCCTAGTATTGAGTGTTACAAGAAGCACCACTTCTAGTGTTTCAGCAGAACTGGTCCACGGTAAAGTTGACTTGGAGGTAAGGAGTTCCAGAATGGTGGACTGGCAATAAGGGACAGTTGCCTGGGTCTCAGAGGGGAACTCCCTGGTCTTCCCCTTACACTTTTTCCCCATAGATGGGGAATTCATCAGAGCTCTCCTTGCCGTGTCCTCTCATCAAGTCGCCATCTTGGATCACCCAGATGAGAGAGATACATATGATTCTATTAGATGTGTAACTCTTCTTTTTTTATTGTTTTTGTTACAGTCTTCTGCGGTAATGTTTCAAAGATTCAAATTGTCTGAATTTTCATGCACAGGTCAGCGTTAATACTATTTTCCTGCTTCCTTGTCACATGAAGATAACAACTGTGCAGTTTAGAGGCAAGTTAAGGGCCCCGTTTACTAAGGTGTGCTAGCGTTTTTAGTACATGCTAAAAATTAGCATGCGCTGTGTAGACGCCCATAGGAATATTATGGGCATCTACACGCTTAGCGTGTGCTAAAAACACTAACATGCCTCTAGTGTGGCTTAGTAAACAGGGCCCTAAAAGATGAAAATTAAAAATAAAATAAAAAATTTGCATGGTCTGTAAGTTTCAGGATAATAAAACCTGTGCCCTTGGAGACCAACAGAAAACTGGTGCAGTCTATAAACTTTCAAGATTTCACAAATATTTTTTCACAGATATCTGAAAAAGGAACCTGCATAGTTACAAAAGTCATGTGTTGCCTTTTTTTGTATTTGATCCTTCAAAAGGTGTCAAAACTACAAAGACTCCTGTTTTCTTCAGGACCAATATGGCATTCAGAATTCTGCCCTAAAGATCTTTAAAAATAGGTAATTACCCCACTGTTATCTAGAGTTGAAAAATGATAAAACTTTGGAAAATTTATAAACTGTACTTTGACCTTAGAATACCAGTGGCACACTTCAGGAGGTGGAATTTTACAACATGACACGTATGTTTAAAGCCCAACTAGGCATCTATTTCAAATCTATTTAATAAAGGCAACCTAGGTAGCTATGTTCCCTTATAAAACGGGCTCTCAAAATCAGTCCCATTAGCACACAAATTCACATTTGCTCTGAAGAAGGGTATAAATGTGTCTGTGTTCTCTACATATGTTCACATGAATTTTATAACTATGTGCCAAGTATCACAACTTTCCCTTTGCTTGCTCCAACTATGCCCCTGTGAACACATAAAAGTAAGTATACATTTTCCATGCACGTACTTTTTGCATGTGTATGGGAGTTGTGTAATTGTATAAAAGCCCTTTTCTGGCTGCAAAACAGACTTTACATATGGAAAATGCTTTAAAGACTTACCTGTATTCCAATTGATTCAGAAAAAAACTGATCTTAACAGAATACATTTCAGCAAGACTTATACTTTAAAAGTAGAGCTGTACCAAATAGCATATTTTACTATTCGGCCAAATACGAATAATGAAAAATATTATTCAGTCAAATACGAATTGAATATGAATATTCGGTACAGCCCTACTTAAAAGCAAACCTTCATCAGCCTGAACCAGGAAGTAGGCGATATAGAATGAGCAAACAATTTCTGAGCATATCACTTGTGATGCAGTCATACATGTTTCATAGCTGATGCTTGACACTTAACTCTGTTGCTTTGAAAGATTGTCAGCTAAAGTCTCAGATGACTTTTATAGCAGAAATCATACTGAGATGTCACATTTCATTTATTATGGAAATCCAGCCAGTGGCAGTAGAGGAGGGAAAGGGAAATGAGACTTGATATACTGCCTTTCTGAGGTTTTTGCAACTACATTCAAAGTGGTTTACATATATTCAGGTACTTATCTTGTACCAGGGGCAATGGAGGGTTCAGTGACTTGCCCAGAGCCACAAGGAGCTGCAGCGGGAATTGAACTCAGTTCCCCAGGAGCAAAGTCCATTGCACTAACCATTAGGCTACTCCTCCACTCCTCCAGTATGAGAGGACTCATACTGCTCTTTTCTCTCACTCTCTGTCATAGTCATAAGATCGGTTTGGCAGTTGTGAGATGTAGAGATGACACACAGTACTGCTACAAAGGCTCAGGCTTATGGGACTTTTGCATTCTGTTCTTCTGCAGCCCAGCACCTTCTTGCATGCTACACATGAAAAACTACAGAAATGCCAAGTTATCCAGTTCCAGGCTTGAGAGTTTGGGCAGTCCTGGATTTCTGACCACCCCATTCTGGTGCATTATGGGACTTCCAGCACTGAGGGGGTCTTTTACTAAAGCTTAGTTTGAGTTATCTGCAGCAGAGCCCATAGGAATAAAATCGGCCCTGCTGCAGATAACTGAAGCTAAGGTATAAGTAAAAGACCCCCTAAGTTCAATGGGCAGGTTCAGGCACTATAAATCCCACACTGCTTTGGGATGTAGGTTCAAAACTAGGGGCTAGATGCACTAAACTCCACGGAAGAGCCCTTCCCTTACCGAGCCCTTAGCGAATTGGTAAGGGAAGGGCATGCATGAAGGAAATTGCATGCAAATGAGCTGCTCGCTGTTAGCTCATTTGCATGCGATTTCCTTGGAAGCCAGTCGGCCAGCTGGACATGTGTAGAACTGCCAATTGTTATGCTGGCTGCTCTGCGCATGCCAAAGATGTCCTTCACAAAAAAAAAAGACGTCCCTGATGAGCACCTGGACGTTTTCCTTCAGCTTTTGTGATGGGCGTCCTTCTCGGACGTGTTTTTCTTACTTGCCTGAAATGACCACAGCCATGGAGGTTCTCTTAACATTCTCCTCTTCCCCTCCAAGGTTGTTTTCAGCTTGCACCCCCCCCCCCTCCCCACAGGATTGGGACATGTGAGATCATCCAAATTAAAACTATTTGGACATCCCTCCCTCCAGGTCTCTCTCCGCCAATCACAGTGTGTTTAGCTGTCACCGGTATCAGCTAAACGTGCTGTGATTGGCTGAGAGAGACCTGGAGGGAGGGATGTCCAAATAGTTTGATTTGGACGTCCTCACACGTCCCGATCCTGGGGGGGGGGGGGGGGGGCACAAGCTGAAAACAACCTTGGAGGGGACGAGGAGAATGTTAAGAGAACCTCCATGGCTGTGGTCATTTCAGGCAAGTAAGAAAAACACGTCCGAGAAGGACGCCCATCACAAAAGCTGAAGGAAAACGTCCAGGTGCTCGTCAGGGACGTCCTTTTTTGTTTTTGAGTGAAGGACGGTCATGTTAGGCACTTTAGAAAGACGTCCCTGACGAGCACTTGGACGTTTTTTTTCCTTCCAATTTCCTCACAGCAGCCCCAACGAGAGGTGCAGACCTCCCATTAGGTTTTCCACCGTAAGGGGATCGGAAAACAGTAGTGCATCGCATCGCATCGCATACACATTATAATACTTGCTCATTTGCATTCCGTTTTTGTTAGCTGCTACCGTGACAGGAAAATGGCTCGGAGAACCCTTTTGTGCATGTCCCGGTTTACTACTTGCGCGTTAAACTGGCTAGAACCAGTTTAAAAACCATGTTGCTGGCTCGTTAAGTTTAGTGCATCTAGCCCTAGGTCTGTACCACAATCTCCAGCTTGGAACTGGGTGACTTGGCATCTCTGAAACTATCAGAGTTACTTCACATCCCAGATCCTCCTCTCTTACAGATTCACAAATGAAGGCAGCTTTTCTTCTTAATTCAGTTAAAAATGGAAAATTTTACAGCTTTGTTCATTTATTTCTAATTTGCCTTCCCACCATGTGTGCCTAAGGCAGGGTACAACATCAAATACACATGATGGATTAATTAATGGAGCAATTCTGAAACAAAGGCAAGGCTGATGATGCTAGTAAAACTGCTGCAGAAAAATGACTTGTGAAATAGAATTATTGTTTTCAAATGTGGGAGTCATACTGAAGATACAAATACATCAGAAATCAAGAGAGAGTTCTACTGAGGATTATTTGGAGCTGCTCAACTATTTTTAGCTTGCTATTTTTAACTCATCTTGAGTTACATACAGGTACAAAGGTTTTCCCTATCCACATGGGGCTTATGATTAGAGACCCCTGAATAATCCTCTTTCCTGGAACATGCCAATGAAATCATCTGGCAGTTGCTGCCCCAGCTGGATGATGTCATCAGAGCAGGCTGCTGCCACAATGACTCCTTCAGGCAGTGGGGAGCTTGTGCCTTTGCTCCTGGTTTGTGGGCTCTACACATTGCATTAAAATGCAAGAAGAGGCACAAGTTCCCTCTGCTCTGGGTCAGACAGGAAGAAGGGGCCAGAGCTGGGAGAAAGGAGGCTGGCTGATGTTGTTGCTGATGTTGATGCTGGGAGAAGTTGGTGGTTGGTGCTGTGGAAAGGGGCTGGGGCTCAAATGTTTTGTTCTGACTCACTGAATGGAATCCACCTAACAAGCCATTAAATTTATTTTCATAACACAAATACACCAATAAACTGTTATTTTTTTCTGATCTTGAGAAAGCACCTAATTACCCCCAAAATAAACCCCCTACAATTCCAAATGATATACACACCTAAGATCAAAACCCTGCTTTTAATAAGTTTGTATGTATGGCAACAATAGGTACAATGACCTTTCAAGGTCAGTGGCGATCCTTGGTTGGCTGCCACCTGGGGCGGTTCGCCACTGTGCACCCCCCCCCCCCAGGTGCAACAGCATTCCCCTCCCAGCATATCACCCAAGCCTCCCCCCACCCGAGTACATTCTTACCTGCTGGGAGCAGCCGCGCGGCTGTCGGTTCCGCTGGTTCTCTGCTCCCTCTGCCCCGGAACAGGAAGTAACCTGTTCCGGGGCAGAGGGAGGAGGGAACCAGCGGAACCGACAGCTGCGCGGCTGCTTTCTGCACCTCTCCAGCAGCGTGGACCCGGGGTGGACTGCCCCCCCCCCCTCGGTACGCCACTGCTCAAGGTCACAAAGAGGACCAATGGTTTTCAAGACTTCTGCTCTAACCACTGGGGAAGGGCGGTCAAGCGCAGGTGAAGTCTAGCTGTTTCTGTCAGAGTTCTGCCTTGTCTCTGGTGTGGGGTGATTTTGCCTGCCACTGCTGCTCCACGGCAGTGGCCCAAGGGCTCACAAACCTAGTTTCTGCCTTGAAAACGTGACATGTATTTGATTAAATGCATACTGGTTGATTTCATTACACACATACATGCATTTATTTTGCATATTTATTAATTTTGTTTGTTTATATGGTTATAGATTTGATTCCTGAGGCGGGTGTCCCTGCAATGAAACGCAAATCTGCATCGAGCCTGACAAAATTGCTTTTTACCCTTGAGTTGGAATTGTTTTGGTCCTCCCTTATTTTCATTTTTGTTCTGTGCCTTGATTCTAGGAGTTTTCTCTTCTTCTTTTTTGTTTTCGCCAAGAGCTATGTGCCGCTTATATGCATCATTAATTGACAGATGTCTATGTGCACTAGGTGTTACTGTATAAGGCCTAAGTGCCATGGAGGGGCATAATCGAACGGGGTGCCCAAGTTTTCCTGAGGACGACCTTGCAGGATGTCCCGGCAAAGGGGCGGGGAAACTCGTATTATCGAAACAAGATGGGCATCCATCTTTCGTTTCGATAATACGGTCGGGGACACCCAAATCTCAACATTTAGGTCGACCTTAGAGATGGTCGTCTCCGGTTTTTGGTAATAATGGAAACCGAGGACGCCCATCTCAGAAACGACCAAATGCAAGCCCTTTGGTCATGGGAGGAGCCAGAATTCATAGTGCACTGGTCCCCCTGACATGCCAGGACACCAACCGGGCACCCTAGGGGGCACTGCAGTGGACTTCAGAAATTGCTCCCAGGTGCATATATACTGTCATCCATCAACATTTGCTTATTTCCGATCTGATGAAGGGCAACCTTCAAAAGCTAATCAAGAAATGTATTAAGTTATGTCCAATAAAAAAGTATCATCTTATTTTCTTTTCCATGTTTTATTTTGTTTTATTTCTATTAATTACCATTAAAAGTGGACTAACACGGCTACCACACCTCTCTAGTCAAGCCTACTCTATGAAGAAAAGTAGGAGCCTAGTTAAGGGGAAGGAATAGAGGTGTCATAAGTTGGAAGAGTTTGGGAGGAGAGGCCAATAACTGGGAGGGTGTTAGGTAGGGGACATACCAAAGTGAATGGGGGGGGGGGGGGGTTCTCTAAAGGAGCAAGGTGACTGAAGGAACAATGACCACCTGGTTGCATTTATATTTATGGGCAGCAATTGAGGAAGATCAAGGACCTAATGGGGTGGGGAGGAATGGTAGAGGGCTGTGGTGGGGGGGGGGGGGGGAGAAAGGGGGAGACAGCAATCTGATGATTGGTTAATGTATACTTGGAATGAGATTATATATGTTGCTGGAAGCTTCGTGTTGCTGTTTAAAAGCCTTGGATAACAAAAATGTATTCTATGATTTACACATGTACTTAAACACCTTGCCCACACTCTGCCCATGCACATGTCTACTTGCAAAGTATGCACCATCAAACCATGGCACTCACTTTTCCGCTCATCAGTATTCTATAAGAGGCCACTTACATGAGTACATGACTAGAATACTGACATTTATCTGCAGGTACCCCATAGTTTTTGTTCTGCCTCCATTTGTATGGAGGCAGACTGTTTGTTATTTATGAATATATGTTAAGCATTGTCTGTACCTTTAATTAAGGATGTGAAATTGAACTACAAATCCCTGTAATCTGTAGTTCTCTGTAATAGGCTCTTCCAGAGCACATGTCCAGCTCCCTGTGTCTTTTGGGACTCTTTCTATTGGCTTGCCTTGGTCTCTGTGCATGCTGGGCAAGTTGCCATGCCCACACACTTTTCTCTCTCCATCGGGTCTGAAGAATTAGTCTGCAGCTTATCTCCTCTGTGAATTGAAACTGCCTATGCTGTATTTTGCTGTATGACCCCCTTCAAGCTACTGTGATGCTATCAAGATTTCATCAGTGTAAAAGTTTAAACAGCTTCTCTACTCAGTGTGTTGTTGAATTACTTCCACCTTCTGTCTTTCATGGAGGAAGGGCTGGTAGAGAACAAACTCCCAGTTTCCAAGGCAAAAACTCTTGTCCAGCACATCTGAACTGTGTCGTGCGCTAATGCCGACACAGCCCATTCACTTTGAATGGGCTGTGTCAGTATTGCCTTGCAGATTAATAAACAGGGGGGTTAAATCCAGTGGTGTGCTGGAGCAGGCTCTCACAGGCTCGCAAGAGCCGGTTGTTAAGTTTTTAAGAATTTTGGGAGCCGGTTGTTAAAGTAGGGCCCTCCATGGCTACTTTAACAACTGGCTCCCAAAATGTGGGCTTGTGCCCCTGCTGAATTATCTTTTATTTGCTGGTGGGGATGCTGAGCCCCGCCAGCCAAGTAAATAGACTACTGCTGCTCCCCGCTCCTTGTTTCCAGCTCTGGGCAGCAGGCTGGGACTTCTTGAGCATATGAGAGAAGTTCCAACATGCTGCTCAGAGCAAGACATTGGGTAGTGGTGGCAGTCCATTTATTGGCTGCAGCAAAAGTATGCCTAGTGTGCCCGCACGAAGGGAGGGAGGAGAGAGAGAGGCAAGTGTTGCTCCCCCCCCACCCCCCCCCCCCCACCCCACCGGCCACCCCTGGCCCTTCCAACTGCAGAGCTGGCTATGTCTGGAGAAAGAGCCTGTTAAAAATTTACCAGCACACCCCTGGTTAAATCCTTCTATTCAACATATAAAAGTAGTCTTCCTGGTTTAAACCACAGCCCAGTAATACTCTCTACAAATTCCATACATTTACCATTCCAAGATAAAAGGCGGCGTTTCACCAGTGAGCTGCCTCTTTTGAAGTGGTCTGTCATGTGTTCTAGCCAGTTTGCTTCCAAGCTGTTGATGGTTTGCCCATTTTTGTAGATCTTCATGGGGATATGAACTGTACGGTACTTGCTGCATCCCAACTGGGTTTTTGGCTTATTGAAGATGGCAAAGATTTCAGTTTCTGAAAAAAATATTTGGGTATTGACATTATAAGTACTGTTTTTGCGTATACTCATTCAGGTGCCGATATCAAAATGTTACCATTTGTTATGAGAAGACAAAAAGAATTAACAATATTCACTTCTGCTAGTAGTTTAAGCAACAATTCTTTCTATTTGGATTGAAAATAGCACATTTGAATTTCCCAAATACATGCTCTAAAAATAGATTATTAATGAAGGAACATTAAGCCTGCATGCAGTATGCATAGCCTAATGGTTAGTGTGGTGGACTGAGAACTTGGGGAACTGGGTTTGATTCCCACTGTAGCTCCTTGTGACCTTGGACAAGTCACTTAACCCTCCATTGCCCTAGGTACAAAAATGTAGATTGTGAGCCCTCTAGGGACAGAGAAAGTACCTGCATATAACAAATGTAAACTGCTTTGATGAGAAGGAGTGCTGTAATTATTTCCTAACATTTTAATACTACTGGGAGAGAAAGTGTTCTGAATCCCCTATAGTTTGCTCCTGATGCAACCTTTCTAAGACGAAATGTGGCCATGTTGGGTGTTAACTTAATAAACTTCTTGATTCTGCTATATGCTAGTCTATGTTAATCTGATCGTGAGCCCTTGTGCCCAGGCTGAGGCCTAGGAAGGACCTTGGCCAAGGCCTAGGGTAGACCAAACAGGCGCTATGCAATATCATGGGCCACAAAGCCCCGCACACTCAGGAAAATCAACAAGCATCATCAGAAAAGAGAAATAGATCACTCATGTGGGCCGCAAGGCCGATCAGGAACCCATTCATACAGAGTCCACGTGTACAGGCCACAAGGCCGAACTGGAACTGAATCATACACTAGGGAAGGGAAAAGAACAACGAGAGGTCCCAGAAGGGACTGGCGCTCAGGCAGCGCACACAGCGCCAGGCAGTGACACAAAGGGAAAGATGTCAGACCAAACAGGCAGATACAGACGACAACCAAAGGGAGAGAATACAAACAAAGGCTTCACAGTAACCCAAGTAGCGGAAGGCAGTGCCCACAGGGGAAAAGGGAATGCCAGGGTCAGAGCAGGACACTATAGACTCGGAACCTAAAGGAGCGAAGCTCCACAGAAATGGCCAAGCAGGAAATAACAAACTGAAGGAAAAGGCTGCTAGAATCCCCCAGGCGGAGGAGGGCCAGGACCCACCAGGGCCAAATCAAACACAGCATGCCAAGGGCAAAAGCAGACAGAAAGAAAAGGCAGCTTCTAACTAACTAAACCAGAAAAGTGGAACAGAGCTCACCAGAGCCAAATAACAAATGAGCAAAAGCAGACTACAGAGAAAGGCTGCTTTCAAATAAAAAGACAGGAAAGAAGCAGGGCTCACAAGAGTGCAGAAAGGGTTAAAGCAGACAACAGAGAAGGGCTGCCTAAAAGAGGCAGATCTCACAAAAGATATAACAATTAAACACTGCACACAACCAGTTAAACAGATACCGAGAAAGACTGCCTAAGAAGGCAAATACCAAACACTGCACACAAAGGGTTAAAGCAGGCTAGAGGGAAAACTAAACAAAGCAGGAATGAACTTACCATGGACAAGTCAACACCACAGCGGGCAGGGAGAGAAGAGGCAGAGGAGAGACAACAGACCCAGCTGCATTGCAGTGAAGTAAATCAGGGAAAAGCTAGTAACAACCAGCACACACAGAAACCACAGACAAAGAGAAGAGCAAGCAAACTACAGAGAATACACTCTGTGCCATGAGCACAGACTAAGCAGAACAATGAGAGCTCACAGCTGCAAGAGATAATGCTAGAGCGTCCACTGTAGGGAGAGGTAAGTTTAAATAAGGTCTGACATCTGCTGCCTCAGACGTCAGCTCAATCCCTGACAGGCCAATCAGTAGCGAGTCCCAGTCATTCTCCTGCCTGTTTCAGTAGAATCATAACATCATCCCCCCCTCCCCCCTCAAGGGCCACCATCTACCTCGGGTTCAGGGTTTAGGTTTATGAGGAAAGAGGCGATAGAAGCATCGGACCAATCATAACAGTCTGTTTCATTTTTTACTGCTTGAGCACTTGCAGATCATCGCCTCTCTCGTTAATATTATTAGACTTGCTACAACTTTGCCAAAGGGAATGCAATTGTTTATGCAAATGTAGGAAAAAATTATGTTATAATAGGCTCATTAGTTACTAAAAACAAGATGTACTATCCAGTGTCAATACCCAAAAGAATTAACATGAGCCACTTTAGTGGAAGAATTAAATGCATCTGTAGAGTTGTATTTAACTTTATTGCTAGTGGCAAATAGTATTTAAATGACCAATCAGGTTCATGTTTGATAATGAAATATATTTGGATGGGAAAATGCTATCCCATTATTCTCTTCCCTGAAGCAGACCATATCAGATCCACAAACGAGACTCTGTTACAATCCTTAGGTCTACCAGACTGATAAATGTTAAAGGACCTGTCCTGCAGAAACTTCTCCAGCCCTTTATAAATTCAGTTTTAGTACTAGATTTGATCATATTATCGGATAACAATATGCACAGTTTAAATGTGCATCAGCCGAAAAAGTACTCCTTTAAATGTGTTTGAAATCTACCACCAGTTTGTTTTATGGGTGACAGGACCATATCAAGCATTTCCCCCCCCCCCCCCCACCCTCCCATGCTTGCATCCTATGCCACTATCAATGAGAGATAGTGGGCTGGGAGCTGTTTTTGTAAGCAAGTCACTCAGATCATCTGAGGTAAAGTATGACAAATACAGCAGCACTTTGGTGCAAATGCACTGGCCAGTTACTTTACTAGTAAAATTAGTAACATTAATCAGAGACTTTTTTTGCCTTACTTTTGTTATTTCTTCTGCTTTACTACATTTTGCTCTTTGTTCTTTGTATGATTGTGCCTTTCCTGTCCTATCTGATATTGTAGTTCCTTTCTATTTTCTGTGTTTGCCTGTAATTTTAGATTGTATACTGCAGTGGAGTCACCAGACCTCAACGTGAGGAGGGGCGGAGCCCAAAGCATGGAGAGGGTGGCACATTTTGGTCTGCCTGCCCACTGCTTCCACACTGCCCCACCTCATTGCTGCCTTACGTGCCTTGGGCGGGCGGGAGTGCCCAAGATGAAACTTGGGTGGATATTAGGAACTAATCAGCGATTGCTGAATTGTTTAAAATCCCCAGTTTGGATACTTGGATGGTAAAACCATTAGTTGCTGCTTTTTGTGCTTTATTGAGCTGAGTATTGGGGGTCTATAGTTAAATGGTTTGATTCATTCTTAAAGGAAGGGTTTTTCGTGTTGTCCAAAACTCTCTTTTCTCCAAAGCTCATCAACTAGATTGTGGCATACCTCTAAGTCTGTACTGCCCCCCCCCCCCAATTGTTAATATAATTTTGAGCCCCCTTGCCATACTTGGTCAATCCCAGGGAACAGTGGGTTTTACCTTGCTGATGATATTCAACTAGTGGCCTATGTGTATCCAACCCATTCAGTTATGAAAGCCCACCTCTATAATTACCCTAATAAATCCCTTCCTTCTTCTTCTCCCCTGAATTAAGCTCTGCACATACTAACTGTACCCAATATATTGGAATAACTATGCTAATAAAACTATGTAAGCCACATTGAGCCTGCAATAGGTGGGAAAATGTGGGATACAAATGCAATAAATAAATAAATAAAATAAATCCTAAAAGTCCAGATCTTACTTTGCTCAGTAACTATCTCTCACCGATTGCACATTGGCTTGAAGATAATCAACTCAAACTGAATGTCTTAAAAACTCTGGATACATGGATTCTAGTTGTACACACGCCCCCCCCCCCCCCGCCCCCCCCCCCAGCCAGACTGCCCTCAACTCATTTCTAGTCAGACAGTCCCACTTGATGATTCTCTTTTTATCTTGGGCTGCCACGTGGAGACCCAGCTATCCTTTTGACAAACAGGTGTTTCAATAAAGTCAAGTCTTGTTTTCACAATGTTCAACAGTTTCGTGTTCTAAAACCATTTCTAGATAAAGGGAGCACTGCAGACTCTCCTTTACACAATAGTTACAAATCATCTTCACTATTACAATTCACTCTATAACGGAGCAAGAGTTTGCAACTATATTCAAGATTCAAAACACAGCAGCCAAGATATTGTGTTATGTGAAGAAAAATTATCATGTACGCTGTTCTTATGGATCTTCATCGATTGTCTGTTCTTATCAGTTCACAAGCGTTACATTCTGGTCTCTCAGCCTCCTTATTCAATGCTCTGATGATCCCATACACTGCAGCTAGGGCACTTGTACCCCAAAATGACAAAATGACCATCTACTAGCTATCTCTGATCCAGTGATTAGAACCTACTTCTGACTCAGCATTTTATTGCCTGCTCCAATGTTGTGGAGTTGATTTTATGACACCTTCAGATAGAGACTCTAGTGCCAAAACTGGTTGAAAACATGTATGTCTCTCTGGCATTTTGGGGGAATGATTGGTGAACACTGGGGTTTTCCTTTATTCCTATTCAAAAAAATGTCCCATCTGCTGAGAAAAGTCCAAATCACAATTTTCAAAAAGCAGAATTTGGATGTCTTATACTGCAAATAGTCCACATAGCAGGAGGCATGTTTTGGTCAGGGTTAGGGCCAACCCAAAATGAGGACCTCTTTCAGTGATAATGGAATGGAAGAAACGTCAAAAGGCAAAAAAGAAGATGTTTTATCTAGACCTGTCTCAATCACAAGAGGGTGCCTTGACTGAGCAGCTGAACACTGGAGGGAGCAACTTCCTCCCACTGAAGAAGCGAAAGTGACAGTGGATACCAGGCTTTATGACGGTAGTCAGTGCATTGACTTTGAACAACAGGACCCAAGTGTAACTCCCACTTTAACTCTTATTTCTATACAAATATGTGAGCCCGCCTGGAAGAAAGAAATATCTACTATACCTGAATTTATAAGATATCTGCAAGCATGATGGCTAATGCCAGGGCTTTTTTGAGGGGGTACTTGGGGTTACTGAGTACCGGCACCTTTTCCATTGTCTACTAAATTGACCCATGGTTTCCAACTTTTAATGAAAGAGCTCAGGCTCTACACATCAATTCTCCACCCCCTCCCAGTTCAGCAGTACACTCCAGGGGAGCGGGGGGGGGGGGGAGGGGGTCCTGAGACAGAGTGGGGTGAGGGGGTTCTGAGACCAGAGAGGGGGTGAGGGGGTCTGGGACCAGAGAGGGGGAGGATGGAGGGGTCCTGAGACCAGAGGGGAGGAGGTCCAGAGACCTGAGGGGGGAGATGGGAGGAGGGGGGTCCTGAGACCAGAGAGGGGAGGGAGGGAGGGTATCTCTGTCACACACACGCACGCTCTCTCTCTCTCTCTCTCTCACAGTCAGTGTCTTTCTCTCTCTCACTCTCACACACTGTCTCTCACACACTCTATGTCTCACACTGTATCACATTCACTCTCAAACACCCTCTCTTGAATCTCATACACTCTCTCTGTCTCACAGAGAGTCTGTGTATCGCACACATACTCTCTCACACTCTATGTGTCTCACACACACACTGTATCTGTGTGAAACACACTCTCTCACACTCACTGTGGCTCACATACGCACTCGCACACACTCTCATTCTCACACACACTCTCTCTCTCTCACAGACACACTCGCACCCACACTCACTCTCTCTCTGTCACACACACACACACTTGCACATTCACTCTCTCTCTCTCACACAGTCACTCTCACACACACTCTCTCAACATACACACTCCGAGGTAAACCTTGCTAGCGCTCGGTTTTATTTGTGTCAGAAACAGGCCTTTTTACTAGTCTTATTTAATATGGGGTCCTTTTAAGGTGCACTAACAGATTTAGTGCATGCTAATGATTAGCACACGTAAAATGATAAAACACTCAAAGAATATAATGGGCTTCTTATAACTTAGCGCATGCTAATCATTAGCACACCTTAGTAAAAGAACACTTACATTTTTAAATCTTTATTTTTATTTAAGTTTTCCATTTTTAGAACTTACAACAAACACCACTTTTCTCTCCCTCTTATTGAATATTTTTCTCCATCCGATTAACAGATTAAAATGTGGACTGGGATATAAGCATTTTATTATGCTGACAATATTCAGATAATTATCTCTTTAGAGAACACATGGGAGAGTACTTATCCTAAAATATCACACTGTTTTACTATTTATAAAAATTGGATGCAACTGAATCTATACAAGATTCATTTGGGAAAATACAGCTTGTTATGGACAGGAGATTCCATTATCTGACAGTACAAAAAGTCTCAGAACTGTAGAAACGTAGAAAATGACAGCAGATAAAGACCACAATGGCTTATCAAGTCTGTACATCTATACCATCTACTAACCTTCCTCTGCCTTAGAGATCCTCTGTGCTTGTCCTATGCTTGCCATCTGTTAAAGTTTGAATAGACCAGTGGTGTGCCCACCTTCAGCAGCCTTCCCCACTCTTTCCAAACCTACCCATATTGGGACTGTTCAATTAGGTGTAATCTAAGCCCGTCCCAGGGGCAGCCCAAGAGTCTAACCAGTCTGAGGCAAGGGGGTAGTCTACCACCTGGCTCTGCTCCCCCCCCCCCCCCAGTCTGACATCTCCTCCTTCTTTCCTTCCCGAATGTACCTTCTTTTCTGGCTTTCCAAAAGTTGGAGCGGCAGCGGTTCTCATACGGTAACCCTGCACCGGTCCTGGCCCCTTCTCCTACTGCAGCCCACCCTGCCTCCAAGAAAACAGGAAGTACATCAAAGAGACAGGCCATAAAGAGAGAAGGGGTCGGCGGCAGGGCAGCATATGGGAAACCGCTGCCGCCCTGACTTTTGGAAAGCAAGAAAAGAAGGTAAATTCGGGGAAGGAAGGGCTGGAGTCAATGCCAGAGTGCTGTGTGTATGGGGGTGGATGCCGCTCTAAAAGTGCCCCCGCCCTCCAGTGGCCTAATGGTATGGCGTCATGGCCCTTCTCTTCTGCTAGCATGCACTCAGCACTAGGGAAACTCCTCATGAAAGGAACTTACAGGTCGGGAGAGCAGTAAGATACATAACAGAGGTGGATCAGAGCAAGAGGAGATGAGTAAGAAGTGGCAAGCCATCAATACTAAATTCTAGATTAACAATGGACGAGCAGTTTGCTGTGATCAGTAAAAAATATGTTGCACCCCTATGTTTTGTTAGACAACTTAAATCCTGTCTAGCTTTAACCTGATTTAGGGGTTCTTTTACTAAGCTGTGTAAAAGGTGCCCTCGTTTTTGCATCGTGCCAGGTCCCCTTCTACCGCAGCAGGTGAAAATAACCAAAAATGAAATGGCTGTGCAGTAAGTTCGCACTTGCTGTGCGGCATTTCAGGGGGTGAGCACTTACCGCCACCCACTGAGGTGGCGGTAAGGGCTCCCAGGCTAACCGGGCAGTGCACGATTGCTGCCCTGATTACCACCAGGTAACCCCCTGAAGAAATAGTTTTTAAATAGTTCCGCTAGTGCCGGGGTGGAACTACTGCCAGCACCCGTGTTGATAGGGTTACCATATGTCCGGTTTTATCAGGACATGTCCTCTGTTGTGAGGACATGGCCGGGCAACCAGCAGGTTTTTACCAGCCTGCCCCTTCTATGGATTTCCGGACAAACAGGCATGCTGGTGGGCCTAGTCGTGTCCTATCCTAGTCCCCTCCCGTTACCTTACAATACTGCCATGGTGGTCTAAGTGACCTCTTCGGGGCAGGAAAGAGCCCCCTCTTCCTGCCTGCATACTGGTTCATTGCTGTCGGTCCCAAGTCAAAATGGCCGCCGGAGTTGAAGTGGCCTCGCACTCTCGTGGCCATTTGAATCGGCGCCGGGGACCATCAGCAAGCAACAGTATGCAGGGCAGGAAAGAGGGGGCTCTTTTCCTGCCCCAAAGAGGTCACTAGACCACCAAGGCAGTATAGTAAGGTAAGGGGAGGGGAGGATAGGACACCCTTAGGGGGGTGTGATGGGGGTGCGGGGGGGTGTTGAAAGGGGTGGGGTGGTATGTGATGGGGTGGGGTGGGGTGGGGCAGGACAGGGGCAGGGCATGTGTCCTCTTTTTAGAGGGAGCAAATATGGAACCCTATGTGTTGGGCCACTGGTAGCTCCAGGTTGCTGCACAGCAACCCTTTAGTAAAGGGCCCCTTAAAGAAGGAAATCAGGCAGTGTCAATGCTCTTTTCCTAAGGTGGATTACTGCAACAGTGCCTGATTGTAAATGTTGCTGAATATTACCTCCATATGTATCACTGGCGGGTCTGGATGGATAAGACACCACCTCTGTTTTTGCAAATGCACTGGCTCTCTGCTCAGTGGTGAGTGGTGTTTAGGAATCTATAACCATTGCTTTCCAAAATTATTTGTGATATGGCCCTAATCTTTGTTTTTGTGTGATTTAAGGATTATTTTAGAGGCATCTCCATGTGTAAATTGCAAAGCATTTACATGTGTACATTGCATATATGTGTAAACGGAAATTTCAGAAAAGCTGCTATTTACATGTGGAGATGCACACCACACAGATTTCAAGGGCTGTGGCATGGGCACAATTTGGACGGTGCTGCGTATATGCATTAATTTAGATGGTGCTGGTGTATTTTCAGGAACAGTGGTATATAAATCACAGCCACCACTGTTCCTGAAAATATAGCCCTGTAAATTTAGAAAATCCTTGAAAACTTGGTTAGATTTTGCATTGCCTTTGGACATTTGTGTATTAATTTTATAAATTGTTATCAGAGTGTGTGCGGTAATATTATTATTATTTAGTTCACATCTTTCTAGTGGCAGTTCCAGGCAAGTTACATTCAGGTACAGTAGATATTTTCCTGTCCCCAATGGACTTACAATTGAAACTTATACAGGAGGTTAAGTGACCACAAAGAGTGTCAATGGGATTTGAACCCTATTCTCTCTGGGTTACAGCCTACTGTTTTAACCACTAGGCTACTCCGTTCATTTTGGCTTTTGTATAAGGAAAATGCATTCTTCAATGAAATTAAATTACTTACTTTGAACAGGTACTTCAGCACAGAAGGTTGGGTTGTCTCTCTGAGGCCCCCTTTCTTGTTTCTCTGCTGAAATATTTGTGTTCTCCTGCTGAAGCTGTTCTCCATTTTTTTCCCCTTCCTAGGCCCAAGTCTGGTTGCTGAGTAACCTCTCCCTTCACCTTTCAATTCTTCACTGAGTTCTGTACCTTGGTCAGCAATTATCTCACTTGGTGCTGGTCCAGTGAATCCATTACTGCCATCGATGATTTCTCGCTGCCCAATGATGCATGACCTTCAAGACTTTTTGATAAATTGCCAAACATCTTTCACTTCTGCAGAACTGTTGTGGGTAGTGTTTCATTGGTGATGGCATTATGGTTCGCTTGAGAACTATACTGATGTATAATTCCAACAAACTTCAAGCCCTGACCTGCTGCACCTTTAATCTGCAAGTAAAAGGGAGATACAGTGAAATCAAGAAGCAAAATGCTCCAAAGATTCTGTACAGTTTTTAATAACTGACTCTTCATACAACAACTTAGATTGGTATTTTGAAAGTATAATTTTCTAGATAAAATCCAGCTATTATGCTTGTGAAGCGTAAAAATAAGGGACCAAGTCCAACGTACTGAATTTTGCAAACCGACAAAAAATGTGTTCAGATTGTCAAAACTAATTTTGCCAGAATGACAGATGAAATTGCTCTTTGAGTTCTGTAAATGGAATAGCTGGATGTGGAACATGGTAATGCGGGCTGCAAGGATCAAGGTTACATGTATTGATTTTCACTTAAAGACGTGCTATCAAATGGGTACAATCACAAATAATCAGCAGAGAGAAAGGAACTTCCATTCCATTAACGTGACAGGAAAGAAGAAAAGGGAAAAAGAACTGCTGCAAAGGGCCACATATCATTAAGTAGCCAAACATGAACTTCCCTTTTCTCTTGTTAGTCCTCTCCCTACAAGGCTTTTCCACTTGAACTCTTTCAAGAATTTTATTTTATATTTTGTGTCTTATCTCCTGAACTTCCTTTGAGTATTACAGGAACAGGGAGGGTTGTGGTGCATGAGCAAATCTTATTTTAGTAATCATTAGCTGCAGCAGCAACCTAATTTATTGCTCTGCAGTGCGCACCTGTATACGGACTGTGAGTACGTTTTATAGAACATTGTGAATCTCCCACTTCCTGACATGGTATACTACTGCATCTACAACTACAGATTTTAGTAAGTTATCAAATAGAACTTCCTCTTTAATTCTAGTATTGTTTTCTTTTCTGAAAACAAAACTCCACTAAAAAGCATGTGAGCAGAACTGGAGGGTAGCTCCCCAGGAAACAACACGAGACTGTATACTATGCAGCAGATTTCCAGGTCTGAAGGTTAAATACAACTGATGAAGTACATGATCAATCAAGTGAATATAGTATGAGACGAGTTTTCTAGATCCAGAGATACATAGTTGGTTTCGAGTAATTTGGTTGGGATAAGTTTCCTTGGATTCTGATCCTTCCTTGACCCAGGTGCCAAGTCTCCTGCACTGAGTGGAAAAGTAACACATTTGGAATTGATTCCCAGTGTAAAATGTAATTCTCCCTCAGCACAGCAATAATACTCTGTTCCAATTCCTGCCACTATCTGCAGGAAGGAAGTGTCTCTCCCAAACTAGCCAACAGGAGTCTTGGGTGGTGGAGGGGGAGGTTGATTAGAGAGAAAGCTGAAACCACAAGAGCTACACAGTCAAAAGAAAACAGTGCGTAGTTATCTTCTGGACTGCGGGAGTGACAAGCCCCTGGAGGAGCCCATTTGAACCAGCATTTGATCCTTAATCAAAGATTCACCTTCTGATGATCCGATGGGCTCTTTTGGGGGTGGGTCCTCACCTTCTGCTGATCCAATGGGCTCATTTGGGGTTGAGTTGGTCTCACCTTCGCTGTACAGAGGATAACTATTCACTGGCTTCTACCCTAAGTAACCCGGGTCTCACCCTGGTGCTAGCTCCAGTCCTGGACCACAAAAGAAAATCCTTCCACACAAACTTCAGTCTTTGCTCACTCTCATGCCACTTTTATCACACACCTCATTTCCAGTCCACTTACAGGCAAGCTGAGGTGGGTTAATGGTATGGAATAGCGATTCGGGGGTTTGGGAGAAACTTTTTTCAGTTCCACTCAGCTCTTCAGTCCAGGAAACCACACTGCACTCCGAAGGATTTGCTAACATACTCAACGTTTTGAGTCTTAGTATTTTTTTTGGTTTCGATACAAATGTAAATCAATGTGCTTTACACACGAGTTAAATGAAAAATTGTGTATTATTTTACCATAATGCATATTAGTTTAAATTACCATGGGCTACATAAGGATGAGATGCAAAGCATGCAATGTATGCAAAACTCCTATTATTATGTTATCAAATAATAAAGCTTCTGTTGAACTTCGCAAGCTGCGTATTTCCAGTAAAAATAATGCCAGCTCAAATTTGGCATATTTTGCTGCCCAGAAGCACTGGGCCACTAACACTTGGTCCATGCTCCCAGGGGACCCTCTCTTAAAGTGGCTGACACAGTAAAATAGAAGCTGTCCAGGGTTCCTGGGACATCTCTCCCCTTCTCCATCCACCCAGCAAAGACCCTCCTCCCCCAAACATACCCACCAGAACCCCTACCTCCCTGAAAACACACTAATATTCAGAATTCAAGCCCTGCCTCCCCTCAGATCCCCTGAAAAAGACCTTCCATCCTCTATAGGCCCACCAAGTCCTACTTCAGTCAGTGGTGTTGTTTAGATATGGGGCAGATGCAATCCTTTGTCACACCTGCCCCTACTAGTGCCAGTTCAAAATGGTACCCATAATCCCTAGTGGTAGACTCCTGCTAAGTGTCATGGGTGCTGAGGATTCCTTATGCCCCATATCTGTACACCACCAACAACTGCTTGAGGTAGGCTTGGGAGAGACTATAGGAGAGTGGGAATTCTTTATCAGGGGTCCAGGGTAACCAATAGGTTGGGAGCAGAGCTTGAATGCTGAACACCTCAGAGAAGACAAAGCCATAGCGGAGAGATTAATGGGCCGATGATCAGAAACAAATGCAGGCGCTAGAGGCTGATAGCGCCATATTAGTTCCTCTGTTTGCTACCGCCCCATGCTCAGAGACCCCAAGCGTATGAAACAAAACAGGGCTCTTAGTACAAGTAGCATGCAAATGCATGCTAAACCTATTCCTCCCCAATGATCAGCGACCAGCACACCAAACATTGTCCGCTGGTCGCGGCAAACCCTATGTCAGCTCAGAGCTGGCGTTAGGGTTTGCAGACCATTGGGGAGGAATGGTGAGCCCTATCCAGCATGCATTTGAATGCTAGCAGGCCCCCCATTCCCCCAATGCAGCAGCCTGCGCCTCCCCACACAGGATCAGAATCCCTGACTCGACACCCCCCCCCCCCAGCAACACGGGGGCTGGAGGTCCGGCGGACCTCCAGTGCCCCTGACCCCCAACCCCCCCTCAAAAATGGCGGCATCTGGCCCTGCCCAGTGCATCCTGGGATGCGCTGGGCGGGGCTTCACACAGCCACCTCCCTCCTCCACCAAGGGTAAGGGGGTGGGGAAGTGCCGCTAAGACTACCAGGGTGGGGAGGGGATCGACTCGCGGTCCACTGGGCCACCAGGACTCCATTCATGGAAGGGAATGCCAGGGGGGGTAGGGGGGCTGGAGACCCACTGGAAATCCAGTCCCCCTGAACTTGTGTCAGGGGGGTCAGGGGGACTGGAGGTCTGCCTGACCTTCAGCCTCCCCTTGTCGCTTGACTCGGGGTGAGGGTACTTGGGGGTCTTGTGGTCCCATGGACCTCCAGCCACTATGATTGACAGGTCTGGGCTTTTGTCAGCCTAGACCTGTCAAACAAGTGCAGGAAGAATGTGCCCGCGCGCATGCTGGACAAATCTTTCTTGTTGTCCCCTTTCTCCTCCACTGCTAACTCCAGGCTTCGCTCCTTTTCTCTCGCGGTACCTTATGCCTGGAATAGACTTCCTGGACCTCTACGTCTAGCTCCGTCTCTACCTGTTTTCAAATTTATGCTGAAAACCCACCTTTTCACTGCTGCTTTTTAGCTCCCATTACTTCCCTCACCTGTAACTGTCTTCTCTGTCTGTATTATTTAGATTGTAAGCTCTTTTGAGCAGGGACTGTCTCTTTGTATCAGGTGTTCAGCGCTGCATGCGTCTGGTAGCGCTATACAAATGCTAATAATAATAATAATAATGCTCAGGCACAATCCTCCTGCACTTTTACCCTATGATCAGAGTGACTAGCGTGCTTAAATTTGCATGCTATTATCTCTGATTAAAGGGGCGGTAAAGCCCCGTGCTGTTCCAGTGCTATTTTTAGAGCACTGTTTGGAACAGCGTGGGGCTTTCGATCATCTGCCCGTAAATTAATTCTTTGCTTCAGTCTTCACCGAGGAAGATTTGGGAGAGATACCAGTGCCAGAAATGGTATTCAAAGCTGATGAGTCAGAGAAACTGAACGAAATCTCTATAAACTTGAAAGATGTCATGAAACAATTTGACAAATTGGAGTAGCAAATCATCTGGTCTAGATGTATTCATCCCAGAGTACTGATAGAATTGAAAAATGAACTTGCAGAACTATTGTTAGTAATATGTAATTTATCTTTAAAATCAAGCATGGTTCCCGAAGATTTGAGGGTGGCCGATGTAACAATGATTTTTTTTAAAGGCTCCAGAGGTGATACAGGAAATTGTAGACTGGTAAGCCTGACATCAGTTCTGGCAAATGGTAGAGACTATTATAAACAACAAAATTACAGAGCATATTCAAAAGCATGGATTAATGAGACAAACAGGGGCATAATCAAACGGGGCGCCCAAGTTTTCCGGAGGACATCCTTGCAGAAAGGGCGGGGAAAACCCGTATTATCAAAACAAGATGACGTCATCTTTGTTTCAATAATACGGTCGGGGATGGCCTAACTCTCAACATTTAGGTCGACCTTGAGATGGTCGTCCTTATAGATGGTCGTCCTCGGTTTTCAGCGATAATGGAAACCGAGGACGCCCATCTCAGAAACGACCAAATCCAAGCCATTTGGTTGTGGGATGAGCCAGCATTCATAGTGCACTTGGTCCCCCTGACATGCAAAGACACTAACCGGGCACCCTAGGGGCACTGCATGGGACTTCAGAAATTGCTCCCAGGTGCATAGCTCCCTTACCTTGGTGCTGAGGCCCCCCCAAAACCCACTATCCACAACTGTACAACACTACCATAGGCCTAAGGGGTGAAGGGGGGCACCTACATGTGGATACAGTGGGTTCGGGTGGGTTTTGAAGGGCTCACATTTACCACCACAAGTGTAACAGGTGGGGAGGGGATGGGCCTGGGTCCGCCTGGCTGAAGTGCACTGTACCCACTGAAACTGCTCCAGAGACCTTCATACTGCTGTCATGGAGCTGGGTATGACATTTGAGGCTGGCATAGAGGCTGGCAAAAATATTTTAAGGGGAAGTCATCCCCGATTCCCACCGGTCATCTGGTCAGTTTGGGCACCTTTTTGAGGCTTGGTTGCAAGAAAAAATGGACCCAGTAAAGTCAGCCAAGTGCTCGTCAGGGATGCCCTTATTTTTTCCATTATCGGCCGAAGACGCCCGACACGCCCCATGAACTTTGGTAGTCCCCGTGTCAGAAAGCATTGAAGACGCAGAAAATTGGCTTCGAGTTAGGACGATTGGGGCTACCCTGGGAGAAGGAACGCCAACTTGCGATTGTGTCGAAAGATGGGTACCCTTCTCTTTCAAAAATAAGCCTGAAAGCCACATGGATTTAGTGAAGGGAAATCTTGCTTTACCAATCTACTACATTTTTTTGAAGGGGGTGAACATGTGCATAAAAGGTGAGACGGTTGATATTGTATATCTGAATTTTCAAAAGACATTTGACTAGACCCTCATGAAAAACTCCAGAGGATATTGGAGAGTCATGGAATAGGAGGTAGTGTTCTGTTGTGGATTAAAACTGGTTAAAAGCTAGAAAACAGAGAGTAGGGTTAAATGGTCAGTATTCTCAATGGAGAAAGGTAGATAGTGGGGTTCCCCAGGGGTCTGTACTGGGACTGCTGCTTTTTAACATATTTATAAATGATCTAGAGATGGGAGTAATCAGTGAGGTATTTAAATTTGCTGACAACACAAAGTTATTCAAAATTGCTAAACTGCAAGAGGATTGTGAATTACAAAATTATCTTACAAGACTGGGAGACTGGGCATCCAAATGGCAGATGACGCTTTAATGTGAGCAACTGCAAAGGGATGTATATGGGAAACCGGAACCCGAATTATAGTTACGTGATGAAAGGTACCACATTAGGAGTCACCGACCAGGAAAGGGATCTAGGGGTCTTGGGCTCAGTGTGTGGCGGCGACTAAGAAAGCAAATGGAATGTTAGGTATTATTAGGAAAGGAATGGAAAACAAAAATGAAGATGTTATAATGCCTTTGTATCGCTCCTTGGTGCAACCACACCTTGAATACTGTGTTCAATTCTGGTCACCACATCTCAAAAAAGATATAGTGGAATTAGAAAAGGTACAGAGAAGGGCGATAAAAATAATAAAGGGGGATGGGTCAACTTCCTATGAGGAAAGGCTGAAGCGGCTAGGGCTCTTCAGCTTGGAGAAAAGACGGCTGCGGAGAGGTGTGATAGAGGTCTATAAAATAATGAGTGGAGTGGAACAGATTGGCCACTGCTGGAAACAGGATGCTGGGCTTGACGGACCTTCTGTCTGTCCCAGTTTGGCAAACACTTATGTACTTATGTAGGGTGTGGGGCCTGGGGGTGGGGGTATGTTCAGGGGGAGTCTTTGATGGGGAGCAGGATGGATGGACCTAGGCGCCCCTGATCTTGCTTTTATTTTAGAATGCTGGCCCTTTTAAAACAGGCTCTCTTGGAGCATAAGGCCAAGTATTAGCAGCCTAATGCTCTCAGAGTTAGAATAACACCACTTGGAGGGTAAGGCATGCTATTTCTTTACTGCAGAAGTCATTAACCTGTTGTACCTCACTGCTTTAGGCTAGTGACTTCCACAGTAAAATAAGGTGCAGGAAAATGACATAGTTCCGCAGCTTAATATCTCCTCCTAAATTTTATACTGGTCATTTCATTTAAAGGGAAATTCATGAGTTAACTTAAGAAATAACATTTTGAAATTTGGGATTCGGTGACCAGTTGATGTTTAATTTAATGCTCACTTAAATTTAAGCAGTTAAATGTTGGAGGAAAAAGAGATGAGCTGGGGACAGGCAAAAACTTTAATCAGATAGTTCTGATACTCGGGCAGGAGGAGAGAGGGGAAGAGAGAAGTGTCTTTGGTGAGAGACAGAGGAGGAGAAAAAGGGGGGAAGGAGAGAAAGAAGGGGGGGGGGGGGCTGGAGGTTGTAAGAAATTGGTGATATATGCAGAGAGAAGTTAGTTGGTTTTGGCCTCCCTTTGTACCCTGTTGGATGTTGATGTATACTGAGTCCCTGTGTGCTTTCAATACAATAAATGAGTTAGAAATGTAGAAACAGAAATATGAAGGCAGATAAGAGCCAAATGGTCCATCCAGTCTGCCCATCCACAGCAACCACTATTTCCTCCTTTCCCTAACAGATCTCACATATCTGCTCCATGCTTTCTTAAATTCAGACACGGTCCTCATCTCCACCAGGAAGCGATTCCAAGCGTCCACCACCCTTTCCATGAAAAAGTATTTCCTTAGATTACTCCTGAGCCTATGATCTCTTAACTTCATCCTATGCCCTCTTATTCCAGAGTTTTCCTTCATTTGAAAGAGGCTCACCTTCGGTACTTCAATGCCACAGAGATATTTAAACGTATCTATCATATCCCTCTTTCCCACTTTTCTTCCAAAGTATACATAGTGAGATCCTTAAGTCTGTCCCCATACGCTTTACGAAAGAGACCACTAACCAATTTTGTAGCTGCCCTCTGGACTGACTCCATCCTACTTATATCTTTTTGTAGGTACAATCTCCAGAATTGCACACAGTATTTTAAATGGGGCCTCACCAGAGACATATACAAGGGCACTATCACCTCTTTTTTTTTCCTGCTGGCCATTCCTTTCCTGAGCAGTCTTCAGGCTTTTACCATCGTCTTTTCTACCTGTTTGGCCACCTTAAGATCATAAAATAAAATCACCCCAAAGTCTTGCTTTTCTTTTGTACACAGAAGTACTTTACCCCATATACTATACCGTTCCCTTGGATTTTTGCAACCTAAGTGTATGGCCCTGCATTTTTTAGAATTAAATCTTAGTTGCCAATTGCTGGACCATTCT
The DNA here is from genome assembly GCF_901765095.1 of Microcaecilia unicolor. Classification (NCBI taxonomy): domain Eukaryota; kingdom Metazoa; phylum Chordata; class Amphibia; order Gymnophiona; family Siphonopidae; genus Microcaecilia; species Microcaecilia unicolor. The sequence goes on from NC_044031.1 coordinate 174,660,277, forward strand.
TCAAGCTTCACCAGATCCCTCCACATACTATCCACACCCTCCAAGGTGTCCACCCTATTACAGAGTTTGGTATCATTCACAAAGAGACAAACCTTACCAGACAGTCCTTCTGCAACATCACTCACAAAGATGTTAAAAAGAGCCGGCCTGAGGACTGATCCCTGTGGTAACATAACATCCTTTTCCTGAGAGCAAACTCCATTTACCACTACCTTCTGTCTCCTTCCACTTAACCAGTTTTGAAACCCAGTCAATTTCACGTCCATACCGAGGGCACTCAGTTTATTTATCAGTCCCTTGTGTGGAACCATGTCAAAGGCTTTGCTAAAATCCACCATATCTAGCGCCTCTCCCATATCCAACTGTTTGGTCTCCCAGTCAAAGAAATCAATCAGATTTGTCTGACAAGACCTACCTCTAGTGAAACCATGCTGTCTCAGGTCCTGCAGTTCATTCCATTCTAGAAAACTCACAATCCTCTGCTTTAGAAGTGTTTCCATTAGTTTACTCACCACTGAGATCAGACTGCGCTTACTAAAGTCTTCAATGACCTATTACTGGCTAAATCCAGAGGTCAATATTCCATCCTCATTCTTCTTGATCTTTCCGCTGCTTTTGACACTGTCGATCACAGCATACTTCTCGATACCCTGTCCTCACTTGGATTCCAGGGCTCTGTCCTTTCCTGGTTCTCCTCCTACCTCTCCCTCTGCACCTTTAGTGTTCACTCTGGTGGATCCTCTTCTATCCCTCTGCCTGTCGGCGTACCTCAGGGTTCTGTTCTTGGTCCCCTCCTCTTTTCTATCTACACTTCTTCCCTTGGTTCATTAATCTCATCCCATGGCTTTTCCTACCATCTCTATGCTGATGACTCCCAAATCTACCTTTCTACCCCTGATATCTCATCTTGCATCCAACCAAAGTTTCAGCGTGCTTGTCTGACATTGCTGTCTGGATGTCTCAACGCCACCTGAAATTAATATGACCAAAACCGAGCTTCTCATTTCCCCCCCCAAACCCACCTCCCCGCTCCCCCCCGTTTTCTATTTCTGTTGATGGCTCTCTCATTCTCCCTGTCTCCTCAGCTCGAAAACCTTGGGGTCATCTTTGACTCTTCTCTCTCCTTCTCTGCTCATATCCAGCAGATTGCCAAGATCTGTCGTTTCTTTCTTTACAACATCCGTAAAATCCGCCCCTTTCTTTCCGAGCACTCTACCAAAACCCTCATCCACACCCTTGTCACTTCTCGTTTAGACTACTGCAATATGCTTCTTGCTGGCCTCCCACTTAGTCACCTCTCCCCTCTCCAGTCGGTTCAAAACTTTGCTGCCCGTCTCATCTTCCGCCAGGGTCGCTTTACTCATACTACCCCTCTCCTCAAGACCCTTCACTGGCTCCCTATCCGTTTTCGTATCCTGTTCAAACTTCTTCTACTGTCCCGTTCCGGGCCCTTACCTGGCACTCCGCGGGCCGGAGCGGGAGGCTGGGGCGCCCGGGGAGCGCGGGTCGACGGGGAGGGGCGGCCACGGGGATCGCGGCGACTACGGGTTGCTCCGAGGCCGGCGACCCAGGAGAACCAGCGCCGGCCTCGGAGAAGAGGATCCGCCGGCCAAGATGGCGGCGCCGGCGGCGGCGTCCTCCTCGCTGCAGCAGGACCAGCGAGGAGGCTCCGCCCACACGCGCCGGATTGGCGCTTCCCCCTAGGAACTCCGCCCATTGGACGGAGGGACCAATCCGGGTCCCGCTGCAGGCTGGGGCACCAAGGATTGGCCACAGCTGTTCCCCAGCCAGGACGAGCGGGGGATTTAAACGGAAGCATGGAAGGGAACCAATGCTTCCGTTTTCTTGTTTGAAGCCATCCTGCGAAGCTTTCCAAGCCTGTGTTTGTTCCTCGTGACTGCTAGCCGTCCAGCTAGCGAATTCCAAGCCTGTGTTTGTTCCTCGTGACTGCTAGCCGTCCTGCTAGCGAATTCCAAGTCTGTGTTTGTTCCCCGTGACTGCTAGCCGTCCTGCTAGCGAATTCCAAGTCTGTGTTTGTTCCCCGTGACTGCTAGCCGTCCAGCTAGCGAATTCCAAGCCTGTGTTTGTTTCTCGTGACTGCTAGCCGGCCTGCTAGTGAATTCCAAGCCTGTGGTTGTTCCTCGTGACAGCTAGCCGTCCTGCTAGCCATTTCCAAGACTGTGTTTGTTTCCCATGCCAGCTAGCCGTCCTGCTAGCCATTTCCAAGACTGTGTTTGTTTCCCATGCCAGCTAGCCGTCCTGCTAGCCATTTCCAAGACTGTGTTTGTTTCTCATGCCAGCTAGCCGTCCTGCTAGCCATTTCCTAGACGGTGTCTGCCCTTCAGAACAACTAGCCGTCTCGCTAGTACTTGCCACTTCAGCACACGTTCCAGTTGTCAGCTAGCCGCCCGTCTAAGCCACGTTACCAAGGACTCTGTATCCACATCCAGCCAGGCCAGCCGTCACCCCGTGGTTCCAGCAGTCCTGCTGGCCGCCCGCAGCTGAGGGCTCAACCCTCGGTGAACGGCGGTCACCGCGGGTGAAGAGTCGGGGTGCTCGGTTATCTTCTGGGCCTAGTGGAGCTCGGGAGAACTCGAGAGCTCACCTACACCAGAGTGGCATCAGGGCCGCGACATCTACTAACCTATAAATGTACTCACTCTGCTGCTCCCCAGTATCTCTCCACACTCGTCCTTCCCTACACCCCTTCCCGTGCACTCCGCTCCATGGATAAATCCTTCTTATTTGTTCCCTTCTCCACTACTGCCAACTCTAGACTTCGCTCCTTCTGTCTCGCTGCACCCTACGCCTGGAATAAACTTCCTGAGCCCCTACGTCTTGCCCCATCCTTGGCCACCTTTAAATCTAGACTGAAAGCCCACCTCTTTAACATTGCTTTTGACTCGTAACCACTTGTAACCACTCACCTCCACCTACCCTCCTCTCTTCCTTCCCGTTCACATTAATTGATTTGATTTGCTTACTTTATTTATTTTTTGTCTATTAGATTGTAAGCTCTTTGAGCAGGGACTGTCTTTCTTCTATGTTTGTGCAGCGCTGCGTACGCCTTGTAGCGCTATAGAAGTGCTAAATAGTAGTAGTAGTAGTAGTAGACTAACAGTCCTGTAATTCACAACCTCCTCTTTACTTCCACTCTTGTGCAGAGGGACTACATCTGCCCTTCTCCAGTCCTCCAGGACCACTCCAGACTCTAAGGAAGCATTGAAGAGGTCAGACAATGGAGCCATCAAAATTTCCACGAGTTTTTTGAGCACCCTCGGATGTATCCCATCAGGCTCCATTGCTTTGTCTATTTTTAGTTTAGCTAGTGCCTCACAAACACAGTCTTCTGAGAATTGGTCCTGGTCTACGGAACATCCAAGCCTCAGCAGAGAGTCACAATACACTTTTGTTAAATACTGCAGTAATTTCAGGTGGACAACAAGGCCAGGGATGCTTAAATGAAAGAAAACAAGGTACCAGTATTCCCCTTTTTCTCACTCTGTTGTTTAAAGTGTTTGGTTTTGTTAAAAACAGCTCTTCATCTGGTAGCTTCATGGTCTGAAACTGAACCAATTATTGTACTGCAGTGTGTATTGTAAGACATACAGTAAACTCTGAGCAAGGAAACTGCTGCCATAGCTCCAGGGTGCAACACATAAATGTGCTACAGGCCAATGAAGTACAAAAAGATGTTTAAGCTTAATGTCCATGAACCCTGCTGCTTGTGGATGAGGGAATGCTTTGCCTTTTCTACCACATGTGTCTGACATAAGCTTGCTGCTGGGCAAGAAAAACAAGAGCGAAGGCAGATGATTTTTAGTTTGGGATTTTTATGTTCCAAGGACTGCTAAAAACATTTTTGGATCCAAGAAGCCTGAAAAGCGTTTATAGAAGTCAAAATTATACTGTGCTATGCTGATTTTTCTTTTCACACCAGTCTCCAGGATTACCTATTTTTGTCTTTATGTTAAGGTATTAACCCATTGCCCAGGCTCTGAACATGCTGTCACTGCTTCTGGGCTTCTTTCAATGTGTTAGCTAATTATTTCAATGGAAACAAATCTGCTTATCTTTGCAGTGATCACTGATGAATTATGCAATAGACCATTATTCAACAGCAAAACAATGCAGTTTTTTAATAAAGGGAATGCACTTTTAAGATGCTACTGCTAGCAATTCAAATATGCAGGGTAGGTGGACTACATCTGAGAAATCATTATCTTTGTGCAATCAAGGGCCCTTAGCTACCAACAAATATCTGAGGCAGTTCATAAGATTTTCTAATGTTCATTCTATTGTTGTTGTTGTTTTTTTTAATTGTATGTATGGGAGGGGAGGAAGAGTTCTTCTATCACTTTCTATGTCATTGGCAGCATTTCAGTGTGACAGGGATGGCATGTGATCAGCCTGTCAAATTGTCTTTCAGTAAGTCAGAGTGTTCTTGTCCCAGAAAAAAAGCTATTGATGCACTGTCTAGGGTAGGCAGAAGCGTAGCCAGGTGGGGCGCAGGGGGAGCGGTCGCTCCCCTGAACAGCTGTTCCGAAAAAAAGGCGGCTATGCGCCCTGTGCCAGTAATTTTTTTTCTGCTCCCTCCTCTCCTGAGTCCTATCTCTTCTGCCCGTCTTCTCCCTCCTGCACAGCACCGGTGAATCGGCGATTCAGAGTGAGCCTTGCTTCTGCCGGCATCGGGGCCTCTTCTCAGGCGCGTCCCACCTCTGCGGAAAACAGGAAGTTGCAATAGAGTAGGCGGGACGCGCCTGAGACGAGGCCCCGACGCCGGCAGAAGCAAGGCTCACTGAATCGCCGGTGCTGCGCAGGAGGGAGAAGACGGGCAGAGGAGAAGGTGAAACTGAAAAATGCAACGCTCGGGGGGCGGGGGGTTCTGGAGAAGGGAGAAAGCGGGCGGGGGGGGGGGGGGGAGCGTGTGCTGAAGAATGGAGAAAGCGGGCGGGCTGGAGAAGGGAGAAAGCCAGGAAAGCCCCACCTTCTTCAAAGACCACATCTGTAAATGTCCATTTTCCCTACCATACTAAGGTGAATATAGAAAACCCTGTAACTACGTGCATATCTCTTGCTCAGAGACAAAGGCTTCTCAGCATAAAACAGGGAAGATCCTCTTGTGGGATTAATCTATATTATTCCACACTAAAGGAAGATCTGATCCACTGAAATATAAACAACCATTCAAACATTCTGAAGAATATTTCTACATAAGATGCTAGGACAATTAATATTCAGAAAGTGATCTTTCACTTCTTTGGTAACTGCCTTTGGGTACAAAGTAGGAAGAACAATTTCCTAATATGAAAGGCAGAATCAGCTTTCAAAATAAAATTAAAATTTTAGTGTGAAAGAACTCTAAGGAATCACTTAGGATCAGGCCTTAATTTGTAGACACAAAGGAAGTGGAACTGTGGAGCACGTGGAAGGGGATGGGTGGGATGGGGGCAGTGGTATGCTGGGAAACTTTTAATAACAGGCACTCTCTCTGGGCATAACCAGCCTGCAATTTGGGGGGGCCCCAAGGTGGACTAAGGGAGCAATGCTCACAAATGGGGAAAGTGTGTCAAATGTCCGAGTGGGTGCCCACCTGGGCAGCAGTGACCATCAAACTGTTTGGTTTCATATAACAGCTGAAGTGGAGGGTAGCCACTCAAAACTCAAAGTCCTGGATTTCAAACATGCTGACTTTAGTAAAATGGGGGAATACCTGAGGAAGGAGCTGATGGGCTGGGAGGACATATGAGAAGTGGAAGGGCAGTGGTCCAGGCTGAAAGAAGCTATAAATATAGCCACAAACCTTTATGTAAGGAGAGTAAATAAAAGCAAGAGAAAAGGAAAACGATATGGTTTTCCAAGTGGCTGAGAAAATAAAGGAGAGGAATACCGGATGAAACTGAAAGAAGCCAAGAGAGATACGTCTGGCGAAATTGCAAGCACAAATGGCTAGAAAAGTAAAGAGGGGCGACAAAAATTTATTCAGGTATATTAGTGAAAGGAGGAAGACTAAAAATGGAATTGTGAGACTGAAAGATGCTGCAAACCGCTATGTGGATAATGATGAAGAAAAAGCAAATTTGCTAAACAGATACTTTTGTTCTGTTTTCACTGAAGAAAATCCTGGAGAAGGACAACGATTGACTGGCAAAAGTACGTATGAGAATGGAGTGGATATAGAACCGTTCACTGAAGAGAGTGTATATGAACAACTTGAAAATCTAAAGGTGAACAAAGCCATGGGACCAGACGGGATCCATCCCAGGATATTGAGGGAACTCAGAAAGGTTCTGGCGGATCCTCTTAAAGATTTGTTTAATAAATCCTTGGAGACGGGAGAGGTTCCGTGGGATTGGAGAGCGGATGTGGTCCCTCTTCACAAAAGTGGTGATAGGGAAGAAGCTGGAAACCACAGGCCGGTAAGCCTCACTTCGGTTATTGAAAAAGTAATGGAAGCGTTGCTGAAGTAAAGGATAGTGAATTTCCTGGAAGCCAATAAGTTGCAAGATCTGAGACAACATGGTTTTACCAAAGGTAAATTGTGCCAAACGAATCTCATTGAATTCTTTGACTGGGTGACCAGAGAATTGAATCAAGGACGTGCTATAGATGTAATCTAACTTCAGCAAAGCTTTCGACACGGTTCCCCACAGGAGGCTCTTGAATAAACTTGACAGGCTGAAGATAGGACCCGACGTGGGGGGGGGGGGGGGGGGCTGGAGAAGGGAGAAGGCGGGCGGGGAAGGTTTAATAGGCTCACTTCCACTCTGGTCAATCAAGTCCACTTTAACAAGGGAGCCAAACTTACTTTCCTTGTGCCATCACTATCCAGCAGGATAGGCAATGTCTTGAAAGGTGGAGGATAAAGGATTTTTTTTTATATATGTTTATATCACACATTATCCCAAGCAAAGTTGGATTCAGTGTGGCTTATATTTTAAAATACAGTGAGACAGAATAATAGAATTTAGTTATGTCATGGGAATAAATAGATGGATGTGTCTGAAACATTTAACAAAGTTGAGATTAGCATATATACCCAACTGGGCATTTAAAAGTTTGTCCTTTATTGATATCACATGTTCAGAAATCATAGCCATAAGTATAGACAGTTATTCAAAGATTATCACATGGGAGAGGAAGGAGATAGGGACACAAAGAGGGCACTACTGGAAAGGGGAGGAGGAGATAGGGACAGAGAGGGGCACCACTGGAAGGGGGAATGGGGATATGGGGACAATGGTGAAAAATGGGTGAGATGGGGGACAAAGAGGTAATGCTGGAAAAGGGGGAAGATGGTAACAGCGGTAATGCTGGAAAAAGCAGGAAGATGGGGACACAGGACAATGTTAGAAAAAGGGAGAGGTGGGGACACCAGGACGGCAGATGCTAGAAAGTGGGAGATGAAGAGACCAGGTAGGCTTGTGCTGAAAAAGGGGGGAGATGGGAACACAGAAAGGGCAGATGCTGAACTTGGGGGTAGGATAGGGACAAGGGACACAGAAGGGAGATGCTGGACAGGATAAATAGTGGTGCAGAGGAAAAAAGGATGGTGCACTTGGAGACAGAAGAAATGTCAGACGGGCAAGAGACCCTGTAAAGGCAGAAGAAACAGAGAAAAACAGAAAAGAGACAGTGGGACCAAAGCAAATGAGAAAACAGTAGAGGGGTCAGAGTGCATTTTCTTAAGTCATTTTGGACTTACTGCAGCACAGATTTTGATGGGTAGAATCAGGGACTGCAAATCCCACATGAATCTGGGATGTGAGTTCACACTAGGACTGGTTGAAAAACCTCCCTTCTGGAACTGGATCACATGGTAGCTCTATACACAGCTATTTGATAGTGGGGACATAAGATGAAAGATCAGAGCCAAACAGATGTAGAGAACGAAAGGAAGAAGACAAGAGGCGAGAGAAGAAATAGAAAGGTCAACCTGGAAAAGAATTTGTAAGGCTGACTCATGGAACATGGAAAAAAAGACTATTCCCAGATAACAAAGGTAGAAAAATATTTTTATTTAATACTTTGTAAGCACTGAGATGGGAGAAAATGCATTTCTGTCTCTTTTTTTTTCTTTTTTTACCAGTATTGCACTGTTTAGAGTCTGGCTTCCTTGGGCAGGGGGTCTCTCTATTTCAATTTTTGTTGTTGTTCTTTTGGGGTTTTTTTGTGGCTCCCTATTCTGCATTAGATTGATAGCACGGAATGTTGTCACAATTTGGGTTTCTGCCAGGTGCTTGTGACCTGGGTTGGCCACATTGGAAACAGGATACTGGGCTAGATGGACCATTGGTCTGACCCAGTATGGCTACTCTTATGTTATATAGATGAGGGTCTGTCCATGTTCTGCATGTGTGACTGAGGTGAAGGATTCTGCCAGCATGTAGTATCTGTGTAGGAATGTGTAACAGTGCAGCTTGTTCCAGTTTCCCAATAGTAGGTATATTGGTGTTTTAGAGCCCAGTGTAATATATATAGCACTGCCTTCTGATAGGTGGTTTAGGGCTGTTATGGTGTGGTAAGTTTTATGTTCTAGGGCAGTCCTGGAGTACCCCCTTGCCAGTCAGGTTTTCAGGATATCTACAATAAATATGCATGACATTGATTTGCATATACTGCCTCCATTACATGCAAATCTTTTTCATGCAGACTTCATTGTGGACAGCCTGAAAACCTGAATGGCAAGGGGGTACGCCAGGACCACCTAGGGAAACACTTCTCTAGGTCCCACTGTAATATTTATAGCATTGTCTTTTCATAGGAGTGGCCTAGTGGTTAGGGTGGTGGACTTTGGTCCTGAGGAACTGAGTTCAATTCCCACTTCAGGCACAGGCAGCTCCTTGTAACCCTCCATTGCCGCATTGAGCCTGCCATGAGTGGGAAAGCGCGGGGTACAAATGTAACAAAAAAAAAAATAAAATAGGTGGGTTAAGGCTGTTTTGGTGTGGTAAGTTTTCAGTATAGGTTGTGGGTGTCTTTTTGCAGGGGTTTGTGTTATTTCACAAAGTGTCTAGCCCTATTTGAAAGTAGGCTCTGGGGCAAGGGCCAACAAAGGTCACCCAAAATAAAAATGCTCAAGACTAGTGTTCTTCACATCCTGTAGAGTCGCCGCACAAACAAAAGCCCATCTGATTTAAACAAGGTGTCTAGCAGTGGAAGGACTGGATGTGCTATTCCTGAGGTGATGGTCACAATTTGAATATTTTTATTTGAAGTTAAGAAGACAGGTTGCCTGCTCTGGCCAGTCCAGGGACCTCTTCTGCGTCCTGGCTACTGATGTAACTTACTGTTTCCTTGTAGGCAGGACACAACAGAGACAGCCTGTATTAATCATTGCCCGCCACAGCCCCTGAGCAACAACACAGACACTGCTATCTAGCTGACACCAACCAGCGCCTATTTTATAAAAGTCTGCTCCCCTTGAGATCAAAACCTGGCTACGCCTCTGAGGGTAGGGGTTCTGAACCCAAGCCTCGGGACACACCTAGCCAGACAGGTTTTCAGGATATCCACAGTGAACATGCACGCGATAAATTTGCATGCATAACCTCCATTCTATACAAATCTCTCTCATGCATATTCATTGTGGGTATCCTGAAAACCTGACTGGCTAGATGTGTCCCGAGGACTGGGTTCAGAGCCCCTGCTTTAGAGGCAGCCCTTCTTGTCTGCAATGAGATTCCTCTGAGAAAAAGAGCTGGTACTTTAAGGCAGTGTCTCCCAAGTCCAGTCCTGGAGTCAGGTTTTCAGGATATCCACAATGAATATGCACGAAGAGATCTGCATATAATAGAGAGTATATGCAAACCAAGTTCATGCATATTCATTGTGGATAACTTACAAACCTGACTGCAAGGGAGTACTCCAGGGCTGCACTTGGGAAACACTGCTTTAAGGTATCAATACACATTCTATAATATGCATGTACCAAATACATGCATAAAAGGTTAAAATAATGTCATATGCATGTGTATGTGTGCACATACATGAATAAATACCAAAATTCCGCCTAAGTGCTATTCTATAAATATGCATAGTGCATATTTTACAGAGTGGCAGACACTGGCGAAGTGGGACTCCTATCTGTGGCATTTAGGCACAAGCTCTTGCACTACCTCTAGGGCTGGTGTAGGTGTCCATGCCTAAATTATATGTGAGTATTTATAAAGGAAAATAGACACCTACTTTCCTTTATAGCAGTGGTTTTCAACCCAGTCCTCAGGGACCACTAGGCCTGTCTGGTTTTCAGGATATCCACAATGAATAAGCATACCATGCATGTGTATTCTAATCTATCTCATGCCTATTCATTGTGAATATCCTGAAAACTCAACTGGCCAGGTGGTCCCCGAGGACTGGGTTGAAAACCACTGCTTTAGAAAATATGCTTCAATCATGCATCCACTAGGCACCTATATGTAAGGTGCATTGATTAGAACCAGTGGCATACCTAGCATACTTGACACCCGGGGCCGACCTTTTTTTTTTAACACCTCCTCACCATGAAAAAATATTTTTTAGCAATACCTCTTTCCATCCAGCATCTGGTCTGCCATTTCTGTTCCTTCCATCAGTGCATGCTGGTCCTTAGTCTGTCCCTTCCATCCATCCAGCGTGCCTTCTTTCTCTCCCATCCAGTGTTCTTGCCCCCCTCAGTGCTTTTACATTTTATGAACGCCCCCATGCTGCTCCTACTAAACTAGAAGCAGCAGCAGCAGCACAGCAGAAAGCAAATGCAATAAAAGGTGTAAAAAAAAAAGTGCCAAGTCAGCACAATTTAAATTAATAAATAATTAAGATTACGCCTGCCGCGGGTCCTAATTACCTGACTCTGCTAGCTGGCTGGAACGAAAGTCGAACGACGAGTCAGAAGGCTCAAGGGGAAGGGCTGGGGGTTGGCACTCAGCACCAACCGCGGGACAGAGTCGGACCGGTCGATGATGCGTGATGGGCGGCAATCCAATACATCTCCCCACCAAGAGCCACTGTTTAATGCTGAAGATGCAGGCAGGCTGGCCAGCCGGTGCTACCACATACTGAAGACAGTAGTCACGTGAGCTGGCCCAGGATAGAGAGAGGAGGAGTGGAGCCAACCACCCGGAGGAGAGAGACGTCACTCATGAAGCTGCAGCGGCAGGAAGGCGCATGCGCACTAACACAGGGTGCCGCAGGGGCAGAGGCCAGGAGGAAGGCATTGAGGGAGGGGAGTTATGTCTTGGGACGACGAGAGAGAGGAGCCGCACTGGGAGGAGACGCAATGAGCAGCGCTGCTGAAGGTGAAGACAGTGCAGTAATAGATAAGTTTAGTTAGGGGAAGGGCGAAGGCAACAGCAGGGACGGACGGGGACTGACAGAGCAGAACACCCCCCCCCCCCCCCCACTGATTTGCACCGGGGGGTGGTCCACCACTACCGCCCCACCCTTGGTACGCCATTGATTAGAACTGCCCTCATTGCTGCCATTTTGGTGTGTTAGTGAAGACTGTACTATGTATTTACCATTGGGAATGTGAGGCATAAATCCAATTTATATAAATAATAACACAAAAATTCTGTACGTTACTGTTAAATTTTAGATTTTTTTTACGTACATTTTTCTATAAGAATTCAACATTCTTATAGTAAAACATATCCCAAGCAGATAAATCTTTCTCTGTTGCAGTTTTTATTATTATTTTTTCAATACGAAAACTATGCGTAAATACTCAATCCCTTCCCCCTTCCCACCCACACCTAATGTTTACACCCTTCCCCCACAATCCCTCTTTCCTTTCCCTCTTCCAAACCTTGTTCTAAACCACTACAGTGCAACTCTCCTGTCACTATGTACATCAACTACTCTATATCACAGTTAGCAGGTAATGTAATAGATTCAGGGTTAGAACAGTCTGCAGTCAATATGGAACCTTCTTCTTTTCTATTTTTGTTACTTACAATTTTATTAAGTTCCATAGATACAAACAAAATAAAATACCATAAACAGGGTTACAACTTGAACAGCAAAAATAATAAAGTTTCAGGATACCTTTACCCTGGTATCCCCATCTCCCATCCCTCCTTACAGAGTTCCTTTATGCATATGTGGGCAGATGATCAAAAGCCCCGCGCTGTTCCAAACAGTGCTCTAAAATAGCGCTGGAACAGCGCGGGGCTTTACCGCACCGATGATCAGAGATAATGCATGCAAATTTAAACAGCGCAATTATTCTCTGATCATGGGATAGAAGTGCGGGCGAATTGTGCCGAGCATGCGCTCAGCACAATCCTCCCGCACTTGTTTGACAGGTCTGGGCTGTCAAAAGCCCAAACCTGTCAAACACAGGGGCAGGAGGTCCATGGGACTACCAGGCCCTGACTACCCCTGCCCCGAGCAACGGGGGCTGGAGGTCCGGCGGACCTCCGATCCCCCCGACGATCCCATCCCCAGAGGTTCAGGGAGGGCTGGAGATCCGGTGGGTTTCCAGCCCCCCCAAACCTCCAGAAAAATGACTCCCTGGTGGTCCAGTGGCCGCCGGTCAACCCCCTTTCCCTCCCCCCCACACCAACTCCCCCCTCCCAGTGTTCTCTGAAGAAATCCATGGTGGTCGAGCGAAAAAAGAAGCCCCTCCCGGCCCCCCCTATCTTTTAGTTGGAGGACGGAGGTAGCCAGCCTCCCTCCTCTTCCTTGGTTGACGACGCACAAAATGGCGGCGCCCAGCCCCGCCCAGTGCATTCTGGGATGCACTGGGCGGGGCTACAGACCATATAAGGGAGCAATTCCCTTATATGGTCTGTAGCCCCGCCCATCACATCCCAGGACGCACTGGATCTTGTGCGTCATCAACCAAGGAAGAGGAGGGAGGCAGGCTACCTCCCTCCTCCAACTAAAAGGTAGGGGGGCCGGGAGGGGGTTCTTTTTTCGCTTGACCACCATGGATTTCTTAAGAGAACGCTGGAGGGGGGAGTTGGGGTGGGCTGGAGGTCTGCCGGACCTCCAGCCCCCCTCCGTCACTTGCTGGGGGGGAGGGGGTTGACCAGCGGCCACTGGACCACCATGGATTTCTTCAGAGAACACTGGGAGGGGGAGTTGGGGTGGGCTGGATGTCCGCCGGACCTCCAGCCCCTCCCTGTCGCTCGCTGGGGGGAGGGGGTTGACCGTGGCCACTGGACCACCAGGGAGTCATTTTTCTGGGGGGTTGGGGGACTGGAGACCCACCAGATCTCCAGCCCTCCCTGAACCTGGAGGGAGGGGTTGTCGGGGGGGGGGGGACCGGAGGTCCACTGGACCTCCAGCCCCCTGTTGACAGGTTTGCTTTGGGGGGGGAATGGGGGCCTGCCAGCATGCAACTGCATGCTGGACAGGGCTCACCAGTCCTCCCCAATGATCTGCAAACCCTAACGCCAGCTCGGAGCTGGTGTAGGGTTTGCCGCAGCCAGCGACCCAAATTTTGGCGAGCTGGCTGCTGATCATTGGCGATGAATGCGCTAAGCCCTGTTTAGCATGCATTTGCATGCTACCTGCGCAAAGAGCCCTCAAGCGCGTTGTTTCACGCGCTGGAGGGCTCTGATCATGTGTGGTTAGCAAACACCGGCGCTAGTACGGCGCTAACAGCCTCTAGCGCCGGCGTTTGCTTTTGATCATGAGGGTAATAGTCACTCTCCTCCTCTTGTCACCTTGATTGCTTCCTATTCAGCTCACCTAAAACACAATTTATATCGCCTCCTACCACAACCATCCCTTTTCTTTTATCTAATATAATAAAACGCACCCTCAACGTTCTGAAGCCAACGTTCTGTGAAGCCCTGAAGCCTGAAGCCTGAAGCCTTGAAGCCCTGAAGCCCTGAAGCCTTGAAGCCTTGAAGCCTGAAGCCTGAAGCCTTGAAGCCATCTGACGTCACTCCCAACCGTCTCTGCCCCGCCCTCGCGACAAAACAAACAAATCCGGAAGCGAAACGTCAGGGAAGGAGGCGGCGCTCCCGACGTCTAGCCTTCCCTTCGCTGTGTTAAGGCGGAACACAGCGAAGGGAAAGCTAGACGTCGGGAGCGCCGCCTCCTTCCCTGACGCTTCGCTGCACAAACCGCCACGGAGGTAAAGTTAAAAAGAATTAAAAAAAAAAAAAAGGGATGCATGGATGCGAAGGGGGGGGGCATGGATGCGAATGGGGGGGGGGCATGGATGCGAAGGGGGGGGCATGGATGCGAGGCATGGATGCGAAGGGGGGGCATGGATGCGAAGGGGGGGGGGGGAGAAGAGGGCGGGCCAGGCTGGGACATGGGAGAGAGCGTAGCATGGATGCGAGGGGGGGGGGTCATGGAAGGGCGAGAGGGGACTTGCTGGAAAAGGATGAATGGAGGTGGCAGGGGACAGAGGAGCATGGATGGGTATGGATTAGGAGGGCAGGGCACAGGGAGAGAGGGGAATTACTGGAAATGGATGAATGGAGGGGGCAGGGGACAGAGGAGGCATGGATGGCCATGGATTGGGAGGGCAGGACTCAGGGAGAGAGGGAAATTGCTGGATAGGGAAAAATGGAGGGGCCAGGTGACAGATGAACATGGATGGGCATGGATTGGAAGGGCAGGACTCAGGGAGAGGGGAATTGCTGGATAGGGATGAATGGAGGGGACAGATGGGCATGGATGGATATGGATTGCAGAGCAGGCCTCAGGCAGAGAGGGGAAATGCTGGATAGGGAAAAATGGAGGGGCAAGGTGACAGAGGAGCATGGATGGGCATGGATTGGAAGGGCAGGACTCAGGGAGAGGGGAATTGCTGGATAGGGATGAATGGAGGGGACAGATGGGCATGGATGGATATGGATTGCAGAGCAGGCCTCAGGCAGAGAGGGGAAATGCTGGATAGGGAAAAATGGAGGGGCCAGGTGACAGATGAGCATGGATGGGCATGGATTGGAAGGGCAGGACTCAGGGAGAGGGGAATTGCTGGATAGGGATGAATGGAGGGGACAGATGGGCATGGATGGAAATGGATTGCAGAGCAGGCCTCAGGCAGAGAGGGGAAATGCTGGATAGGGAAAAATGGAGGGGCCAGGTGACAGAGGAGCATGGATGGGCATGGATTGGAAGGGCAGGACTCAGGGAGAGGGGAATTGCTGGATAGGGATGAATGGAGGGGACAGATGGGCATGGATGGATATGGATTGCAGAGCAGGCCTCAGGCAGAGAGGGGAAATGCTGGATAGGGAAAAATGGAGGGGCCAGGTGACAGATGAGCATGGATGGGCATGGATTGGAAGGGCAGGACTCAGGGAGAGGGGAATTGCTGGATAGGGATGAATGGAGGGGACAGATGGGGCATGGATGGATATGGATTGCAGAGCAGGCCTCAGGCAGAGAGGGGAAATGCTGGATAGGGAAAAATGGAGGGGCCAGGTGACAGAGGAGCATGGATGGGCATGGATTGGAAGGGCAGGACTCAGGGAGAGGGGAATTGCTGCATAGGGATGAATGGAGGGGACAGATGGGCATGGATGGATATGGATTGCAGGGCAGGCCTCAGGCAGAGAGGGGAAATGCTGGATAGGGATGAATGGAGGGGGCAGGTGACAGACAAACATGGATGGCCATGGATTGGGAGGGCAGGGCTCAGGGACAGAGGGGAATTGCTGGAAAAGGATCAATGGAGGGGGCAGGAGACAGATGGCCATGGATTGGGAGGGCACGGCTCACACTCTCTCTCTCATATACAATGTCTTTCTGACTCTCACTCTCACACACTCTGTCTCACACTGTATCACATTCACTCTCTATGTGCCACACAGTCACTCACACACTCGCTTGGTCTCATACACTCACTCAAACAGAGAATCTGTGTCTCACACACACTCTCTCTCTCGCCCACACACACACACACTCTCACTCACACTGTGTCTCACATACACACTTGCACACACTCTCATTCTCACACACACACTCTCTCACAAACACACTCACACCCAGACTCACGCTCTCTCTCATACAATCACACTTTCACTCTGACTCTCAAACAGTCACTCTCACATACACTCTCCCAAACATACACACTCCGAGGAAAACCTTGCTAGCGCCCGTTTCATTTGTGTCAGAAACGGGCCTTTTTTACTAGTGTTTAATAATGTGAAATGCTGCTGCAAAGAAGTCCCCTTTGGGCCCACTGGGAGTGTAAATGTTCATCATTGTTAATTCACAGTCATCAACTCTCTCCACCATCAACACTATCCAGCCCTCTACATTTTTTTCTATGTTCATAGGTTGCAAAGGGAATATGCTGCTTTTATCAGTATTATCACCCCCTTTTCTTGAAGCCATAGATGGATTTTCCCCCCCCCCCCCCCCAATCCACCCCTTTTCAGTTTATCACATTTCTTCTCTGCAAGTTTGGTTTCCTGAAGCATGAACACGGTGATCCCTAGCCCCTGTAACTGTCCCAACACTCTTTCATTTCTTTTTTTTTTATTTCTTTATTTATCACTTTTAACATTTTAATTCAAGTACAATTCTTGAAATCAGCAAAGATGACTATTAATCATTCATAACATAAAATAATGTTTTTATCAAAAAGAAAAAGGAAAATCTTGATCTATTTCTCATCTTTAGTCCACAATATGGAGGCATTATATACTATATATCAGGAAAATTATATTTATTAACATCTAAGAAAAAGGTGGCTGAGCAAGAAGTCCGAGTATATAGTTTATGGCGTAGAAGTTATTACAGGTCCCGGTAATGAAATGGGTGAGCCAGGTAACTTAGAGTCCAAAAAAGAATTAAGTTGTTTAGAGTCATAAAATATGTATTTAACAGAATTTAATTTTATAACACATTTGCAGGGAAAATTTAACCAAAACATTGCTCCCAATTGCAATGCCTTGGGACGAAGTTTGAGAAATTCCTGTCTTTTCTTCTGCGTTACCTTTGAGACGTCTGGATACATTCTTATATTATAACCAAGGAAATTCTGTTCTCTATGCAAAAAATATTGTTTTAGTATCCAGTCTCTATCTGGTTGTAGAATAAATGTAACTTTGAGTGTTGCTGACGTAAGTCCCACCATGTCATCTTCTATCATTTGTGTTAAATTTACATCCCCAGTTTCTACTGGGGGAATTACTCTTTCAGAATCTCTCTTCAAAAAAGACGTTACATAAAATATCTTTGATATAGGAGGATATGACTGTTCGGATACTTTCAATACTTCTGTAAGGTATTTTTTAAAAGTAATGAGAGGTGAGATAGACAGCTGTTTTGGAAAATTTAACAGTCTAAGAGTATTAGAACGTTGGTAATTTTCAAGCATCTCAACCTTATTTTGTAAAAGTATATTTTCTTTTATCAGGTTAACTTGTAGCTGTTGACAGTTTTGTATAAGTTTAGAATTATTTTCATTGTCTTTACTCAAAGTTTCCATTTTTTTTTCCATACAGGGTAGTTTTCCAGACAAGGTTTCAAACTGTTCATTTACAAATGTGAATTTCGAAGCAAAAGAAGCTTCTAGACAAGCTAGAGCTTCCCAAATTGACTCTAAAGTTATTTCTTTTGGTTTGGGGGGTAATAAGGACTTACTTGGTAAGCCTACATTTGGGTTCTTCGGTAGCTGGCTTCCTCCCATCGCTAGATTTTCTCCTAGGACTGTCTCCCCTTGTTCTCCCGCTATTGCAATAGCGGGGTCCATCGGCGTCTTTAGGCCCGTAGCAGCGCCCGTGCCAGGAGGCCCCGTTGGCGTTTGATCGCTCAGAGTCTCCTGAGTTGCTTCCGGGTTTTCCGCCGGCATCGGGGGAGGATTACGCTCTTCGGGGCTCCATGATGTCTCAGCCTCAAGCCGTGGAAATGGGAGTCCTCTCTCCATATTCGTCGGCAGCGAAGGCAACGCTCCCGCAATCGTACTCGGAACCATGAAGCGGTCCAGAGTCCCAAGAGATGGCGTAGATTGCACCGCCGGGCTGGTGCGTTGTCTGCCTCTTCTTTTGGGCATCAGAAAACCGGGTTTCAGGAAATAAGCAAAGGTAAGGCTGGAGCTGCTTCACTTGCGTCTTACTCAGCCGCCATCTTGCCCCGGCAGTAAGCCTCTTTCATTTCATAGGATGGTAAAAATCCTCCCATGTTCTAAGTGGCCATTTTAATCCAAGGTGCCTCTCCCTCCCGTCTGCCCCTCAGGTCCAGCATTTCTCCCTTTACTCCCCTCCCTCCCTACCCAGCCTCTCTCCCTTTCTCTGATCCCCCCCCCCCCCCCCCCCCAGTCTACCTTCAAACATATGTTTATCACTGCAGGTCACCAGCTATGGCAGCAATTCACATTGCTGTCTGTGCTGCCCCCCTGAGCAGGCAATGTGTGTGAATCACAGCCACTGCTGGCAACCTATAGCAGTAAAAATAAGTTTGACGGTAAGCGGGGTGGGGTGGGGGGTGGAGAGTGGGGGTAGAGAGTAAAGGAGAGATTCCGGATCACAGACAGGGGAAGGGGAGGAGAACAGTGGAGGGAGAGATGCCAAATCGTGAGGAGGGGGCATGCTCTTGAATGTATGTCGAGAGGGATAACTTAATCTCTGACTAGGTCTAGCAGCAGACCACTGGGTGGCCCTGGGGTTTTTTTTTTCTGGACTTGCTCAATGGTAGCTACACCCTTGCATGCTGGTAGACAGTTGTAGGAGGGTAGTTTTGAGGTTTGGGGCTGTTTGAAAAGTGATAGTAGCATTGCGGGGGTGCAGTTTTTGGAGTACAGAAGCTTGCAGGGAGATGGGAGAGTTGTGGGGGTAGTTTTGGGAGAGTTGCAAAAGGTAGATTTGGGGGGGTGGGGAAATTTTCAGGGCAGAGTAGTAGTTATGGGGGTAGTTTGCATTGTGGTGTGAGTGCTGCAAGGAGGTAGTTTTGAGTTGTTGTGGGGACAGTTTGGGAGGTGATCAGGCAGCTATAAGGTGGGGGATGGGGACAATTTGGGAGAATAGACAACCGGGAGAGGCAGAGTGAAAGAAGGAATTCCCCAACTGTTGTGTTTCACTGCATGTAAGATTCTATGCTACAGAAACTATAATTCATTCTCCCATCGAAATGCATCACACTGGTCTTTTTCTTTTTTTGAAAGAAGGGATTATTTCTCTGGAATCCCTAATCCGGTCTGGCCTATTTCTGAACTAGATGTTTCTTGTTACCTGTTTTTCCCATATGTCAAGCTTCATCTGAATTGATTAATTTTTTAGAGAGTTATTTTGCCCCAATTTTGTTGGGTTGTAAAGAATAAAAAATCATCTGTAAGCAATTAGAGCAGTAAATAACATTAGATAGTGTTCTGGCCATCAAGTTTCCTTCATCATCTAGGGGATGTAAAACAGAGCATCTATGTTCTACAGCAGGAAGTAAGCCCTGTGGTTGAAACAATATGTCTGTCATTTCTCTTCCCAGTCTATCGCTTATTAAATATGGTTCAGTCTGTACACTGACACATGCCTAATGTAATTTCCATTTCATATTTCTCTCTTCTTGCATTTGACATGGATAGAATGTTTTACCGAGGGAAAATGAACAGGAGGTCAATACATTTGACAAGGTTTACAACAGGCAGCACGTTACATGAATTGGAGGCTCGGTTTTGCAGCTTACTTATTCTTTAGGTCTGCAGAATGATCAAATCAGAGGAAAAATGTAATGCAGGAATGAGAGACTGTGGTTTATAGATGCCTTTTTTTCTGGAAAAGATGTGATGCTGTGTGAGATTAATCTATTGTTGCACTTTTCTCATAACAATGTTGTTAGTGATTTATTGTGGGTGAAAAACTGATAAAAAGTTTGATCATTGCGACATTGAAACTGAAATTAAGCCATATACAAAAAAACATAGAACTAAGGGTTACATAGCAGACTCATAAATAAACTGGCTAGCTTAAAGGTGGTTTAAAAGAACAAGAAACGCCACACTGAGTCAGATCGAGGTCCTTCAAGCCCAGCATCCACTCTCTGACAGTGAACAGTCCATGTTGGAAGATCCCAAAGAGTACATCTATTTCCCACAGTTCATTTTCAAGGATAAACAATGGCTTGCCCATGTCTACCTGGTTAATAATTTTTTATTCTCTAGTGCTTAATGACTGTAATGTCTTTTCTAAAATGATTTTTCACTCTTATAACTGCACAAAGGATGAATATGAAGCCATTTCATCTCTTACATAACATCATTATTAGAACAGCCAACAAGGGGAGCACTGTGGTTGTTTTAGATCAGACTGAGTATGATGAAGAAGTACAAAGACAGTTATCTGTAATATCAGACTATCAGGGGTTGAGTAGTGATCATACTGACGGTTTACAAGGAGTGATCAATGAATTAATTCAGAAGAGAGAAGACAATGGTTATTTGATGAAACAAGAAGTTTTTGCAGATACAGAATCCACAGATTCCGCTTATATATTTGTTACCTAAAATTCACAAGATATTGGATAAGCCTCTGGAATATCCTATTGTGTCAAGCTGAGGATCCTTGCTAGAACCCTTGCTATATTTATAGATTGTTTTTAAAGACCATTGGTAAAGAAAGGATTTTTCTACATTAGAGACTCTATGCAATTTTTGAAGAAGCTGACTACTGTGACCAATTTGTCTGCGATCAAATATTTAGTTACCATAGATGTAAAGTCTCTATACATGGTTATTCTTCAACATGAAGGCCTTGACATCATTAACCTTCAAGAAAATTCTAACAACATGGACACTTCAGCTTAATATTTAATAGAATTTGCAAGGATCGCCATAATAAATAACTTCTTTCGATATGAGAAATAGATTTTTTGGCAAGTCTCAGGTGTGGCCATGGGAGCCACAATGGACCCGTCAGTTGCCAACTTGTTTATGAATCACTTTGAAGATAAGTGGATCAGACTGAATCCTTTTACTCAGCATGTGAAACTTTGGGTGCAATTATAATGACAATTTTTTAATATGGTCAGGCTCTGAAGAACTACTTAAGCATTATCATGAGTGGTTGAACTCCAGACACACTTCTATTGAGTTTGTTTTAGTTTATGATCAAAAATGCATTTCTTTTCTTGACATACTCATTCAGTTAAAAGAAGGGGATTTTCAAACTATGTTGTTTAAAAAGTCCACTGACAGGAATACTTTCCTTCAACTGACCAGCTGTTATCCTCCAGCTCTTAAAAAGAGTCTTCATTTCTCTCACTTTTTGCATTATCAGAGGTTATTTGTTCAGAACTAGCTGAATATAAACAACGTGCCAAAGATTTAAAACAATGGCTTATTTTGAGAGGGTATCCCCAGTGTAAAAGCTGCTTATAAGAGGGCAAAACTTCTTAGCTGTGATCTTTTTTTGGATAAACCCTCTAGAAAGGAAGACTGGGCTCTGACATGTGTTTTGAAATACTCCCCAGTCATTGAAAAAATTGTGAAGATTCTTAAACACCATTGGAACATCACGTATTTGAAGAAGCCTTTTTGTAATAAGAGCATGTGGGCGGCATACACTAGAGATCACAACCTGAAGGAGTTGTTATTCAACCTGGATTTGAATCATCCGGGGTCTTTACTTAGCGGGAGACATATAAAATGTAATGGTTGCAAGATGTGTGAAATCACAATGGAATTAGACTAAGTTTTTGTGAATCTGACAACTGGTCAAAGCTTTACGCTGAGATATGAGACATCATATGTAACGGACCATGTCATCTATGCCATCATATGTCCATACCCAAATGACTATGTGTCAAACAACACAGCAGTTTAAAGTAAGAATGGGAGAGCATAGGAGCTGTCTGAAATGTCAGCGATTGGACGAGCCAACTGTACAGCACTGTATTGATCTAAGACACCAATTTTCTAATCTGAAATGTTGTGTTACTAGACATGTTCCAGAGATTGAGTATGGAGGGAACAGGAAGTTAAGGCTGCTGAAATGGGAACAAGAATGGATTTTCAAGCTCTGTTCTGAAGAACCAAATGGCTTAAATGCCCCTATAAAATAGTAATATTTTTACTGAAATCATAGTGAGGTTTAAAAAAACTTTTTTCAGGCTAGGGAATTTATTATCAGCAATATATGGAAAATTTAATGTAAATGATTCACAATGACGTCATCTGCTGACTTTAAATCCAGAAGTTCCAGTGGCAGCCATGTTTGAGAGCGATTTTGATGAGGAGTGCCGCAGATAAAGTAAATGACCTTAGCTTTATGTTACTATTTCAATGCTAGTTTTAAAGAATCAAGACTGACAATTAAGGTATGGATTTGTTCCAGATTAAGTTGGTCCAGAACAACATGAAGCAGCATTTCATGTGAAACACTGGTCACCATCAGTGGGACCTTTCCAGCAGTGCTCTTAAAAGATTATGACAATTTTCAGATAAGTGCTTTCACCTTTTGAAACTACCTTTTTGGATTTATAAGTCTCCAAGAAAATTGTGAGAAAAATATACTGAGCATTGAATGGGAGATTTTATGCTTATGAGGTAACCCATTAAAGTTTGTGAGGATGTTTGTGTCCCAAATTGGGTACTGAAGCTTTTCCTCCCTTTCATGTTTCATGACAAAAAGATTTTATGATGATGACTGTTTAAAGAGTTGGAATTTGAACAGTTTTATAAGAACTGAAATGGACTGATTGAAGCACTTAATTACACCGTTTGTTATTCATATTTTGTGACAGTTACTACTACTACTACTTAACATTTATAAAGCGCTACCAGGGTTACGCAGCGCTGTACAATTTAACACAGAGGACAGTCCCTGCTCGAAGGAGCTTACAATCTAAAGGACAAAGAAGTGCAGTCAATCAAATTGGGGCAGTCTAGATTTCCTGAATAGATAAATAATGGTTAGTTGCTGAAAGCAACATTGAAGAGGTGGGCTTTGAGCAAGGATTTGAAGATGGGCAGGGAGGGGGCTTGGCTTATGGGCTCAGGGAGTTTATTCCAAGCATAGGGTGAGGCGAGGCAGAAAGGGCGGAGCCTGGAGTTGGCGGTGGTGGAGAAGGGTACTGAGAGGAGTGATTTGTCCTGTGAGCGGAGGTTACGGGTAGGAGCGTAAGGGGAGATGAGGGTAGAGAGGTAATGAGGGGCTGCAGATTGCGTGCATTTGTAGGTTAATAAGAGAAGCTTGAATTGTATGTGGTACCTGATCGGAAGCCAGTGAAGTGACTTGAGGAGAGGGATGATATCAGCATATCGGTCTAGGTGGAAGATAAGATGCGCAGCAGAGTTCTGAACGGATTGAAGGGGGGATAGATGGTTAAGTGGGAGGCCAGTGAGGAGTAGGTTGCAGTTGTCAAGGCGAGAGGTAATGAGAGAGTGGATGAGAGTACGGGTGGTGTGCTCAGAAAGGAAAGGGCGAATTTTGCTGATGTTATAGAGAAAGAAGCAACAGGTCTTGGCTGTCTGCTGGATATGCGCAGAGAAGGAGAGGGAGGAGTTGAAGTTGTAGTGGAATCCACAAGGTTTTTTGATTGTAGAAAATCTTTAGTTTCCCCAGTAGGAGTTCCTTTAGGGAAAGGGGGAAGGACAAGCCTGAGGATCTAGCAGAGACAGGGTTAAGCATGACACAGCAAAACTCTACTGGACTGCATAAATTCTCCCTACAGCCCTGCATCAGGAGGAAGAAGGTGTGTCCCCCAGTTCAAACCAGATTTGGTGTTAGCAGTCAGAAGTTGAGCAAAGCATGCAGGAGGCACAAAGTCTCAACCTTGCTGACATGAAGGCTGATGAAATGGAATTTCTTGAAGAAGGTACCAGTTAACATTGTATGCACATCTTGCTGTTTCGTTTATATAATGTTTTGCCTGTACAGCACCATGGAGCACTGTGGTATATTTGGGAGCTGCTTAAACTTAATTCCCTTGTGCTTAGATCAAGCAAATGACAAGGCAATGGCTTGTGGATGGCATTAGATCTCTAATGTTCCTTCTCCTTAACCAGAAGTGGCTGGAAAAATTATTTCTTTTGCTAATAAGGACTAAAATATCCAAGTTATCATGGAAGTCCAGACCATATGTATTCATGTATTAACAAAAGTGGAATGAAGAGCAAATGACAGCCAGCACGGTTAATAGGTGAAGTGAAAGAGGCTATTAGAGCCAAAAAAGCATCCTTCAAATAATGGAAAAAGGATCCGAATGAAGAAAATATAAAGCACCGTAAGCAGTGTCAGGCTAGATGCAAAGCACTGATAAAGAAGGCTAAAAGGGAATATGAAGAAAAACTTGGAGACAAAAACTCACAGTAAAACCTTTTCAGGTACATCAGACGCAGAAAGCCTGTGAGGGAATCCATGGGACCATTAGATCATGAAGGAGCAAAAGGGACATTCAGGGAGGACAAGGCCACATCAGAGAGATTGAATGACTTCTTTGCTTCAGTTTTTACGGAAGAAGATGTAAGAGATCTACCAGTAGTAGAGGGTTGTTTTGAAGGGAGGGAGTCCAAGAGGGGGAAAAAGAATGGCCAATAATCCAGAAAGCAACAGATTTGGAGGGATTCAAGACCAAGCAATTATAAGAAAGCCAAGTGTCAGTCTCATCAAGAAAAGGTTCGAAGAGCAGAGAAGTCAATGTTGGAGGGATTTTGGGGGAAGACCAGCAGGATATCATCGGCACAGATGCAGAACCAGAGATACCCAGGGAAGCAAGTCTGTTTAGGAGGAGGAGAGAGTGGCTCACAAGATCAAAGGCAGCACTGAGGTCTAGTGAGACAAGAAAAGTATAATAGCTGCGATCAAGGGAAGTATAAATGTCATTGAGCAGGGCTGCCAAAATCGTTTCAGTAGAGTGACCTGACCAGAAGCCTGATTGTTGGGGGTGAAGAAAGTGAGAAGATTCAATGTGGTGTGTGAGTTGATCCAAAACAACCCGTTCAACAAGCTTAGATAAGAAACTGAGGTTGTAAATAGATCTATAATTGGAAAACAGACAAGGATCAAGATAGGACTTCAAAAGGACTGGTTTTACTTTGGCAGACTTCCAGGAGAGGGGAATGGTACCAGTGGAAAGACTGTTAGTGACCTTAGAAAGATTAAGAGAGAGTAGACCTAGAGAATTAACATTCAACCAAGAGGAGGGGATCAGATCTAGAGGGCATGTGGTCCTGTGTAGTGTCTGGAATGATTTTTCCAGGACAGTGAGGGACGGAATATTAAAGATAGACCAGATATGAGGAACAATGGGAGGGGGAGGGGAAAGAGAAGGAGGGAAAGGCGATAGACTTTGTCTGAGAAATAATGGGCAAAGTCAGCTATAGAAAGAGACGTGGGGCAAGAAGGCTGAAGACCAAGAGAAGCTAAATGAGAGACAAGATGGAAGAGTTGCTTAGGGTGATTGGCCGCATCAGAAATAAGAGAGGAGTAATAACGACGACAAGCAAGATGGAGTTGGGTATGATAGTGGTTGAGGGACACTGAGAAATGAAGGCAGTAAAGAGGGGAGTCTGGAGCGTCGCCAAATACATTCCAGCCAAATTATGAACGCCAAAAATCCAGGGACAAGGACATCTGTCTGGCAGCATTTTTAACAGAAATGACCACAAAGATGTCCTTGCAAAGCAATGGGGCAACCTAGTGGTCAGTGCAGTGGATTGTAAATCAGGCACACCACCTCAATAGCCTTCATAAATGTTTAGATACAGTAGACATATGTCTGTTTCTGAAGGGCTTACAATTTAAAAGGAGAATAGATGTGGGAATCAAACCTGGGTCCCCTAATATACAGTCCACTGCACTGTCCACTAGGCTACTCTTCAGACCTGCTTTCTGCCTTGTTCAGAATGCCCATAATACCGGATCCTTTCATAGAGCTTGGAATTCCTTTCCAGTTTCACTTTCAGGGGAGAGGGAGGAAGTCAGCAATCACTGGGGGGGGGGGGGGGGGGGGGGGGGGGAGAGGAAAGAATTCATGCCTTAATCTCTCCAGTGGTTAGCTGCTCAAGCAGAGCACCTTTTTGTACCCCAGCCGGACATGACTGAAACAGATCTAAATGAAAATACCCCTCTTTGTAGATTTTGACGATTCTTCCTGTTTGATTATTGCTGTTGGATGTCCTAATTTTAGACCCTCCCTAGTCCTGTCCACAACATGTTCCCTTGCTATTTGGATGCCCAAATTCTACCATTCCAAAATCACAGTTCGGATGTTTTTCACAGATGGACCTTTTTTTTTTTTGCCATTTGAGATGTTCATGTGCTTTGAGAATGAGCCCCCTTAAGTTCCAAGGAGAAGCATATATTTTTTCTGATGCTGGCCCTTTAAAAGTTTTTTTTTCAAGACAAAAAAGGAGTGCTGGATCTTCTGTGGAAGGTGTCAGTGGTTGTTTCATTTTCTGACTAAATGGTAAATTGTTAGCGGGCATTTAAATTGAGCTATTTAATGGATTTGCCTGCTTTTCCTTTTTTGTTGTAAATTTTCTACCAAGAGACATATCCTCACTGTTTATAAGTTGTTAAAAAAGTCAAAATGTAAACAAATGTTCTTCAGTACTCTCTGGAAGTCTTACCTCTAGGTCTAAGGGTTACCTGAACCCTGGAAAATTCCTTTCAGACTATTCCCCATGAAAACTCTTTGGCACATAGATTAATACCACCAGCGCATAGTTAGACTCTGGAACTCATTGCAGGAGAAGGTAGTGATGGCAACTGGTCTTGCTGAGTTTAAAGGGGGTCTGGACAGATTCCTGAAGGAGTCAGAGTGCTGGGCTTGATGGACCTTTGGTCTTTTCCCAGCGTGGCAGTGCTTATGTACTTATGACATCCTCTTCCACCAATTACCCCATAATGGTCTTAGTATCCCACAGTACATATCCTCTCTCTGTTCTCTAGTGGAAGGAAGCAAGACCTTGCCTTCCTTTTTTACCTCTGTCCAAGGCCCTTGTACAGCTGACAAAAAAGTGACCAGGGACCCCTTTCCCTCCAAAATTCCAAATTTGCTCAGGGGAACTTTTACTAAACTGCGGTATAAAGTGGCCTTAGCAAGCTCTTGCATGGATTTTCCCCATGTGCTAAGGCCTTTTTTACCACCGCAGGAAAATTGCCAGTTTCCCATTTCTGCATTAATGGCCATGCATTAATATCTCCATTAGTGTGCAGCCATTAAAAAATGTACCACATTAAGCATTTAAGAGCTGGTTGAAGGATAGGAAGCAGAAAGTAGGATTGGTCAGTATTCTCAATGGAGAAGGGTAGTTAGTGGGGTCCCTCAGGGGTCTGTGCTGGGACTGCTGCTTTTTAGCATATTTATAAATGACCTAGAGATGGGAGTAAATAATGAGGTAATTAAATTTGCAGAAGATACAAAGTTATTCAGGGTTGTCAAGTCGCAGGAGGAGTGTGAAAGATTACAGGAGGACCTCGCGAGACTGGGGGATTGGGCGTCCAAGTGGCAGATGAAGTTCAATGTTGACAAGTGCAAAGTGATGCATGTGGGTACGAGGAACCCGAATTACAGCTGTGTCATGCAAGGTTCCACGTTAGGAGTCACAGACCTAGAAAGGGATCTGGGAGTCATCGTTGATAAGGCGTTGAAAACTTCTGCTCAGTGTGCTGCGGAGGCTAAGAAAGTGTACAGAATGTTGAGTATTATTAGGAAAGGGATGGAAAACAAACACGAGGATGTTATAATGCCGTTGTATTGCTCCATGGTGTGACCGCACCTCGAATATTGTGTCCAATTCTGGTCGCCGCATCTCAAAAAAGATATAAAGGAATTGGAGAAGGTGCAGAGAAGGGTGACGAAAATGATAAAAGGGATGGAATGACTTCCCTATGAGGAAAGGCTAAGACAGTTAGGGCTCTTCAGCTTGGAGAAAAGGCGGCTGAGGGGTGATATGATAGAAGTCTACAAGATAATGAGCGGAGTAGAGTGGACAGATGTGAAGCGTTTGTTTACACTTTCAAACAATAATAGAACCAGGGGACACAAGATGAAGCTAGAATATGATAGATTCAAAACAAACAGGAGAAAGGTTTTCTTTACTCAGCATATAGTTGGACTCTGAAACTCGTTGCCAGAGAATGTAGTGACAGCAGCAGGCCTTACGGAGTTCAAGGGGGGTTTGAACAGATTCCTGAAGGAAAAGTCCATTGAACATTATTAATTTGTTTTTTTTGGGGGGGGGGGCTGCCGGGTTCTTGAAGCCTGGACTGGCTGCTGTCGGAGACAGGATGCTGGGCTTGATGGACCCTT
Source organism: Microcaecilia unicolor (assembly GCF_901765095.1). NCBI lineage: Eukaryota > Metazoa > Chordata > Amphibia > Gymnophiona > Siphonopidae > Microcaecilia > Microcaecilia unicolor. The sequence goes on from NC_044031.1 coordinate 174,688,420, forward strand.
GGTCTTTTCCCAGTATGGCAGTGCTTATGTGCTTATGTGGTAAGGGCAAATGCAGTAATCCTGTGCTAATCACTTAGTGCGCAGTAAGCCCACTCTCCACCCCCAGACATGCCTCCTCCATGCAAAAAAAGTAATTTCTCTACCCAAGGCTATCTCCCAACTGGGGAGAGGTAACTAATAGTTGTCCAGATAAACATGGTCTTAAATAGCACCACAGAACTGAATTTTATGAACTCTTTCAGGGAAATGTGGTCACATTTAAGGGCATAGTTATGAACGTGGGCTATGGCTAAGATATGCTATTTTACCACTAACTTGTACTATTTTGGCAAGGTTCTATTTTATGCAACGAAACTTAGTTACTATTAACCCAGGTTAACAATACAATAACATGTCCTAAGGGTACCCACATCGATAACATCCCCTTTACTGTCTTAGGTTATTATAATGCACAGGGCCGTGCCAACCCGGTAAGCGAGGTAAGCATGGCAGGAGGGCGCCGACCTCTGGAGGGCGCCGCCGCGCCATGCTTACCGCCGCCACCTACCTCAGCTCCCGGACCCCGACAGCAGCGCTGGAGCCCGCCCACCCAACATCCCCTCGCATATCCTCCCCCGGGCAGTGGCGTAACTAAAAACGGATTTAAAAAAAAATGCAGGCAGGCACATTTTTTTAAATTTGTGCTTCCTCCCCTCCCTTTCCTCCCACCTACCGTTCCGCAACACGCCTCCCGAGACCCAGCCCCTTCCCAAGCCTACCACCAACCACGTTCCGTTCTCCCTCTCATCCTCCCACCCCCGGGCCCCGACTGTCAAGTTTTCTCTTACTTTGTTGCAGCAATAAGAAGCTGATTTGAGCCCAGCCGGCGTCGGATCCTTCCCTCTGCTTTCGTCATTCACGAGTCCCACCCTCGCGCAAACAGGAAGTGTGTGAGCGAGAGCAGGACTCGGAGGAGCGAGGGAAGGATGTGGGCAGTGTGCTTTCGTCTTTGTTAAGGTAAGGTTTGACGGTCCGTGGAGGGAGGAGTGACAAAAGGGGCGCTGGACACGGGGAGAGATAGGAGGGGGGAACAAAATGGCGCTGGACTTGGGGGAGAGAAAAAGGGGAAAACAAAGCGTGGAGAGAGAGGGGGGGAAACAGCGGTGCTCGGGGGGGGGGGGGGGTTGGAGAGAGGGAAAACAGCGGTGCTGGACTGGGGGGGGGGGAGGCTATCTAGATTTAACCCACAATGATAGTAAATGCTATTGAAAACAATAGCAAAAAGATTAGAAATAAGGGATCCCCGATGTGTGGGTCCATCTGTAAGAAGGGAAGAGGAGATGTTAGACTATGGGGGAGGGAAGGGCAGGACTGTTCCCAACTATGAGTAGGTAGGAGAGCTGATGCTGAGCTATGGGGGAAGGGAAGGACAGGACTGATGTTGAGTTACAAGGAAGGATGGGGAAAGGGGTAGGCAAGGGCAGGGCAGATGTTGGGGCATGAAGGGTAGGGAAGGGCAGAGCTGCAGAGATGCCAAGCTATTCAGTTCCAGGCTGGAGATTTTGGGGCAATCCTGGTTTTGAACTTATATCCCAAAACAGTGTGGGATTTGTAGTGCCCATTGAGTGCTTCGAGTCCCATAATGCAACAGCATAGAATGGGCAGAAATGCAGGACTGTCCCAAAATTTCCAGCCTGGAACTGGGTAACTGGAACTGTAAAGAGGCCCGGAGGGAGAGAAGAGAACGTGGCTGGAAACGGTAGGAGGAGCGAGAGAGGGAGAGAAAGAGGGGACATGGAAAAGAGCAGCAGAGAGCCATGGACATGAAAAAGAGCAGGGGAGAGCCAGAAAGAGATGGGGAGAGAAAGAGGGGCCATGGAAAAGAGCAGGGGAGAGCCAGGGACATGGAAAAAAGCAGGGGAGAGCCAGAAAGAGATGGGGAGAGAAAGAGGGGCCATGGAAAAGAACAGGGGAGAGCCAGGGACATGGAAAAGAGCAGGGGAGAGCTAGAGAGAAGATGCTGGATGGAAGGGGGTACAGAGAGAGAGAGAGATGAGTGGAAAGAGGGGACATGGGTAGGAGAGAGAGAAGCTGTTGGGGAGAAACTGGGGGAGACCCTAGCTGTCAGACTGAGAAAGGCTGGATGAAAGGAGGGAGAAAGGAAAAATGCTGGAAGGAGGGGTCAGAATGAGGGAAGACGCTGGTAGGGAGGGAAAGAGGAAAGACACTGGAAGGATAGGGAGAGAGAGGACATGCTGAATGGAAAAGGGTCGAGAAAGAGAACTGTCTAGAAGGAAGGGGAGATAGAGGGAGACAATGGACGGAAGGATTGGGAGAGGGTAATGGGTGGAAGGATGGAGAGAGAAAGAGGGATGACACTGGCTGGAAGGGTAGGAGAGAAAGAGGGAAGGTGCTGGACATGGGTGGATGGAGGGGAAGGCAGGTGGGAGAGGAGGGTTGCTGGACATGGATGGAGGGGAGGGAAGACAGGAAGGAGATGCACATGGATGAAGGGGAGAAATTCTGAACATGGATGGAGGGGAAGGAAGACAGAGGAAGGCAATGCAGATGGATGGAGGGGAAGGGAGAGAGAAGAAATGATCGACATGGATGGAGGGGAGGTAAGAGAGAGGAAGCAGATGAGATGAGGGAAAAGGGAGAAAACCTGCACATGGATGGAGAAAATAGGCAGAAGCTGGATCCACTGGACAATCAAGTCTGCAGAGGACCCAGCTTTTACTTACCAATGTAAGGCAAGAAAGGAGGAAAGTAAAGAAATAAATGGAAAGGAAGACCTGGAAATGGAATTAAGAGGACAGATAGCAGCAGAATCAGGTACTGGGCCAGCATGATCAGAAAAACAAAGTCACCAGACAACAAAGGTAGAAAAAATCATTTTATTTTCATTATAGTGTTTGGAATATGTGCACTTTGATAATCAGGTTCTCAACGTTAAAAGTTTATATTTATTTATGGCATTTTATACTAGACCGGGGGGGGGGGCACCAACTGATAGTCTGCAGGGGGGCACCAGAGACCCTAGGCACGGCCCTGATAATGCACAAATCTGCTAGTTAGATTTAGGCCAGGGTCAGTCATTTGTGTAGCCACAGTTAAGTGATCAAATTTAGCTGGTTACCACTTGGAATAACAAAATAATGAAATAAAAATATAGATTTAAAAAACACTAATATATCATGGCAAAACCAGTTATAATTGAAAACCTGGCCCCTGACTTGGCCCATTTCTGTCCAGTGTGCATGGTGATTTTGTGAAGATAGATTTTAGGCATACTAGAATGGTGGGGGGGGGGGGGGGGGGGGGGGAAGAATTTTTAACTGGTTGGATTTATGTGGTTAAAAGCTGATTTAAGCAACATAAGTCCTTTCAATACCAACCACAAAAGGACTTACTCATAAAGGATTTTTGCTGTTCTATTTCTATACAAGAAAAAAAAAATCTTTATTGTATGCACATACTATGGGTTTTGAAAAAAAACTAGTTTTTGGAGGTTTGGAAGTCACATGTGTTCCTTTATAGACCTGTGACAGAACAGTAGTGTATAGTGGAGAAGAATTTATATTTTAAAAGTCATAAATAAAATAGGCAACTTTCCCAAGGATCATTTTGAGGTGCATGGGAAAGAGAGTTGTCATAAAAGGCTGTATTTAAACTAAAGGAGACTAATTACTTTTGCAGGTAAAATTAAGGTATTGTTCCTCCTCCATTTCCCACCCCCTACTACTTGATCCTGCAGCATCCTACCCTTTCTACTCCTGCATGCCCCCCCACATGCTACTACTTATCATTTCTATAGTGCAACTAGAAATACGCAGCGCTGTACACTTGAACATGAAGAGACAGTCCCTGCTCGAAAGAGCTTACAATCTAATCAGGACAGACAAACAGGACAAATAAAGAATAAGGGAATTACTAAGGTGGGAACGATAAAACATACATGGGTACTATACAAGCAAATAGGGGTTAGGCGTTAAAAGCAGCATCAAAAAGGTGGGCTTTTAACCTAGATTTGAAGACGGCCAGAGATGGAGCTTGATGTACCAGTTCAGGAAGTCTATTTCAGGTATATGGTATAGCAAGATAAAAGGAATGGAGTCTGGAGTTGGCAGTGGAGGAGAAGGGTACAGATAAGAGAGATCTACCCAGTGAACGGAGTTCCTGGGGAGGAATGTAGAGAGGGATCACAGTGGAGAGGTTACTGAGGAGCTGCACAATGAATGCACATGTAAGTTGATAAGAGCAGTTTGAACTGTATGCGGAAATGGATAGGGAGCCAATGAAGTGACTTGAGGAGAGGGCTAATATGAGCATAACGACGCTGGCAGAATATAAGTCGTGCAGCAGAATTCTGAACAGATTGAAGGGGAGAGAGATGGCTTAGTGGGAGACCTGTGAGAAGCAAGGTGCAATAGTCTAAGCGAGAGGTGATAAGAGTGTGGATAAGGGTTTTGATAGTGTTGCTCAGAAAGGAAAGGACGAATTTTGGTGATATTATAAAGAAACAACAGGTTTTAGCAGTCTGTTGGATATATGCAGAGAAAGAGAGAAAACATGCTCACACACTACCCTTTACTCCCATCCTTCCTACATTAGGCACATCAGTTTTTCAATTTTGGCATTTTACAGTCAAATATGGTCCCCAGGAAAGAAAAGAAAACGTACTTATTTCCGAGTTTCAGCTTTAATTCTATATTAATCCAACTGCAGCATAAACGTTTACTACATCCACTGAATTTCATTAAAGAAGGCAACACACCAGTGAAGTCTCAGCACAAAGGAGTATAGGGAAAACAAATAATTCTATATTTTAAAGCTTGGATGAGCAGCTGCTAGTCAGATCATGCTACAATCTAGCATTCTTAAAGATTTCTGGTGGAAATAGTTCATAGCTTTAAACCTGGGACTCCATAAATCTTACTTTCCTCCCTTGACATTTGTACATAAGTCATGGGTTTCAACAGTGGAAGATTCAGACTCAAAGATGCTCTCAGATTTCAAAGCCACAGACTTGAATTGGATTCTGAGATAAAAGTCTGTATGATCTGGTGCATGAAAAGCTACAGAAAAAAAATGAGGATTTATGGCAATGTAACACTCATCCAGAAAACAAGAAACAGAAAAACAAGGCTTCAATGAATTGATGTGCAGTTTTTCCATCAAAATAATTAACTTTTTGAAATCATTTGATTCAGTTAGTGTTACTCAGTTTCGTACACATTCTCACTATCACATTTGTAGCACAAGTGACAGAAGAAGCTATTAGAAAAGGACTGAGGTATTTATCAAAAGCTAGAAGAGTAGAGTAGAGTAGACTACAAAATAAATAAATAGCAAATGTTATAATCAGCTAAACAGCAAATAAAAGATAATTCTCCACTAAGGCTTCCCCATTGTTATTTCAAGCAAATGCTCTTCTCCAAGGGATGTGGACCAACAGAAGGCTACAGTTCTACAGCGTACCTACTTCAGTGTCAGCTAGGAGTGGAGATGTCCTGCGAGTCCTTCGTTCATTTATGTGAAAAGCCCATCTAATAGGAAGCTACACTTGATCTCGTAAAGACAAACTAAGATGGTGTCACTGACTCCAAGATAATGGAGATTTTAGGGTAGAGTATTCAGACTTGAACTGAGCCCCTGAATTTTGGTCCCAGATTTCAGAAGGATTGAATTCAAGATGTTAACTAATATCAGGAATTAAACATCCAAACAAGGTCAGCTTAACCAGTAGGCAGCTGCATTCAAAACAAAACAAGTAGTCCTGTCAGTCACCCTAACACAATTAACCATCAATGCATATGTTGCCGATGATACCAAGATTTGTAACAGAGTGGACACCCCGGAGGAAGTGGAAAACATGAAAAAGAATCTGCAGAAGCTAGAAGAATGGTCTAATGTTTGGCAATTAAAATGCAAAGAAATGCAAAGTGATGCACTTAGGGAGTAGAAATCCACAGGAGACGTATGTGTTAGGCAGTGAGAGTCTGATATGTATCCCTCCCTCTGAGTTTCAGGTTCCCCCCTCTCTCCCTCCTTCCCTCCGAGTTTCAGGTTCCTCCCTCCCTCCCAGTTCCAGGATCTCCCCCCTCGGAACGCGACGTCACACGCATGAGGGTGTTGTCGTCCCTCCCTTCCTCCCTCTCTCCCTTCCAGTTCCAGGCCCCCTACCTCCAAATTGTAAAAGCCATCTTCATTTACGAAGTCGGGTTTATGGAGGTCAGCAGCAGCGGTAACAGGCGTGCAGACTCGGGTGGGACCAGAGCTGAGAGAGAAGGGTCAAGCCTGCACGCCTGTAAACCCGACTTCGTAAGTGAAGTTGACTTTTAAAATTTGGAGGTAGGGGGCCTGGAACTAGGAGCTCTCAACCCACACACCAAGCCAGTCTGTGTTTCAAGGCACCCACAATGAACATTCATGAGGGAGATTTGCATGCACTGCCTCCATTATGTGCAAATGTATTTCATGGATATTCATTATAGATGGCCTGAAAGCGCAACTGGTTGCGTGTACACCATGGATTGGGTTGAGAACACCTAAATTAGAGTAATAGAGTGCCTGCCTCTTTCCCTATGTCCTTCCCTTTCTCTTTATTTTTGGGCAATTTTAATGTATCAATTCATTTATTCCTGGTAAAAAATGCAACACCTGTCAAGTAACAAATTTTTAAGATTTTTATTTCTTTATTCCTACTTTAACTTATATGCATTTGTATTATCCTTCACATTTTTTATTTGATTTTCAGGGAAATATTTTAAATTCAAAATGATTTTTTCACCAAACTTAAACTTGTATATTATAATGAGTAGCTTTAATTTTATCTCGGTGAAAGACATGACCCAACAGTTCACTGGCACGGAGATTTCTAAGTGCACACCAAAGCTCATGGGAATGTTGCTGAAATAACTTTGCACCATTCATGGAGCTTATATCTCAACACCATGATAAAGCATGTAACTGAGTCCAATAAACTTGACCCATTAACAGATGTTTTCCTTCACATAAATATATATCTGTATGTTTGACCAGTGGGTATTATGCTCTTGCTTTTGAGAACTCTTGAGACAGACAGCTAAGATGCTACAGTCTCTGTAGAAACCTTAACACTGTGCTTGTTCTAAAAGATCAAAAATGATCAATAAAGGCCTGAACTGTCTATATTTATAACATACAGAAAATAGAACTGGTCCTTGCAAGTGGTTTTCATTACAGAGTACCAAAGAAATGAATGTTCTGTTGTTCTTTCTGATTTTTTCAAATGGCTCAAAATAAGTTAGTGTTGTTTGAAGAAAAAAAATGATTTGATTAATGATCTCAAGAGGACAGTAATCTGTGTTAAGTCTGGAATGGTCATTTTGCAGCTATGAAACACATTTTAGCTGTTATTTTGATATTCTATCTGTGTTTTAAGATGCTCTACAGCAGTCTAGAGAAGAGCAAAACACTGTATCCAGGCCTGGGTTTACTCACTGATCTACTAGGCCTCTGCCCAGGCCATCAGAATTCTTGAGCTAGCAGGAAGGAAGGGATTGAAGATTCATAAGGATGGGGGGGGGGGGGGGGGGGGGGGAGGGGAGAGGGGAAGTCAGGTAGAAAACTGGATTGGAGGGTAAACAGTACAGATAGGCAGCAAAAACAAAATTGTGCCATCTTTTCCAGGGGTTTCTTTTTCATTCCAGAACAAATGTCATCAAGAGTGTGCACTCTTTGCAAACAATGAACTCTTTACAAGTACACTATCAGGCTTATTTTCGAAAGAGAAGGGCGCCCAACTTCCGACACAAATCGGGAGATGGGCGTCTTTCTCTCAGGGTCGCCCAAATCAGCATAATCGAAAGCCGATTTTGGGCATCCTCAACTGCTTCCCGTCGCAGGGACGACCAAAGTTCATGGGGGCGTGTCGGCACCATTGCAAAGGTGGGACTGGGGCATGATTAACAGATGGGCGTCCTTGGCTGATAATGGAAAAAAGAAGGGCGTCCCTGACAAGCACTTGGCCGACTTTACTTGGTCCATTTTTTCTTGCGACCAAGCCACGAAAAGGTGCCCGAACTGACCAGATGACCACCAGAGGGTAACGGGGATTACCTCCCCTTCCTCCCCCAGTGGTCACCAACTCCCCTCCCACCCTAAAAAAAAAACAACTTAAAAATTTTTTTTGCCAGCCTCTATGCCAGCCTCAAATGTCATACCCAGCTCCATCACAGCAGTATGCAGGTCCCTGGAGCAGTTTTAGTGGGTACAGGGCACTTCACCCAGGCGGACCCAGGCCCATCCCCCCCCCCACCTGTTACACCTATGGTGGTAAATGTGAGCCCTCCAAAACCCACCCAAAACTCACTGTACTCACATGTAGGTGCCCCCTTCACCCCTTAGGGCTATGGTAGTGGTGTACAGTTGTGGGTAGTGGGTTTTGGGGGGCTCAGCACCCAAGGTAAAGGAGCTATGCACCTGGGAGCAATTTGTGAAGTCCACTGCAGCTGGCATGTCAGGGGGACCAGTGCACTACAAATTCTGGCTCCTCCCATGACCAAAGGGCTTGGATTTGGTCATTTTTGAGATGGGCGTCCTCGGTTTCCATTATGGCCAAAAACCGGGGACGACCATCTCTAAGGTCGACCATCTGAACATTTAGGTCGACCATCTCTAAGGTCGACCTAAATGTTGAGATTTGGGTGTCCCCGACCGTATTATTGAAACAAAAGATGGACGCCCATCTTGTTTCGATTATACGGGTTTCCCTGCCCCTTCACAGGGCCGTCCTGCGAGGACGCCCTCATGAAAACTTGGGCGCCCCGTTCGATTATGCCCCTCCACAGGTTCCTAAATTAGAAACTTAACCCAAGGCAGCTACAATCAGGTGCTGAGCCCTCTTTGAATACTGGGCTCCCATTTGGTATTTTACATTTGGCAGGATGTGAGAGGGAAAAAAGCATAGTGAAAGTCTGACATAAAAATGAGTTGTATGCACTATTGGTAGAACTAATCATAGAATAACTATGGTTAGCTAACTTATTTTCAAACCAAACATACACCTACTTTTTCAACAACCTCTGGAATCATTGCTTTGCTTGCAGGCTGCACTGATGATGCAACAAATTGTAGCTCCAAGTTGTATCCTTCATTATCCGTTTTCTCATTTCTAAATAAAGCAAATAAAACACATAGATTATTAGCACCATCAGTGGCAGTTTCAAAGCTCGATCCAAACATTCAAGTAAGACTTGTTACCACAAGAAATCATGAGGTACAGGGATTTATAAATGAAGGGGTCTATTTACTAAGGTGTGCTGAAAAATAGGCTGCGCTAGTGTAGGTGCGTGTTTTGGGGTATGCAGATCCATTTTTCAGAGGGCCTGTAAAAAATGGACGTGTGGCAAAATAAAAATTGGCACGTGTCCATTATGGATCTGAGACCTTACCACCAGCCATTGACTTAGCAGTAAGGTCTCTCATGTTAACTGTGTGCTAATCGCCTACACATGTCGTTGGAGTTACCGCCCGATTTTCACCGCGCACCAGAAAATAAAATATATTTTCTGGCACGCTTATTGGATAAGCATGAAAAATGAAATTACCGCACGGGCCATGCGGTAACTCCAAAGTGGCACAGGTTGGATGCACGTAGGCACCTACGCGGCCTAGTAAAAGGGTCCCTAAAATTAGAAGAATCTAGAAAAAGAATTCAATAATATTACTAATAACATTTAGGGATGGGCAGCCAGAGAATTTTATGTTCGTTTTGTTTTTCATTCCAGAACGAATGTTGTGACTTACAGACCAACAACACTCACAATGCCTGTGTATAGGGCATTTGACTCAATCCCCAAAGCATCCAAAGTGGCATCCATTATTAATTACAATTTTCTGTCACCAGTGTCAGGGTACACTATGGCAGCCATAGGAAGCTGCTGTGGTTCTGTTAGCTTTCAGTAGAGCCACCCTATGGTAAAACTATTGTGCTATACATAACTTTACCCTTCAACAGAGTTATCATGTTGACTATTAAGAAGCTGAGAATGCCTTTGGGCAGCCAGTAACTCTTTCTATTATCTTACATTTATTTATTTGGTGCATTTGCATCCCACCTTTTCCCAACTTTTTGCAGGCTCAATGTGGCTTACATTATGCCGTAATGGCGATCGCCATTTCTGGAATGAGAAATACAAAGTGGTATTGCATTAAAGTTCATAAATGATAGAGTAAATTATAGAGTAAGTTAGATAATCAGTTCATTTCCGGCGTGAGAAATAAGGTGGTAGTGCGTTAACGTTCATGGAGTTGCCTACAAGCTTTTTGGTGCCATTTGCACAAGTCACAGAGGTTTACAGTGGCTAAGACAGTATTTATAGCTTCAGAAAGGGTATATCCTATTAGATTAACGATTACTTTGTTTGAGAAGGCGACAAAGACAGCTAACGGAATAAGTCAGAGAGCATGGCCTAGCAGTAATACAGCCAAGATCTTGGCTTCTTGATTCATGGGAGGCTCACTGAGAAACCAGCTTAGTGTAGATGTAGGACATAGAAGGTGAAACGCCATCAGGGAAAAGGCAGAAGTTTATAGCAAAAGCTCAGCCTTCTCATTGGAAAATGGACTAAATAAGGGCCTGGTTTTCTAAGGGGTCAATTTAAAAAAAAAAAAAGTCGAGTATCCAACTTTGCTTGTCAGATTTTGGCTGGCTAAGTTAAACACATTTTCAACTGAACGCAGACACCTAGATTTATGGATAAAAATGAGTTTAAATCTAGCTGCACAAAATATGGCTGGATAAATTTAGGCCACTGGATCTTGAGCAACTAACCTTAGCTTGCTAGCACTTAAATGAGTGGTAAAACAGCTGAGTCCTCTCAAAAAACTTACAAGCTTGCAATTCCACAAACATGATTTTATCAAATAAACTCATTTTAAACTTTGCCACCATATTCCCTCACCACCACCTCCCCATCTGCTCTTAAAATAAAGATCTCTGAGAATACCTAAAATCCCTCCCACTTTTAAGCTGACAGATGGTCATAGTTTTATCTCCTACTGGTCCAGTGGTGCTTTGACATTAGCAATTCTGAATGTCAAATTAGTAAAAGATTAATACTGTGTCCTTTTGCCAGCTTGGAACTGGCAGTTTTGTGGGCATCCTAGAGGTGGAAAGGTATTTGGAGGCTGTCAACTCTAATTTTTCTTTTCTTGAGTAGGAGAAGGGATTGTGACAAAGTTCAGCGGTCTTTTTTTAGTAAGATCAGTTGGATGGATCACTGACTCCAGGAGTAGGGATTACTTGGCTAGATTTAAACCGGGTATGTCTGTGCCTAGGTTTGGCCAGCCAAGCTAAGTGGCTATCATTGAAAATCGGCACTAGCCACTTCATTTTTTTTTCTCCCAACTGCCCAGATTTTGAGCAGCTAAATTTAGCCACCAAATGAAACCAGTAGAAATTAGGTGAGTAGATTTAGCATCTCAGAGCCGATATATTTCTGTTAGGCAATCGGAAACTTCTGAAAGTGTCTCTTTAGGCTTTTTCTCTCATTCTGCATCTACGGAAAAAGAGATTAATGAGTCAAGCTAAAGAAGAAAGTGACAGGAAGTCATTTTCCATTACAGAAGTTCCACACTCTGTTCCTCCAGAAATGCTGCACTAAAGCATCACTGTTCTGTACAAAAAAGTTATGAATGAGAATGACATGCAGTACTGGGCCACATATGGTACGGTAAGTAAGAGGTCTGATGAGAACAGATTACTTTTGGACACTACAGAACCCCTAAACTGGATTTGAAATGAGGTTCTAGAGATATACAACGCCGTACTTCAACTCAGAGAGGCCTGAAGCGTGCATGGCAGCAGAAGTCATCATTAAGTGTTGGCTTATTCTCGGATTTGACAATGCTATTTAGGATTCACTGAAAATACAGTGCATTAGTAATTTATTCATGCTGCAAGCCTGCAAGGTGCTAATTGATAAACTTGCAATGCTATCTATCCAGCAACAGTTTTACCAATTTAGTTTGTCCTGGGAATCCACTGAACTAACCAATTCTGCTAAACTTGCAGGATTAGGTTTTCAAAGGAATTCTCTGCAGGGTGTTTACCCCTGCAGAAGGGTCCATTGAAAACTGCCTGCTTCCTTCCATGGGAAAATGATCCATGCTGTACAGTGAGAGAAAGTGGAGAATTTTATTCAGCAGTATATATAACAATATCTATCTATATATACATCCTAAACAGCAAAAAGCAACTACTGACTAAAGTAAAAATGAATTTTTTTAATCTATGGAAATTAAAGAGGAATGCAAAAAAGAAACAAATAAAAGACATTTGAAAAGTGGGGAAAATAAATCCAGTTGCATGGACAATATTTGAAAAATAAAGAAGGAATTGCAGACTACAATGTGACGTGGAAATGGATGCAGAATAGATGTCTAAAAAAAGAAACAGAAGCTGTAATTGTGCTGTTGAAGAGCAAGCAATTTAAAGAAATGCCAAGAAGTCCAAAATAAAAAATAAATTAGCAATGACAGTAAATGTAGACTGTGTAAAGAAAAAGAGGAAACTGTAGATCACATTATCAATGGCTACAGTGAAATTGCCCAAACTGAATATAGGAAACTTCACAACAGTCACCAAAATTATTGGAAACATGAAATTAAGAATAAAGTCATAGAGAATGAAAATGCAAATGTATTGTGGGATATGTCAGATATAACAGTGATAGAACCAAAATACTTAAGGTTTGTGAAGTGTCAATATCAGACGACAGTTGGGTTAAAGAAAAAAAATATAGAAAAGATCACAAGGTACAGGGATTTACAAATTAACCCCCTGCGTGGCAATGCTGACACAGCCCATTCAAAGTAAATGGGCTGTGTCAGCATTTTCATACCGGCAGCCACTAGAGCAGCTTTGTAAAATGGGGCCTAAAATTGGAAGAATCTGGAAAACGAAATCAATAGTGGTACCAATAACAATTAGTGATGGGCAGTCAGAAAATTTTATGTTCATTTTTTTTCCAGAACGAATGTCGTTACGAGTGCATACTCTTATTAACAAAGTGTGCACCATTCCCCTCACTCTATAACTTTGCAGCCATAAGTTCCATTGGAAGGCTTAAATTATAGAAGACCAGCATTTATGCAGGTAAGTGCTAGATGCATGCTCAGCACTATTCTATAAGGGGTCCTTTTACCAAGCTGCGGTAAAATGGGGCCTGCCCTAGCATTAGCGTGTGTTTTTGACGCACGCTGAGGCCCTCTTTGAACATATTGCACGCTCTTTAAGAAGTGTGTGTACTATTATTGGCAAATTACGTTTTGTCACAAATGTAGAGCAGAGAAGGAGTAGGGAAGATAGGGAGACGTATGGATGATAAAACTTTATTGGATAACATCAAAAATGACTCATTGAGCCATTTTTGATGTTATCCAATAAAGTTTTTTATCATCCATACGTGTCCCTCACTGATTGGAAAGAGCCTATCTTCCCTACTCCTTCTCTGCTCTCATTGGACTGGGGTTTTTTTTCGTGGGGATCAAGTGCACATCCACCCTTGTGTGGCCTTTCTCCATTTTGTCACAAATGACAGCCCATCTAGGGTTACCATATGGCTCCAGAAAAAGGAGGACGGATTGAGCCAGCCGGGTTTTACTTCCATTGCTTTCAGCAATGGAAGTAAAACCCGGCTGGCTCAATTACTTCCATTGAAAGCAATGGAAGTAAAACCCGGCTGGCTCAATCCGTCCTCCTTTTTCTGGAGCCATATGGTAACCCTGAGCCCACCCCTATTAATAATTGGAACTTTTGGAACCATACCACAAAGAACTTAGACTTACTTAACCTGGATGGACTACCACCTTATCAGCTACAAAAATAAGGTTTATTCAGTACTGCTGATACCTCTACAATTCTTAGGTTCTTGGATAGGACTTGAATTCATGAGATATACAACCAGTCAAAAGACTGATGGTTTTTCAACCTTTGATGATCTATCCAAATAAGCCAGTACTTGATGGAAGTCTATTTTGCTTCTATTGGATTCAGAACTGGGCTTTGACTGGGCCACTCATGGACATAGGAGCCAACTCTGTGAGTGCTGTGGGTGCTTGAGCACCCTCAATGTTGAGGAAATTCCTTGTATGTGTCCAAGGAAGGGTTATTTCCATAGGCTTTAGCACCCCCAATAAATTTGAAAAGTTGGCTCCTATGCTCATGGACATTCCCTTTTTTTTTTCTTACTGAGCCTCTCCATTGTTCCTTTGGCTTTGTGCTTGAGACCTTTATTCTGCTGAAAGATGAATCTTTCTTGATATTCTGCTGTAGAAATGGGAATGAAACAGGTTTTCCTCCAAGATCTGCATCATTCATTTTTTCCTTAATCTTTCCAAGTCTCCCTGATCTCACTGCTGCAAAGCATCCCCACAGCATAATGCCGTCACCATGATTTTTTAACTATAGGGATGTTTTAGCACAGTGGTGGTTGTTAAAATACCACACACATATTCTTTAGCACTGAGACCAACTTTGACTTCATAAGACCACAAAACCTTCTTCCACGTGGCTGTAGTGTACTCTTAAGTCTTTTTTTAAATATTCTATGCAGCCTATCATACGGCTTTTCTAATCAGTGGTTACCTTCTTGCCACCCTCCCATACAAGCTATATTTGTGGAATAATGTTGAAGTTGTTTAATAGTCAACAGGTTTTAGATTTCAGTCACAGATCTCTGAAGTTCTTTTAAAGTGACCTCTCTTGACAGTTTTCTTAATCCATGGCTAGCACCACATTTGGCATGTTTAGACCTTTGCTTCAGATCCATGTCATACAGCAGAAACCAGACTGATTCTTCTTGCAGTAGTATTTTAACCAGCTCTGCTACTGTGACAGGACATAGATGGGCTTCTTTTAACTTATTACAAGCTTTGTTAAGGCAATTTTTGGAAACCAAGATAATATGGGGAGCTTATTTGATTTCACTATGGCAAGGAGTGTGAAGACCTATGCAATCAAGGCTTTTTATTTCTTATTCTTAATTAGTTGTTGGCTATTTCTATAATTGTTCTTTCATGTTGAAAGAGTAGAGTATTTTGTGTAGATCAGTCAAAAACTCCTACTTCAATGCGTTTTGAACTATATTTTTTAGGAAGCAGAATGTGAAAAATGACAAGGGTGAGAAAACTTTACAAAGCACCATAAGAAAGGGTTATAAAACAGGAGACAACTCCTGGGTAGCTGCGACTCACACCTACAGTGAAGTTCCAAATGGTGGAAGCTGATCTTCTCTACTCTACCAAAATAGTATTATTTTGAACTTCAGCATTGTCCAATAAAGGAAAATGGAACTTTGAGAGGAAATCTATTGTTCTGAACTTGTATAGAATCACATCTAATATAATAATTTGCATCTCCGATGTTCTGAAGCTGACTCCGTGGCAGTGTGGCAGTGAAGCCTTGTAGTGTTCGTAGGGTTCGTAATTGCCCCGCCCTTGAGAGAACTCTGTATAGTTGCCAGGGAAAGAAACGTGACGTCAGAAGGAGAAGGGACCAACCACAGGCCTCGCACTCGCTCTCAGTGCCCCGCCCTCGGAGGGAAGGGAAGGCTGCATATAATATTCACCCACTGGAAGTTCGTTCCCTCCCTCCGAGTTCCAGGGTCGTCGTCCGTCCCCCCTCCCTCCCAGTTCCAGCGTCCCCCCTCCCTCCCTCCCTCCCTCCCAATTCCAGGGTCCCCCCTCCCAGTTCCAGGGTTGTCATCCCTCCCTCCTTCCCTTCCAGTTCCTGGCCCCCTCCCTCCGAATTTCAAAAGTCATCCTGACATACCTCACACGTTAAAAAGCGTGCAGGCTCGGCACTTACTTCAGTTTTCCCTTCTCTGTCTCTCAGCTCTGGTCCCGCCCTTGCAGAAACAGGAAATGAGGGTGGGACCAGAGCTGAGAGACAGAGAAGGGAAAACTGAAGTAAGTGCCGAGCCTGCACGCTTTTTACCGCTGCTGCCGGCCGCCGTAACCCCGAAGAGGTAAGTCAGGATGACTTTTAAAATTCAGAGGGAGAAGGCCTGGAACTGGAAGGGAGGGAGGGAGGGAGGGACGACGACCCTGGAACTCGGAGGGAGGGAAGATGACCCTGGAACTAGGAAGAAGGGAGGGGGGACCCTGGAACTGGGAAGAAGGGAGGGAGGGAGGGAGGACCTGGAACTGGGAGGGAGGGGGGCCCTGGAACTGGGAGGGAGGGAGGGAGAGAGAGAGGGGGACCCTGGAATTGGGAGGGAGGGGGGACGCTGGAATTTCCCTTAAAAACATTAATGGCAGAAGGTGATTACCTTGCTAGCGCCCGTTTCATTTCAATGAGAAACGGTCTTTTTTTTACTAGTCTTCTATAAAAACCACTTACCAAATCCACAACTACTATCTTATGTCCTTACTTTTCCAAGGGGGTCTTTTACTAAAGCTTAGCTTGAGTTATCTGCAGCAGGGCCCGTGTTGTTCCTATGGGCCCTGCAGCAGATAACTCAAGCTAAGCTTTAGTAAAAGAGCCCCTAAATCAGTTCCCTCTTTTTTGTTTCTTCTCTTGGATATATTTTTGTAAGACTTGTTTCCTTGAGTTAGGCTTCTCACCACTGCAGTCCATCTCTCATATTAGTTTTGCCTTATCTCTTTTAGGTTAAAGTCAGTTTCATTTGTGTAAGCACTGTTTAAGCTTATTCTAGGCTCACATAGATCAATTAGCACTTTACCAGACCCAATGCTTTTTTTTTCTAGGAAAGAAGCAGCCAGTACTCATGTGCAGCCAACTTTTGGGGGTAGGGTATCAATCTATGGTTCCACCTCTACAGCAGCCACACCCTTGTCAACAGCCCTGCGACATGTAAAAAGACAGCATTCTAAATATTACACTAGTTCCTAGAATACCAACACATCTCTTTTTGGGAAAAGAGAACAAACTGGATTTTCTACACAGAAACTAACTAAGAGAAGAATACCTCACCTCAGTCATCTACACACATAAGATGGATATTACATGGCCTTAAAACACCAATATACACTGGAAGTTAAATCACAAGAAGTTCCATTTGTTGCTATGGCCTGGCAAGGACCACAGCTGGGATCAAATAAATGTTACAAAAAGCAAATCTACATAAAGGATCTGGGTCATCCAGGGACAGACTGAGCCAGTGCTGTTTTTACCCTCACTGGGGGGGCCCTTTTAGTAAAGGTTTGCCATGTGGCAACCTGGAGCTACCGCCATCCCAACGCGTCCTCCGGCGGTACTTCCGCCTCCAGTATGCACCATTTCCGGTGCTACGGAAAATAATTCTGTATTTTCTAGCATGGCGCTAAACTGGTGGTAATCAGGCAGTCCCGCACGCTGCCCAGTTACTGCTGGGTTACCACAGAAGCCCTTACTAATGGATGGCGGTAAGTGCTCCCCCCACGTGGACACGGTAGAATAATCTTACCACATGGCCATGTCTTTTTTAGGATCTTTTTATCCGCTGTGGTAAAAAGGGCCATGGCATGCGGCAAAAACAGCCCCCGCCGCTACCGCAGGGCCCTTTTTACCACAGCTTGGTAAAAGGACTCCCGAATGCAGTGGGAGCAAACCAGCTCGGATTGCTCCTGATGACATAAAGCTGACTGGTAGATCATAAGCTTTTCAGATTCAAATATAGGAGCAGTTACAGTTGAAAACAAGCAAATGGTTAAGGGCTGTAGTGTTGCTTATTCCAAACACTGTCCAGAAGCACAACATGTGTTTGTAGCCTATCAAGCAGAAATTGGTTAAGTGCCATCTTAAAAACAAAAATTCTCTATATTGTGTATATGCAGCACAGAATACTTGTACCTGAGAGTCACAGATTCAAGGCTGGCTTGTGCATGAATGGAAATAAAAAAAACAGACTGGGAGGCTTTGAGTGAGAAATCTAATGAGATGAATAGACTCTTATTGAAGGCAAGAAAAAAGGTGCTGGTACTCCATATGGGTATGTACTGGATGAAAGAAGCCCTCACCACACCAAACCCATTTCATCGTGCAACATTTCTAAGTGTCTAATTTTATTTCTCTGCTCATCAATAATTTCCCTTTACCACATTCTCTGGCAACGAATTCCAGAGTTTAATTACACGTTGAGTGAAGAAAAATTTTCTCCAATTCATTTTAAATTTACTACATTGTAGCTTCATTGCATGCCCCCTAGTCCTAGTATTTTTGGAAAGCGTAAACAGACGCTTCACATCTACCCGTTCAACTCCACTCATTATTTTATAGACCTCTATCATATCTCCCCTCAGCCGCCTTTTCTCCAAGCTGAAGAGCCCTAGCCACTTTAGCCATTCCTCATAGGGAAGTCATCCCATCCTCTTTATCATTTTCGTCGCCCTTCTATGCACCTTTTCTAATTCCACTATATCTTTTTTGAGATGCAGCGACCAGAATTGAACACAATATTTGAGGTGAGGTCGCACCATGGAGTGATACAAAGGCATTATAACATCCTCATTTTTGTTTTCCATTCCTTTCCTAATAATAGCTAACATTCTATTTGCTTTCTTAGCTGCAGCAGCACACTGAGCAGAAGGTTTCAACGTATCATCAATGACAACACCTAGATCCCTTTCTTGGTCCGTTACTCCTAACGTGGAACCTTGCATGACGCAGCTATAATTCAGGTTCCTCTTTCCCACATGCATCACTTTGCACTTATATCAAATTGTATTTGTTTCCATACCGGACTTGGCGATCGCCTTTACGGTATTATGTAAGCCACATTGAGCCAGCAAATAGGTGGGAAAACGTGGGATACAAATGTAACAAATAAATAAATAAATATAATTTTTGTACAACATTGTTATGTTATATTGCTATTGCAGTCAGTGTTTTCTTAAAGGTGAAAGACCTTATTACAAATATCAATATAGATAAAAATATGATTGCTGCTGGCTGAATACTGACCAGAATATAATTAAAACTAGAAATCAGAACACATCATAGTAAGCCCCTCTCATGAAAATATCTAGCTATTTTTCACCAAGTCATTGTCTCTCTCATCTAATTTTAATCAGCTTTTACTGAACTCAATCACCTCTCCTTTTCTTTCTTTCTTGTTTCTTTTAAAGCTTATTAAGTTTTTGGAACCCACATATAACAGGTTACCACATAGTTCAGCTGGGTAAAATCACTTTACAAGTTGAAATGGTAAACTGCTTTTCTGAAGTCTTTTGCCTGCAGTCACTACTTTGCCATTTAAGTCATTCTTTCCACAGTATTGGAGTTTTAACCTCAAGGTCCCCTAAGGCCAGCCCTACTTTTTAGTGACATGCCCTTATCAACCTTATCATTTATTCACATTTTCTAGACTGTCTTATCCGAATACACATCAAAGCGATTTACAGGCTAAAATCAAGAAAAGGAAAGGTACTCCAAAACAGGAATCCCACTGTTTCTTCTGCAGCTGAAACTAGGTGAGGGAAAAGAAACTAAGGATAGGGAGTTACATGAGACATTGCGACTGGGTGAAGGCTAGGGGGGGGGGGGTTATATGAACAACAGCGAGACTGGGGAAAAGCTGGGAAGGGGACGATGCACTGTCATATTTTGCCACTATTTGAGAAAACATGCAGCAAAATATGATGGTACATGTTTTGGCCCTCCGAATGTTAATCGTATAAAATGTAGCTCCCGATAGGAAAAGTTGGACAAGCCTGTACTAGAGGCTCAGTAATCCATCTAATGTAATCATATCATCCAAGCTGAGAGGAAAGAGATACACAATATCACAGAGAAACTTTGACACATCAAAATAAGGAGCAAGGAGAGGTATTTTATCATCTCTGCTGTTACTAAACATATGAAAGATGCTGGAGTAAGGAGGAGAGAAGTTATACTAAGGAGACCTTTCCATGTTTTTTTAAATGAAGGGTTATGAGCAATGTTGTAACCTATTTACCCTAATCCTATGGACAATTTGCCTTTTACTTTTTATTATTTTTATACTGTACATACTTGTTAAATAATGGAGAATTCATGAAAGGGATTTTTTGTAATCTTAAAGCCAGCACGGTCTCCAGTGATCCTTTTGGCCTAATATTGATTTTCTGTACATAACTCTTTTGCTATTTTACTACAGTGGACTTGCTAATTGGAGGAGAACCCTTAATAGTCTGTGTACCATGAATTAAAGTTGAGAGAGGAAAGCAGTACATTTGGTCATAGATGCTACAAATTGATTATGTACCTGTCTCAAGGGTGATGCTCAGCCTCAACCAACTAAGAGGTTTGCTACATATATTAATCTTTTTCTCTGTACAGCTGATCTGTGATCACTCTTATACTTTGACCTTTTGCCAAAATGGCCTTCAATATTTACCATCTGTCTTTCTTTCATGGGGATTGACTTTATCTATAAATGTTTATAAGCACACAATTACATCCTTCAGTTTCTTGTTTGGAGGTACTGCAAGTTCTGTGTTCTCCTTCAATTTTTAAAGCCGTGGCATCTCTTTAAATGCAGAATCTAGTGAAAGATCTTTGAGCAGTATGCACAACTTAAAAGAGTATTTGTCTGGTTCAAACACTACTACAATCCCCTGGTTATTTCTTCTTGACCAGCTTTCTAGGTCATCTACTTTCAGCTGCAGCTCTTCTCTCATATTTTCCAATTCATTTAGTTTTTCTTGTCAGGCTAATAGAGTTTCTGACTGCTCATCAGTTTTCAATTCAGTGTCCTCAATCCTGCCATACTTCCAGCAACAGTATTTAAAATGTCACTTCTAAGTGAGGAGAAAACTGCTTTAATTTCTTTTTTGCCATGTTTTCAAATCACCTCTGGTTATTTATTTAATTACAAATTTATTACTTGCCCTATCACTGTGTTTAAAGGTTACGTACAACAAACATTTACAATAATAAAATTAGACAATATTAAATAAAGTCTGAACAACTTAATCTCATACACAGGACAAAAAATATAGCAGAAAGAGGTTATTTCACCTCTAACAGACACTGCAGGTCATGAGTTAGCTGAGTCATGGGTTGGTACTAACAGGCTGTAATTCCCCTAAAAATGGACTAAGTTGGTCTGGCAGGTGGTTAAGCACCATTCACTTTTCTTTGTTCATGTGCTTATTTACAATATAAAATATTTAAAGAATCACTTTATTCAAACAGAGGTCACACCCAATTCATCATCCTCCATATACTATTTTATTTATTTATTTTATTTATTAGGATTTATTTACCACCTTTTTGAAGGAGCTCACTCAGGCGGTGTACTACTACTACTACTACTACTTAACATTTCTAAAGCGCTACTAGGGTTACGCAGCACTGTACAGTTTAACAAAGGAGGACAGTCCCTGCTCAAAGGAGCTTACATCTAATTGACAAAATGTGCAGACAATCAAATTGGGGCAGACTAGATTTCCTGAATAGAGGTATAATGGTTAGGTGCCGAAGGCGACATTGAAGAGGTGGGCTTTGAGCAAGGATTTGAAGATGGGCAGGGAGGGGGCTTGACGCATGGGCTCAGGAAGTTTATTCCACGCATAGGGAGAGGCGAGGCAGAAAGGGTGGAGCCTGGAATTGGCGGTGGTGGAGAAGGGTACAGAGAGGAGGGAATTGTCCTGTGAGCAGAGGTTGTGGGTAGGAGCGTAAGGGGAGATAAGGGTAGAGAAGTAATGAGGGGCTGCAGATTGAGTGCATTTGTAGGTTAGTAGGAGAAGCTTGAACTGTATGCGGTACCTGATCGGAAGCCAGTGAAGTGAATTGAGGAGAGGGGTGATATGAGCATATCGGTCCAGGTGGAAGATAAGACATGTAGCAGAGTTCTGAATGGATTGAAGGGGGGATAGATGGCTAAGTGGGAGGCCAGTGAGGAGTAAGTTGCAGTAGTCAAGGCGAGAGGTAATGAGAGAGTGGACAAGAGTTCGGGTGGTGTGCTCAGAGAGAAAAGGGCGAATTTTGCTGATGTTATAGAGAAAGAAGCGACAGGTCTTGGCTATCTGCTGGTTATGCGCAGAGAAGGAGAGGGAGGAGTCGAAGATGATTCCGAGGTTGAGGGCAGATGAGACGGGGAGGATGAGGGTGCCATCGACTGAGATAGAGAGTGGAGGGAGAGGAGAAGTGGGTTTGGGTGGAAAGACAATAAGCTCTGTCTTGGCCATGTTCAGTTTCAGGTGGCGGTTGGACATCCAGGCAGCAATGTCGGATAAGCAGGCCGATACTTTGGCCTGGGTTTCCACCGTGATTTCTGGTGTGGAGAGATAAAGCTGGGTGTCGTCAGCATAGAGATGATATTGGAAACCATGAGATAAGATCAGCGAGCCCAGGGAAGAGGTGTAGATTGAAAAAAGAAAGGGTCCAAGGACAGATCCCTGAGGAACTCCAACAGAGAGTGGGATGGGGGTGGAGGAAGATCCATGAGAATGTACTCTGAAGGTACGGTGAGAGAGATAAGAGGAGAACCAGGAGAGGACAGAGCCCTGGAACCCAAATGAGGACAGTGCGGCAAGAAGTAAATTATGATTGACAGTGTCAAAAGCGGCGGGTAGGTCAAGGAGGATGAGGATGGAGTAGTGACCTTTGGATTTGGCAAGGAACAGGTCATTACAGACTTTAGTGAGTGCCGTTTCTGTCAAGTGTAGAGGGCGAAAACCGGATTGAAGCAGATCGAGGATGGCATGAGAGGAGAGAAAATCAAGGCAGCGGCTGTGAACGGCGCGTTCAAGTATCTTGGAGAGGAAGGGTAGGAGGGAGATGGGGCGTGTAATGTTGTTTAAAATAACTAATGCTGATGTTCACTTCCTAGCTCTTTATTGGGGATGTGTTACGTAAGAATTAATTAACTGTTTTAATTTTCCTTTTCACGTCTTATCTACTACTTACAAACTTCCTTTCCTGCCTCTTAAGGATTTATAGTTTTAAGATATATTATTGTATAGAGTTTCAGAATTTTTGGTTCTCAGACCTCAAATGGCACAGTTAAATTTCATGTCCGGATTCCATAATACTACAGAGCCTGCTTTATAATCTATGCAATAGGGTTTAGAGATTAACCCTTGCATAACATAACTAACTGGTAAATCGGAACTAAAAGAAATTCAGGTTGCTATTATTTCAGAGCTATGTTCAGATAAGACTAGCTACAATTGCCAATTTCCTTTTTATTGAGACCCGTACCTATGAAAAGCAGATAAAGTAATAACCTTCTTTTCCTCCTTTTCCTGTCCTGAAGTATTAATTCTATGAAGACTAATTACACCAGCATGAAGTTTTAATATAAAAATTTAAACTTACAGTTTTTGTCTGATGTATAGACCTATTTTCAGTCACCATTATATCCAATGCTTGCAGTGAGCAGTAAGCTCAAATTAGACACAGGAAACACCGTTATTTCGTGATTTCCTTAAGACCGAATAACAGAGATTAACCCTTGTAGTTCTTATTTTCTCTAAAGTTCATCTTTACAAATGCTTTGAACTCAGTATATGATACAAGAATTCATTACGTGTTTCAGATTTTTAATAACTAGATGGGTTTTTCTATGATTCTGTGTTATCCTTCCTACTCTTTGTTTAGAATTCAATTTACAATGTAAGCTTACAAGCTGTTCCAATATCATATGAACATATCCTACTGGTCAATTTATGCATTTATTGCATTAATAAAAATTGTTATTATATCCTTGCATTTTTGAATTTCACTAAAATGTTTTAAGGAATGCTCCAACTTGTCTCCTGCTTATAAAGCGGCTCCTCCTCTGTATTTAAAATATACTTTAAATTGTAAATTGATTCCTGGGAATATATAAGCTTATTTTTAGCTATCCCTCTGAATGTGAATCTTGATATGCTGTCACGATTTAGGGCCCAAATTGTGAAAGCATAGAAAGGATCATTTTCGAATCTGATATAATTTTCATTTTCCAAATTGGCTCAACCCTTGGTGAATGTTAGTCATCGCAGGTGAAGATTCCATACCTACTGGCGATAGATTGCAACGCATTGCCTGTGCCTTTTGACTATTTTTGTGCACCATAATCCTGACCCTCCATACATCCATAACTTGAACAATCAACATCATCTCTATATCTTAATTTTTGTTGTTTTTTGTACTCTTTTCTTTTGTTCCATATACTTAACCATTATTATTTGATCATGTCTTCGTAATAATTACCAATCTGTCTTGCACACTATGCAAGCCAGAAGTGGGGATACATTCTGCAAATCCCAATTCCTTCTACTGATTCCTTGCCCAAGTTGCTGTGAAAATCCAGCCCTGTTAGATCTTCCAGATCTCCGTCCAGATTCTTCAACGTTTCCACCGCCTCAACCATGATCGATGAAAGAGAATTCAGAACTGATACTTAATTTGAGATTTACTGTTGCTGTTTATGGACATTATAGATTCATATTTTGTTTTATTTTCAGTTTAGCAGTAATCCTGTCTAGATATTGAAAAGGTTTTATTTTTATTTCCCTATTATTTCCTTTATTGTTCTAATTGCTTTTCTAACAGTTTTCCCGTTATTTCTGTTTATGTAATTGAAATTGAAGTTGATATTGCTCAGATACAAGGGTAACATCAAACCCTAATACTGGCTATGATATCATAATGTAGGTGTAAACCCTGTTAGTATCAACCAGTTATGCAATTGTTTAACTTTGGTGTAGGCTTACTTAAGCTGCATGTCTTTCTGTAGGTTTGATTAAGCTCCAAGGGGGGGTAACGGATATATAAAATGCTTCCCATACTTCCAGATTATTATGCATATGTCAAGTTCCATGCATGACCTTTGTTAAATATAAATTTTCCTAGGATTGACCCTTTTTGCTGTATAAGACAACCTCATACCTGTTTAAGGATTCTGAATACCTACAACCTAAAACAGTCTGCAGTCTGAGTGCTAACCATGTATTTGTTGAGCCCATAACAATGCTTGATCGAAACCACTGTTCCTTCTCAAGACCACTGAGATAGATACATTAGATTATCTCCCCATGCACTATGCAACAGATACAATAGAAGCAATAGAAAGACCTGAAAGTATTTATTAGCATGATCCACCTGAAATTGCTATTACCCATATACCTATACTTCATGAGATTCTGTAGATGAACTCATGGATTTGTCCCATTCATAAAACCTCTCTCACTACAGGTTTGAGTAAGTCTCAAGAGAGATGACATCAGGATTAAGCCCAAGGGATTGGGTAATATAAAGGGAATTCCATATGCCCATTAATATATCACCTGAGAATGAAGTTTCCTATCTTGCACCATACCTTCTAGCAATTTGTAAGACCAAAACTCCCCCTCTCGTTTGATAGCTTGCCACCTTCTGGAATGGATGATGACAAGCTTGACGAGCTTTGTGTCACCCCTCCTCAGAGGGGGTGACAAGTGGGGAATGTATAATTATGGTACAGCCAGAGACCCCCCCACTGGAATGGTGGAGGGCCCAGTCATAGAGCTCAGGCCATTACAGACCTTGCCCGAGTCAGAAATCTGATGGCTGACATAACTGGGAGCTTCCTGGAAAAGTATGGCCTAGTTTGTAGCCCAGATTGAGGCCTAAAAGTTAAGTCAATAGATATGGAAACAAAATGGAGGATTTCAACACAAAATGGAAGCCCATATCTGTTACAAAGTGGAATTTTCTCTAATGTAAGTTAGAAAAACAAGTTGAGAAATAAGTGAGTCATAGCAGGTGCAAAGAAAATAGGGAACTAGCTGTTCCAGAGAGGAGGGAGACTTCCTGTGAGCAGGATTGTGGTCAGCTGGTGTGAGAAAGGAAAGGCGTAGCAAGATAGAAGCTACTCATTAGCATGAGCCAATCAGTGACAACCATGACATTAGCATAGATCCAATCAGGTATATCTACTGTCATATTACCCATATCCTGAGGGCACCTATAAAAATCAGGGTATTTCCTGGTTTAAGTTAGAGAGAGAATAGGGTTGCCACTCTCTCTCCAAGGGAAACCAATGTGTCCAGCAGAATTAACAAATTACCTAATTGCTTTCCCTTGTAAAACCTCTAATTGGTAAAATAAATTATAAAAGATTAGCAAATAATTAACACCTGTTTGCAACTTATTATATTCCTATAATTAATTGATTGTACATCACTGATTTGACTTGTACCTTGGCAAATAAACTCCTCATTCCAAATGATGATTCGTGGGCTTCACTTAATAAATCAAAGGCTGTAAGTATAAATGCATTGTATAACCTGTAGCCTAAATCCAGTTTGTCATAAGGCTGGTATCTTTTCCTTAGACCTAACGTCTCCCTTAGAGGCAATAACTCCTTGATTACCCCGGTACTAGTGTTATTTAGAGATGGAGTCAGATTGAGGTCACTCTAGCCTTCTTGGGGGGGCTTGGGACCCCTGAATTCTCAACAGGCGGTAGTTGGAGGGACAGGTAGGGTCTAGTAATGGTTTTTTAAGGAGTGGTGTGACTACAGCATGCTTGAAGGTGTCAGGGACAGTTGCAGTGGAGAGAGAGAGGTTGAGGATATGACAGTAAGAATAGATCAAACATGAGCAATAGGAAATTACAGTAGTTAAGATATTCAAAAACAATACAAAGTATGGCATGGTATACTAGCAATGCCAACACAATACGTAATAGAACATTATAATTGGTAGTGAAGGGTAAGGCAAAGTTGTCACATATACCGTATTTTTCGGACTATAAGACGCACCGGACCATAAGACGCACCTAGGTTTTAGAGGAGGGAAATAGGAAAAAAATTTTTTTCCTTTTTCCCTCCTCTAAAACCTAGGTGCTCCAGTGCGTCTTGTCCGAATCCCTCCCTCCGAGTTCGGGATCGCCCTCCCCCCGGCCCTGTCACCACTTCTCCCTACTCATGTGATCTTCCCTGGTGGTCTAGTGACATTGGGGCAGGAAAGAGCCCCCTCTTTCCTGCCCAGCGCGCTGCTCTCCATCCTCCTGTATGCATTGCTGCCTGACGGTCTCGGCGAGATTCAAAATGGCCGCCGAGAATTGAAGTCTCGGCAGCCATTTTGAATCTCGCCGAGACCGTCAGACTGCATACAGGAGGATGGAGAGCAGCGCGCTGGGCAGGAAAGAGGGGGCTCTTTCCTGCCCCGACGTCACTAGACCACCAGGGAAGATCGCGTGAGTAGGGAGAAGTGGTGACAGGGCCGGGGGGGGGGGGGAGGAGGTAACCCTGACGGCGATCCGGAACTCGGAGGGCGGGCGGCCTGCCAGCCAGCCAGCCAGCCAAATCTACCTTCGGACTATAAGACGCACCCCCCATTTTCCTCCCAAATTTGGGGGGGAAAAAGTGCGTCTTATAGTCCGAAAAATACGGTAGATGGGTAAGAAAGTAGGAAGAATTAGAAAGAAAGTTGCACATGGAGGAGTGGATAAACATGTCCTGCTGCAGTATGTGCAGCCTGAGTCACTCCTTGTTGAAGGGATAGCATATTTTATGACCTGGTTTTCATTCCCCCCCTACCAATCCGAGGAACAACCTCCTTGGGGAAAGAACCCCATGAGCCAACACCCCCCTCTAATCCCCTCCCCAGTCTTAACAATAGTCCCTGGTGTCTAGTAAAACAGGAACAATACCCATTCACTCCTGCCCTTGACAATCCCCAGTTCAACTATGGCCTCAATATGGAAGCCTGACCTCTACTGGTAATACCATTGGTAATACAATGAGATTATTGCTAGAGATCTTGGCAGCCATATTTGAACCTGGGATCATTAAAAGCAGAGGTGAATGGGCATTGTTCCTGCTCCACTAGATACCAGGGACCCCTAGTGAGTCTGGAGAGGGGATTGAGGACAACCCATGAAGGGGTTGTTGCATTTGAGGGGTGTCTTGCTGCAAAGGTTCAATGGTGTGGGGTGGAGGAGATTGGATGCCTGTTATACTCAGCCACTTTATCATACTACTTCACTATTGTTGAAATTCAAACTCTGCATTTTTAATCTAAACTGTAAGCCATGTTGAACTTAAGCTTGTTTTGGGGATAATATAGGATATAAATGTAATAAATAAATAAATATTTACAGCAGGTACGTATATGTACCTTGAGACAGCTGTAAGTGCTGATGCCTATCTTTTGTTAGAAAGGCATGAATTCTCTTTATGAAATGGGGAGTCCACACCTGTATTGTAGGCCAACCCAGGACACCCCCTTCAAACCTAAACATAATAAGCCTTCCCACATGTAAATGGCCTCTGTTTTGAAATACCATTTACACTTGTAGGTCTCTCTGCACACAAAAATACTGCTATTTACTTGTGAGGATAATTCTAAAATAAGGGCTCACCTCTACCATATTCATGGGTAAAATGTAATCCCTAGTCTCACCTGTGCAGGAGTAGACAAATATGTCAGCCAACCAAAAGCCAGCACCATTTTGTTTTATGGCTGATTTTCAAAATGGTGCCATCCTCGAGTTGGCCAACACCATTGTCTGCTAATGCAGTAGTGGGGCACAAGTAACTATCAGTCCTGTCTGCCCTGTAAATATGGCAAAAATGGGGTATGAGTCTATGAGGTTCTTTTATCAAGCTATGATAAGCACTAGCGCATACTTATTGCAGCTTACAATGATTTACGGGGGGGGGGGGGGGGGGGGAGGGCACATTCAGACTTCCTTCAATAAATTCTGAGTTAATGCACACACACCATATGCTAAAAAATTATTTTAATTTTTATCATGGAGGGGGCATGTCTGCGGTAATCAGTTAGCTCAGCTAAACTGCTACATACTAACTAATTAATGCATGATTAGAATGTGAGCCGTTACCACCTACAAAATAGGTGGCAGTAAGGCTCATGAACTAAACTTTTTTTTAATGACCAGTGCTAATGGCAACAGGAGCACATGGCCATTAATTGGCCACTTTACTGCTGCGTTAACAATGGCCATAGTGAAGACCTGTGTAAGGGTGTGCTAAGGTCAGTTTTTAGTGCTGCTTTGTAAAAGGACTCCTAAAAGAGGCTTGGGGGATTAGGAAAGGGATTGGGAGCTTTCTTTCCATAGTGGGACCACACCTGAGTTTTTTTAATTTGAGGCTTTTTTTTTCAACATTTTTTGGGGAGGGGTTTGATTCCACTTCAAAGAAAACAAATCAAACAAATGAAAATACATTTAAATGAAAAACACATTATGTGCATACCATAGGCGCCACGTATAAGAGGCTTGGGGAGGCTAAGCCTCCCCAGCCCAGCTCTGACCTTCCCCATGGCCCTGCCGAGACTCCTGACGAAATCTTCTGCTGCCACCGCTTCTATTGAGCAGCGCAGCGGCAGCCAGGAACGACATCTACGCAGCTGATCCGCTGCCGCCGCTTCTCTCGGAGCCAGCATAAGAAGAAAAAGAAGCGCGGGGCTGCAGCAGCGTTCAGACATGCGCTGTCGGCTCTGCCGGTCTCTGCCCCGTGATGTCAATTTCCTGTTCCGGGGGCAGAGGACCGGCAGAGCCGACAGCGCATGTCTGAACGCTGCTGCGGCCCTGCACTTCATTTTCTTCTTCTGTCAGCTAAAGAGGCCCGGGCCGGAGGGAGAGAAGAGAACGTGGCCACTGGCTGGAAACGGTAGGAGGAGAGAGAAGGAGAGCAGGGGAGAGCCAGGGGACATGGCCAGCGCAGTGGAGAGCCAGAGAGCAATAGGGAGAGAAAGAGGGGACATGGAAAAGAGCAGGGGAGAGCCAGGGACATGGAAAAAAGCAAGGGAGAGCCAGAAAGAGATGGGGAGAGAAAGAGGGGCCATGGAAAAGAGCAGGGGAGAGCAGAAAGAGATGGGGAGAGAAAGAGGGGCCCTGGGCAGGAGAGAGAGAGAAGCTGCTGGGGAGAAACTGGGGGAGACCCTAGCTGTCAGACTGAGAAATGCTGGCTGGATGAAAGGAGGGAGAAATAGGAAAAATGCTGGAAGGAGGGAAGAAACTGGTAGGGAGGGAAAGAGGAAAGACACTGGAAGGATGGAGTGAGAGAGGACATGCTGAATGGAAAAGGGTCAAGAGAGAACTGTCTAGAAGGAAGGGGAGATAGAGGAAGACAATGGATGGAAGGATTGGGAGAGGATAATGGGTGGAAGGATGGAGAGAGAAAGAGGGATAACACTGGATGGCATGGTAGGAGAGAAAGAGGGAAGGTGCTGGACATGGATGGAGGGGAGGGAAGTATATGCACATGGATGGAGGGGAGTGAGGAGAAATGCTGGATATGGATGGAGGGAAAACTGTTGAATTTAAGAGCTGGATCGGGATACTGAAGGATAGGGACAGGGCTACAGATGGTAGACAGGACGCATAAGGAAACAGGAGGATGGTGGACATGGTGAGAGAAAAAATATCAACTGGAAAGAAGACACTGCATAAAACAGAAGACACTGGGACCAAAGCGAATAGAAAAACTAAATGATCAGACAACAAAGGTAGAAAAAAGTATTTTATTCAGAATTTATTAACTGGAATATGTCAGTTTTTGGAAATGTGCATCTGTGATGTTTTGCATGTAAATTTCAATTTTTCTAGTATTGCTGCATGCTGAGTCTGACTTCTTGAGGTAACTTTCCAGTTCAGTATTTTGCCTTCATATCTGTTGTGTCATGTGTTTTTCATGTGTGATCAAGGTGCAGTATTCTGCTAGCGTGTAGTATTTTCAGCCCTTTTTGGGTTTTTTTTTGTTTCACTAGGTTGTGCACTGGAGTTTTAGAGCCCCGTGTAATTACAGTGCTGCCTTTCCACGCATAAGGTTTAGCTCGTCCTGTCCTTGGAATTAGTACTGTTATGGTTTGGTAAGGCTATATGATTGTGTTTTTGCACAAGTTTGTTGCAGTGGAGAGATTATGTATTGGCCTTACTGAGGTGGCATCAAATCATCAGAAAGGGTTTTAGAGCCTAAATCATGACACACTACCTCTTGAAGGATCTACATATAGTCGTTCATAAAAGGAGCTCATTGTGAACACTTCCCACCCTAAAAGGGTGTTTTGTGGCTCTACATGAGAATTGTGATATTATGATCCCTTGTTTCATATTGTTGACGGTCTGCATTTTCCGTATGGGTGGTATATTGGTTTATTAGGGTCTGCCCAGTGTTATGGTACAGTAAGGTTTATGAGTGTGTTTTTGCACAAATTTGTGCATAGTGTTTTGCAGTTGAGCAATTGTGGTTAGTACATGCTTTGAGCAACCACTTTATTCTTGACATATGATACATATTTAATGTCTAAATTTAATAAAAGGTATTAATTGTGACTTATTTTTACTTTTTTTTTTCTGTTATCAGACAATTATGGATGTAAGCACCGCCTCTGGCCCCACCCCTAACCCTGCCCCCTTTAGCTTCCCCAAACAGTTGGGCCACCGACCACCTATGGTGCATACCCCAATTGTTTCATTGCATTTGACTAACACCCTTCATATTATATGAGATTACACTATTTCCATTCATATGCTACTCTCCTCCAAGAAATGTGTATGCCCCTCCCAGTTTAATTTTGGTCTCATCACTAAGTAGAAATATTTTTCTTTAAATATACTGAAAAATGCTAACCTCAATGCTAAGACCTGAGGCATCCCAGTAATCACTTTTCCTTTTCAGAGTGAATTCTACTGGCCTTCACGCTTATTCCCCAGCCAATCCACAACTTTCTGTTCTTCTCCCTTACTGGCTAGTTTATTTATTAGTCTTCTATGTGGATGAGTTGCAGAAGCTTTATTGATTATCTAGGTAGGTAACACCCACTACATCACATTGAACCAGTACTATGGTTATCTCATCAAAGTAACTAATTAAATTATTTATTTATTTACAAGTCCTTTATATATCACAGCGGGCCATAAAATGGCTTTTACAAATTGACAAAATATGGAGTAACATGAAGTGGGGAGGGGGGAAGACATACCAGAGGAAGAATAGGGAGGGGAGAAGGAGAGAGGGGAAAAAGAAGGGGGGATAGCCAGAAGATAATGACAAGTAATGGGTTAAGGGGATTTTTTTAATCTAAGGTATTTTTGGTGCTAACATACAGCTAATACAGAAAGATGTGTTGTACTGTGGGGCATGCTCAGGTGCAATGAGGTAACTTTAAAATCTGTGTGTCTGGGCTGAGAGTGGGCATTCCTGTGCTAGTGGGTTTTATCCCTATCCTAGCTCTTCCAGTGGTGCTAAGGGCTGCTTGAGTGGAGTCTACATGCTATACTAGAGAGGACTGGGCTTGGGGGACTCCCTTTCTACTAGAGTTGAGCTACCCTGCCTAATCCTTTAACCTCGCAGGTATCAGCCATCCTCCCTGGTCTAGATAGCTGCTTAGCAAATAACCAAGGCTTCGCAAGGTTTGGAATAAACAAAATATCATTTATTCTGGGTATCACAACTTTCATTCAGTTAAATAATGTTGCTCTCTTCACCTTCCAGAGCGTAAGAATGCAACAAAAGTAATTCTTGGCTTCCTATATAAGCTTGTTACAAGCTTGCAGGACATACCTTACACAATACACAAGTTTCCCTTTAAACACACTCCCCTTTTCCCACTCAAGAGCAGTTCTCAAATTCCTTTCACAATCCATAGCCCTTCCAAACCCCTCATAAGCTTTTCCTTCCAGATTTTCCCTAGCCTGCTGAGCCTGGTTTTTACCTGCCTCTGGCCTTTTATTCCTTTTGGGACTATCAGTAACCCATTCAATTCCTATGGGCTTCCTCCCATTTGCCATGCAGGAATCACTAGCACAGCTTTCTAAAAGCAGCCCTGAGTCTTTAAGGACTTGAGTTTGATATATGAGAGGGTTTGAGTCTGAGGTGTTGTGAAACTTTGACAAGATTTTACCCCTGTGAGATCATGTTGGCTTGAGTTCTGTAATCCGCTTCAGTCTAAGTGTTGCACTTTCATTTCTTTTAACAACACAGATGACAGCAAATGCAAATTAATTGGTCGAGCCAGTTTCCCAGTTATATATATATCCTATTTGCCAGCCATAAAAATTTGACTGCTTGTAGTGCTTTGCTTCTAATCAAGGTCAGTTTTGTCTTTATATTTAGTTCTCTACCAACTTGAATAGGTGAGCATATGAATTCTCATATTTAATCCAACACCTCCCTCCAATGTATAACCATCTTTTTTCAAAGAATATCTTCTAAGACAAGCCAGCTAAAGCACTAGCTCTGAGAACAGAGATCTGAAGTTGATTTTTCTTTTACGTGGGCCAAATATAATTTACCATCATTACTATAATTACTATAACTCTGACATTAAAGATTTCCAGCCTTAGAACTGCACATATCTCAAGCCAAGTGACCTCACATGACTTCTCTATTAGCAGACTAAGGCGTCCTTTTACAAAGGCGCATTAGCTTTTTTAGCACATGCTAAAAATAAGCACACACTAAATGTTAGCGATGCCCATATATTTCTATGGGTGTCTCTAGTGTTTATTTATTTATTTGTTACATTTGTACCCCACATTTTCCCACCTATTTGCAGGCTCAATGTGGCTTACATAATACCGTAAAGGCGTTCGCCAGTCGGTTGATAACAAATGCAAGGTTATGTTGTGGTCGAATGAGGTAGTTGTGTATCAGGTACCATGAAGGTCGGAGGGAGTGAAGATTGTGTATTGTCCAGTACGATCATTGGTTATGCTGTGTTGCTGGGTGTGGGGATTTACATTGGGTCGGTGGGGTAAGCCTTTTTGAAGAGGTTGGCTTTTAGTGATTTCCTGAAGTTTAGATGGTGATGGATTATTTTCACAGTTTTTGGGAGTCCATTCCATAGTTTGCGCTTATGGAGGAAAAGCTGGATGTGTAAGTTGTTTTGTATTTGAGTTTAGCACGTGCTAATCATTAGCATACACTAAAAACGCTAGTGTGTCTTTGCAAATGGACCCCTAAGAGCAGTGGCGTACCAAGGGAGGGCGGTGGGGGCGGTCTGCCCCGGGTGCACGCCGCTGGGGGGGGTGCCACGCCGGTCAGCGTCGTTGGTTTCCATGCTCCCTCTGCCCCGGAACAGGTTACTTTCTGTTCTGGGGCAGAGGGAGCATGGAAACCAATGATGCTGACCGGCGCGCGGCACCCCCCCAGTGGCGTGCACCCGGGGGGGGGTTTCTTTCGCTGGGGTGGCGGGTGTCCCTTCGCCGGGGGGGGGGGGGCGTCGCGCTGCACAGAGGGGGTCGCTGCACCCGGGGGGGGGGGGCGGGGGGGGGGGGCGCATCGGCGATCCACCCTGGGTGTCAGTGCCCCTCGGAACGCCACTGCCTAAGTGAGATGTATATACAGAAATGCAGGATCTGTTTTTCATATCAATGAACAAATGATTATTTTCTAATATCCAGGCACCCTTCAACTAGTTCATGCTTTTATACAGTATTTGTTAAAGATGGGAGAATGTGTTTTGACAAATTTATAACCTATTGAAACTTTGTGGATTTCAGTTTTAGCCCAAACCTAGCCAAAAACAAAAAATAAAATGAACCCCCTCCCTCTCAAAACAATAACAAAGAACAAAAAGTCCTGAATTGTATTTTATCTGGAATGGCTAGAATTCGGGCCATGGTAAATAAGGGAATTTCTAGATAATGGAGTTTTCTGACATAAGAATTTTGCATAACTGAATTTTTTTTTTTTTTGGGGGGGGGGGGAAATAATGGAACTTATGAAGCCAAATTAGGGCTCAGAAATCACACATTTTCTAGATGAGTTTCTAGTTAACCAGGCTTCAGATGAACAGTACTTTACTGTCTTTTGGCATTTTGAGCTCCATTGCATCTCATGCTCCCCATAAATGATGTTGAAGAAAACATGTTTAAACAACATTCAACATCTAAATGAATGTAAAGAAAACTAAATACATAAATATCTATACAAACAGGCCAGCCCAACCATTAGGCAAGGGCGGAGGGGAGGCCAGCAAAGAGCAACTGCAGTCAAAGCAAACTCCAGAAAGGGTGGGCAATTTTCAAATAACCCTCTTATCTGGGTAAATTTATTTGTGTTATGTAGGAATTTGGATTTTGCTGACACCATTTTCAATAGTAGCTCAAGATGAGTTATATTCAGGTACACTAGGGATTCCCTGTCCCCAGAGGGCTTACAATCTAATTTTGTATCTGAACAATGGGGGGGGGGGGGGGGGGGATACCCATTGACTTGCCCAAGGCCACAAGCTACAGCAGTGGGATTTCAACCAGACACACAAAGTTTGATAGTCAAGCATGATGTTGCATTACATTACATTACACTGGACTTGTATCCCAGTGATACCATGATAGTTCAAAGCGGGTCACAGGAAAATAAGAATGAACTATATGTTCACATGACACAAATGGGACATTTCTAGACACAGTAAACATTAAAAATTAATAAACTAAAAAGATAATGCATTAAAATATTTCTGAAATAAAAAAGCCTTCAATTACTTCCTAAAATGTAAATAATTTCTCATCATTCGAAGTTCTAATGGGAACAAATTCCAAAATGATACTGCCTTGTAGGAAATAGAAGTTAACAACACACTTTTAAATCTAACTTCACATACTGATGGAAAGTGACAGACAGTAAGTCTCTTCAACTGGTCAGATTTATAGCTAGTAGAAATGTTGACTATTTTCACAAGATAATATAGGGCTTCACCTTGCAATATCCTACAAATTATAGTCCCTAATTATACAAATATGGGGTTATATGATCAGATTTACTCAGAGAATAAATCAGCCTGGCTGCAGTATTCTGATCTGTAACTTAAGCAATGAAATTTTCGTATAGGATGAAAGAACACTGTTGCAATATTTATTTAATTATTTGTTATATTTGTATCCCACATTTCCCCACCTATTTACTACTACTACTACTTATCATTTCTATAGTGTTACCGGACGTACGCAGCGCTTCACAACTGAATATGGAGAGACAGTCCCTGCTCAATAGAGCTTACAATCTAATTATGACAGACAGACAGGACAAGTAAGGGATAAGGGTTAGGACAGACAGGACATATCAGGGAAACGTGAAGATTTTATTGATATCATACACCAGAACATTGCCCGGCATAGGCCGTGCCTCGCCCAAAAGGCTTACATAGTACCATAGAGGCGTTCGCCAAGTCCGGTAAAGAAACAAATACAGGTGGTATTGTGGTTGAATAAGAAACATGTGTTTCAGTTACAATGGGGATCAAGGAGAGGAAAGATTATGTAGTGTCCATTACAAGCTTTGGTTATGTTGTGTTGCAGAGTGTAGGTATTTATGTTGGGTCGGCGGGGTATGCCTTTTTGAACAGGTAGGTTTTTAATGATTTCCTGAAGTTTAGGTGGTCGCAGGTTGTCTTCACAACGTTTGGCAGTGCTTTCCATAATTGTGTGCTTATATAGGAGAAGCTGGATACATAGGTTGCTTTGTATTTAAGTCCTTTGCAGTTTGGGTAGTGGAGGTTTAGGTATGTTTGAGATGATCTGGTTGTGTTTCTGAGTGGTAGGTCTATAAGTTCTGTCATATATCATGGGACTTGGCCATAGATAATTTTGTGGACCAGGGTGCAGATTTTGAAAGTAATACGTTCTTTGATTGGCAGCCAATGCAGTTTTCCTCAGAGGGGTTTGGCACTGTTGAATCGCGATTTGCCAAATATTAGCCTAGCTGCTGTATTCTGAGTGGTCTGGAGTTTCTTTGTGAGTTGTTCTTTGCATCCAGCGTAAATTCTGTTGCAATAGTCTGTGTGACTTAGTACCATTGATTGTATTAGGTTATGAAATATTTCCCTCGGGAAGAAAGGTTTTATGCGTTTTCATTGAGTGGAACATTTTCTTTGTTGTGTAGTTCACTTGGCTCTCGAGAGTGAGGTTGCGGACGATTGTCACGTCGAGTATTTTCAGGCTGTTTGAAATAGAGAGGGGGAAGCCCTGCAGAACTCCACAGGGTGGCCTCCAACAATCTGACATACCCTCATTCCAACTTACAGAATAGGACCTGCTAGTGAGAAAACCATGAAACCTTTAAAAATTGATAGTGAAATTTCAAAGGTACTCAAGATATACATCAAAATTTCATGGTCGACCAGATGGAAAGAACACAAAAGGTCGAACTGAACCAAGATAGCAGACAATTACCTTGGTTCAGTAAAGTTTTACCCAGAGCAACAATCAAACCTACCAGTTTCTGTGCTATATAGCCTTTAAACTCTGGATTGAGCATAGTGTAAAATATTTGCCCAAATAATTCTGAAGTTGCTGAATGGCAAGACCCTCCATTAACTTTGTTACAAGTGGTACAGAGGCAATAGGTCTATAATTGCTAGCCTCATTAAAAGTTTCCATTTGGGTTCTTAGGAATGGCGTAAGGATTATACTACCTTTGTTGGAAGGGAAAATACCCTTCTGAAACTGAATATTAATCCATTTGGTCAATAAATGTAAATATGATAAAGAAGCATGCTTCACTAAACATACAAGCCAAACGTCTAAGCAGCATGATGACTTGGAATACTTCTGTAATGCTTTCTTAGTATCATCCACAGTAATTTCATCAAATTTCAACCACACCCTATCTGCCAAAATAGAATCATTAAGGGTGACTACCTTTATAATAAAATCATTTGCACTGGCAACTGCACCCTTATATTTTCAACTTTACTTTTAAAATATTGTGCTAACTCCTCAACCGTTGGGACTAATTGACCATATGGCCAAAGTAAGCTCTCAATTAAATACAACCTTTTAATATCAACTGTGTCTACTCTTTCATTATATTTATATATATATATATATATATATATATATATATATATATATATATTTCTCTTATAAGCAGGGGCTTTGCTAGACTTTGGCGGGAGAGGGATCCAGAGCCCAAGATGAGGGAGCACATTTTAGCCCCCCCCCCCCCCCCCGGCACCACCAACCCCCTGCCACTTTTCACCCCCCCCCCCCGGCACCAGCGCCCCTCCGCCATCCCTTTTGACCCTCCTCCTGCCACCGCCAATCATCCCCCGCCACCGCCAGGTACCTTTGCTGGCGGGGGTCCCCAACCCCCGCCAGCCAAAGTCCCCTTCAGCACTGGTCTCCGAGTCCAGCGCGTTCGCTGATCTGGATTCTGTTTTTGTGAGTCCTGACATCCTGCAGATCAGCAAAGTGCTGGAGACCGGTGCTGAAGAGGACTTCGGCTGCCCTGGGTTGGGGACCCCCGCCAGCAAAGGTACCTGATGGCAGCAGTGGGGAGGGTTGGCGGCGGCAGGATGGGGGGGGTTGAATGTGGTGGGGAGGGTCAGCGGCAGGGGGGGTGAAAGCAGGGGGCCCCTGGCTAAATCTGCAGGGGCCCATGCCCCTGTGGCCCCACCTAGCTACGCCCCTGCTTATAAGCACTAAGGGCCAGACTCTATATATGACGCCTAGAAAATCAGTGCAGAAAACATTTCTGCCTAAGCGTATTTTATAAGCTGTGCCTAAATTTAGGTGCAGTAAATAGAATATGTTTAGTTGATATCCCAGGACCTAAAACTACGCTCCTCTGTTTACACCAATGGACCTAAAACTATGCTCCTCTGTTTACATCAATGAAAATGTGGCATAAATCCTGGTGCACAGATTTAGGCGAAGAGGGCCATATTCTATAACAACACGTGTAAATTTTGGAATGCCTACAAAGTGCCCATTTCTCTACCCATAACCATGCCCCTTTTTGCCTGCGCACATTAAAATTTAGGCACAGTGTGTTACAGAGTACGCTTAGGGAGTTGTGCATGTAAATTCTAATTTTTGCCAATTAGTGCTCATTATTGCTTGTTAAGTGCTGTTAACAATGCTGATTGGCTTGTTACGCCAATTAAGTTAAGCACATTGTTACAGAATACGCTTGGATTTCAGTGTGGAATGCTAGGCGCGCTATATAGAATCCAGGGTAATTGCATTATGCCAAGCATATGTATTAATCTCTGTAGGGGCTTTCTGCCATAACCTCTCCTTCTGTCTACACTCCCTTTAAAAAAAAAAAGCCAATTTCTGGTCAAACCACTTATTGGATGCCTAACTAATTGAACCTTTGTAGTAGCGTGGAGGGGCATAATCGAACGTCGCCG
Source organism: Microcaecilia unicolor (assembly GCF_901765095.1). Classification (NCBI taxonomy): domain Eukaryota; kingdom Metazoa; phylum Chordata; class Amphibia; order Gymnophiona; family Siphonopidae; genus Microcaecilia; species Microcaecilia unicolor. The sequence continues at coordinate 174,727,450 of NC_044031.1, forward strand.
GCCAAATAGATCGCCGGCGATCTATGTTGGCGGCAGCGCTACAGCTGGCCGGAACCATATTATCGAAAAAGATGGCCGGCCATCTTTTTTTTCGATAATACGGTTTAGCCCGGCCAAATGCCGTGGAGTTCGCCAGGTTTGAGATGGCCGGGTTTATTTTTCAGCAATAATGGAAAGTTATGTCGGCCATCTCAAACCCCGGCCAAATTCAAAGCATTTGGCCGTGGGAGGAGCCAGCAGTTTTAGTGCACTGGCCCCCCCCTGACATGCCAGGACACCAACCAGCCACCCTAGGGGTCACTGCGGTGGACTTCAGAAAAGCTCCCACCACGTGCATAGCTCCCTTACTTTGGGAGCTGAGCCCCCCAACCCCCCCCCCAAAACCCACTACCCACAAATGTACTACACCCACAAAAACTGCTCCAGGGACCTGCATACAGCCTCTAGGACTTATTGCTGCTGTATAACTTTGGCACACCAGTTCACACCTGAAGATTAATCTCTCTTAAAAAGTCCTTTCTTGAAATAACCATGTTTACTCACAGTTAACTGCAGATCAGAGGTTGTGCCCCACTGGCAAAGAGTCCCCTGGTACTAAGATTAGCAGTAGGTCAGAGCTGGCACAATGGTGTACAATGCCCTCTTTCAGCACCATTCAAGGTAAGAACTACGTTCTCTAACATGGGTAACACAGGAAAGGGAACTAAAACTGGCTTACAAAATTGGCCACTACCGCATGGACTACAACAGGAAACAAAACAGGGCACACTCTGACCCAGTTAGCAGGGGGGAAAAGCACCATGGGAGTAGAGCCCAGTACCCTACACCCACCACAATGCATTGCTAATGTGACTCTCTGCAGGGCACCTAACAGAAAAGGTGTCACACTCACCCCAGAGCCTCATTGCATCCAGGGAAAGGCTGTCGGAGGATACAACACATTCTGCTGTCATGGAGGTGGGTACGGCATTTGAGACTGGCATACAGGCTGGAAAAAAGGTTTTTAGTTTTATTTTTTTAGTTTGGAAGAGGATTGGTGACCACTGGGGAAGTATGGAGAGGTCATCCCCCATTTCCTCCAGTGGTCATCTGGTCAGTTGGGGCACCTTTTTGAGGCTTGGTCGTGAAAATAAAAGGACCAAGTAAAGCCGGCGAAATGCTGCTTAACGCCACTTTTTTTTTCCATTATCGGCGAAAGCCGGCCATCTGGTAGCCACACCCATGCCCGCCCATGTCCCGCCTTTGCTAATCTACCGACACGCCCCCTTGAACTTTCGCCAGCGAAGCGACGGGAAAGCGGCGATGCTGTCAAAAATGCCGCTGTCGATTATACCAATTTCGCCACTTTTAAGAAATCGCCGGCCATATCCCGATTTATGTCAGAAGATGGCCGGCGATCACTTTCGATTATAAGCTGGATAGTAACATAGTAGATGACGGCAGAAAAAGACCTGCACGGTCCATCCAGTCTGCCCAACAAGATAAACTCATATGTGCTACTTTTTGTGTATACCTTACCTTGATTTGTATCTGTCATTTTCAGAGCACAGACCGTATAAGTCTGCCCAGCACTATCCCCGCCTCCCAACCAGCCCCGCCTCCCACCACCGGCTCTGCCACCCAATCTCGGATAAGCTTCTGAGGATCCATTCCCTCAGAACAGTAAAAGAAGCAATGTCCTCCAGTATATCCCTGCTAACTGAATCCCAATGCGGAATCAGCTCTTCAGATTGACCAGAATATTGGGTTAAAACTTCATTCACTCTACATCAAAAATTAGAGGGCTCTATTTTACTCCTGAATATTCTAACTTGCTTATTCTTAATTTTCCTAACTGAACTATCTCTCCGGTGCAGCCCAAAATCAATAAGAAAGTGCTCTGACCAAGGCACAGACATACTTGAATTAGACTCCAAAATACAATAATCATTTAAATTGTTTGACAATGTTAGTAGATCTAATTGATGGCCTTTTTCATGAGTTTGATTTAACTTAGGCCAGCTAAAGCAGGAACATTCTAAAAATTCCATTACATCCCCTACTTTAATACTCACATTATCATCAAGAGGTAGACTTATATCACCAATCAATAAAACATGATCATTACGTACTAGTTGATTTGCAGCCAACTGCAATCATTCCATTTTCCAGGTGGACAATAAAACAACACACAATTAAGTGAACCCATAAAAGAATCATCTCTAATTTTGCATGACAGTGCCTACAGGGAGGGAGAGCTAATTGTATCTAGCAATTGGATGTTAAAAAAGGACTTACATAAAATAGCAAGCCCACCTCCCCACCTAGCCTTTCTTGGCAGATAAACAACTTTGCAACCTGGGGGACATAAATTTCTTAATCTAGGTTCCTCCTTCATTGTCAACCATGTTTCCGTTAAGAAAAATAAACCTAACTGTTTATCATTCACTATTTCTCTTACTATATCAATTTTATTTACCACGATCTGATATTAATATAAGCACAAGGAATAGGTATAAAATTTATGTAATCATCCAAGATGCCTAGTGCTAGTCCTAGTTTTAGCTTGGCCATAACGAATACCCACCTTATTCTTTTTTCTAAATGCAAGGGGCCCTTTTACTAAGGAGCACCGAAAAATGGCCTGCGGTAGTATAGACGTGTGTTTTGGTCGCTCACAGAATCATTTTTCAGCGCACCTATAAAAAATGCCTTTTTTTATTTTTGTCGATAAGCAGCATAAAATGTATTGAACTTTTTTGAGATCTTGCCAGGTATTTGTGACCTGGATTGGCCACTGTTGGAAACAGGATGCTGGGCTTGATGGACCTTTGGTCTGTCCCAGTGTGGCAATACTTATGTACTTATGAAAATTGCCGTGAATCCATTTTGGGTCTGAGACCTTACCGCCAGCCATTGACCTGATGGTAATCGTCCACACGCATAAAATGCCGATTACCGCCCACACACCAGAAAATAAAAATATTTTACAGTGCATATAAAATATGAAATTACCGCATGGGCCATGTGGTAGCCAGGCAGTAACTCAGAATTGCCATGCATTGGGCATGCGTAGGCGCTTACGTGGCTTAGTAAAAGGGCCCCTAAATGTCTTGGGGCAGGGGCAGATTGAGGGCCTGAAAGTTAATTAGGTGGGGCTAAAAGCTCAAGGTTTGCTTACATCGCCCAATACTCTTGCACAGGTCCTGAATACAAAATTATATAAACAGATGTTGCATCCAGTGTATTTGGTTTTCATTATATTTAGATTTTGAACATAGTAGATGTACACTTCAAGAAAGAGAGGTCACTTTGAATGTGATAGCTAAATTGTCATTGTGCAAAGTTTTGAAGTTTTTCTATTATCTTATTCCCCTGTTTAGTAAGCCGCGCTAATGCCCGCATAGTCCATTCACTTTGAATAGGCTGTGTCAGCATTGTAGCATGGCTTAGTAAACAGGGGGGGTTAGTTACAATATGGAAAAATCATCATTGTAATATAATTTTGTATTCTCTTCTTTCACATATTTTATGCATTTTAGTCTCTGATGCAGGTTTCACTGCATGGATGACTATTTATTCCTTATTTTGTTTTCTGGGCTGCTGTCGTCTGCAGACTTAAAGAAAAGACAATCATTTAACGCAGTAAGAAAAATTAAAGTAGCACTTAAGGAGCGGAGGAGTGGTCTAGCGGTTAGGGCACCGGTCTTGCAATCCAGAGATGGCCGGTTCAAATCCCACTGCTGCTCCTTGTGATCTTGGGCAAGTTACTTAACCCTCCATTGCCTCAAGTACAAATTTAGATTGTGAGCCCTCCTAGGACAGAGAAATATCCAGTGTACCTGAATGTAACTCACCTTGAGCTACTACTGAAAAAGGTGTGAGCAAAATCTAAATAAATAAGAAGCAGAGATACAGTAGATGAGTCAGAAGGAGGAAAGATAGCTGGTTATATTGGGTGATATAACCAGCTATCCACCAATTTTTAAAGTGAGAGCAGCCAAGTTTGGCGGCCATATTTGGCCACCACAATAGGTGAAATAACTTTGGCCGGTCTCACTTTAAGCAGCCAGTGCTGAATATCAGCATGGCTGGATAAAATCAGACTGGCTAAAGTTAAAATGGATATTCAATGCCAGTCACTGGAAACGGACTGGCATTGAATATCTGGGTTTAGCACCGACCGCAGGAGACAGCACGGCTATCTCAAGCGGTCTGAATATCGGGGCCATTGTTTCCAAAGATGTCTGAAGCAACTGGGATATATCAAGACTGTACAAAATTAATTATATACAGCTGGGTTCAACCTCCTCTGAACATATCCAGTTTTCCTCTGTGGACCATCGAAATTGTTTACAATAGGATGCAACACCTCAGGAGAGACCCCCAATTTCCAATAAATATTTAAGTAGAGGAGTGTGGTAGCCGTGTTAGTCCACTCTTAAGGTTATCAATAGAAATCAAACAAAATAAAACATGGAAAAGAAAATAAGATGATACCTTTTTTATTGGACATAACTTAATACATTTCTTGATTAGCTTTTGAAGGTTGCCCTTCTTCGTCAGATCGGAAATAAGCTTATTTCCGATCTGACGAAGAAGGGCAACCTTCGAAAGCTAATCAAGAAATGTATTAAGTTATGTCCAATAAAAAAGGTATCATCTTATTTTCTTTTCCATGTTTTATTTTGTTTGATTTCTATTGATAACAATAAATATTTAAAATATTTGCTGTCAAGACTCGTCACCTTAGGCTTCATCAAACCACTCAGTCTCAGAGAGACTTGCTTCCCTAACAGCTTTGCCTGATCTACAGTGGTAGTACTATCACAGGGCTCTCAAAACTGAGGAGTAGCTGTTTTTACTTCTAACCTAGTGGGACTGTTTATACAAACACCCCTTAGGCAACAAAAAAAACTTTCCCCAACTCCTGTGATGCTTCTGCAGGCAAAGAGGTGTTTTCTTTCTCCATTTCTAGCCCCATTGAAGAATGTAGCTGCTCCAGAATCAAGGAGGTATTCGTCTCCAGACTGCAGACTCCTGTAGCCATCAGCAGAGAATCATCTGGTTCCTCAACCCACAGCACAAGCTCATCAATGGGACCAGAAAGAAAAGAAGGAGATGACTCATACAGATACAGCCTGGCTTTCCCCTTCCTTTTCACTATTTTAATTGTTGGCTCTAAGCTCTGAGTACATGCCTTCCCTCTGCAAGCACCATCGTGCTCTCAATTCTGGTACACTATAACATTTCCATGTGTTTGTGGGAAGCAGGATGCCTTTCAACAGAGGAACAAAAAGGCAACACACTTATGAAGGAAGAATGAATTACAAAGCAGAAATAAAACAATTTTTAAATGTGGAATTTAGTTTAAGAGAACACTGGAGGAAAAGCGGTGTTCTTTTGAAAATTCAACACTAAGAAGTCATTTTATCAGGCTGGGTATAAATTGTTAATGTATTGGCTCATGGCAAAACACAGTATGAAAACCATTTATCAATCTTATTATAATCCTGTGGCACAATACAGGATCAGTAATATTATGATTTTCATGTGAGACCATTACACAAGCTGCACTGGAATACTCAGGGCCCCTCACTCCTAGCCCCACTGTGAAACTCTACAGACAGTGCTGGCCTGTACAGTTCCACGGGGGGCCCGCTTCAGGAGCAGCAATCTCCCCTCCCTCCTCAACCCTTTACCTTATTTGTTTCTTTTCCAAAAGGCGGCAATGGCAGCGATTCCTATAGGCTGCCCTGCTGCCAGCACTGGCCTCTTCTCCCACTGTGACCCGCAGTAGGGAAGAGGCCGGTGCCAGCGGAAGGGTGGCCTATGGGAATAACTGTCACTGCCGCCTTTTGTAAAAAGAATAAAATAAAGTTAATGTGGGGAAAGGGGGGGGATGCTAGACTAGACAAGAGTGCAGGCAACAAATTGCCTTGGGCCACCCCTGTCAACAGACACACAAGTACTTTAAAACCAGGGCTTTTTTTGAGGGGTACTTGGGGGTACTGAGTACCGGCTCCTTTTCCATTGTCTGCTAAAATTAACCCATGGACCCCAAGTTTTAATGAAAGAGCTCAGGCTCTACACACCAATTCTGCCTTGTCATAGATTCTGTGACCATTTGCAGGGGGCTTGACTATTGTGGGGTGGGTCCCTCAGTGATCACCCCACCCCTGAAGGGTGGCACGGCATTTGAGTACCGGCACCTTTTTCGCTAGAAAAGATGCACTGTTTAAAAATAACAATGTATAGCAGAACTTTTAATACTGGATGAAAGTAAAGTCTAAGGAGAGAAGTTATCAAGCTGTATTAAGACAATAACCCATGTTATCTGCCCCTTAACCTGACTTAAAGGACACTAAAGCAGGTTATCTTGCCCTAATGCAGAAATATTTAAGTCACCACAGATTACAAAGGGGGTCTTTTGCTAAGCTGTGGTATCATTTTTAGCTCGCAGTAGAAATCAGCTGGAGGTAAATGCCGAGACACTCCTTTATATTCCTATGGGCATCTCAGCACTTACCGCCAGCTGATTTCTACTGTGAGCTAAAAACGATACCGCAGCTTAGTAAAAGGATCCCACAGTAATGAGATACAAAACATGAAAATACATATAAAACAGCTCATTACTACATAGATGCTATAATGCAACTTGAGATGAACACGGGGTGTACACCACCAATCGTTATAGCCATAAAATAGAAAGGCATTTTTTGAAAGGACATCCATGTCAGACCATCCCAAATGGACATCTATCTCACATGTATTTTTGAACAGGAAATAAATCAAAATTTTCTGTTCGAAAACATGTGAGATAGACATCCATATACTGGAGACATCTAGCACAAACAGCCATTTTACAAACGGGGGGGGGGGGGGGGGGGGGGGGGGAGGGATATGGATGTCTGTATGGCAGCAGTCTTAGTAAATGGGTACACAGACATCTTTGCAGAGCAGAGGGGCAGCCTAGTGGTTAGTGCAGTGCACTTTTGTTTTTGTAATTGTGAGCCCTCCAGGAACAGAAATTGTACCTGAATATACACTACTTTAATAGCCTTCATATTTGCAGGTGCCTTATATATTTAGGTACAGTAGGTATTTTTCTGTTCCTGGAGAGCTCGCAATTTAAAAAAATAACAAAAAGAGTTGAGGTACTAATAACTACACTGCCATTGACCTATGCCCAGAGCCGTAGCGAGGGGAGCTGACACCCGGGGCGGGTCGCCGCTGCGCACCCCCCCCCCCCGGGTGCAGCACGGCGCACCCTTCTCCCGCAGGAGCGCACCCCCCCCCCGGAAGCATACCCCCCCCAGAGCGCATACCTGCGGAGAGGGACGGGCGGGAGGACCGATCCGCCCCGACTGCACGTTGCTGGGGTGTGTCGGCTCCGCGCTGGTTCACTGCTCTCTCTGTCCCGGAACAGGAAGTAACCTGTTCCGGGGCAGAGAGGGCAGTGCACCAGCGCGGAGCCGACACCCCCCAGCGGCGTGCACCCGGGGCGGACCCCCCCCCCGTCCCCCCTTCCTACGCCACTGCCTATGCCTATGTTATATTTATACCCTCATATTTTTCTTATAGCAGTTATGCAAAAGTTTACTATGGCTACATTATTTTATTTCTGTTTTACAAAAGTCTTTAATAACATTTCAAGGAAAAAGAATTAAAGAGAGATTTGAATCTGGGTCCCTTGGTTTATGGTCCACTGTACTAACCACTAGGCTACTCCTCAGACTGCCACCTTTTGGAAAATGGAAAAAGAAGGAAAACTCGGGGAAGAGGGTGGAGGAAGGAATGGGGAGATGCCACTCCAGGAAGAGTGCTGCCTGAGGTCCCCCACCTCCGGTGGCCTAATGGTAGGGCCGCCACTGCCTGGTCCGATGCGCTAATTCAGCCATAAGGTCCAGTTCAGTGCAGGGCAGGGAAAGAGGAGGCACAAATTCACATATTAAGAGCCTGCAGGGCTCCCTATTAAAGTACTTGTCCTATTCCTGGCACAGGCTCAGGATAACATGAGAAACAGCAAGGGGCATGTACAGGAATCTGGAAAAACTGTGTGTGTCAGCATGTCAAAGAACTGCTTATCTCCCACTACAGCTCTTACATTTTCATGATCCATCAAAGACCTAAGCTTACAACCGTAGAAGTTTCACCATGACCTGCCTCCCAAGTTCCTGCAGCTTCCACAGCTGCTGAAGAGTAAGCCCCAGAGCCAGTGAGCTGCAGGCAGATGGGACCATCCCTGTGCCTGCTTTCTGCTTGCAGTTGCCTGCCACAGCCGTGGTGAAGAGCAAGAGCTTCAGACCACTGGAATACTCAGGGCCCCTCACTCCTAGCCCCACTGTGAAACTCTACAGACAGTGCTGGCCTGTACAGTTCCACAGGGGGCCCGCTTCAGGAGCAGCAATCTCCCCTCCCTCCTCAACCCTTTACCTTATTTGTTTCTTTTCCAAAAGGCGGCAGTGGCAGCAATCCACATAAAAAAGTGAGCCAGCGGGAAGGGGAGAAAACAGGGAGACAGATGGGGCACAGCTGGATACAGGGGAGAGGGGAGGCAGAGAAATGCTGGATGGTTGCAGGCTACCCACCCAATTTAGGATTACATACAAATTGCTCCTACTAATCTTTAAAACATTATTTTCACAAGAACCTTTATATCTCTCTCACCACTTAAGCTAATATCTTCCTGCTCGCTCCCTTAGGTCTGTTAACCAAAAGTGCTTATCCATACCCAGTTATAAAAAGAGACTTCATGAGCACACCAGGGATTCTATTTTCTCATTTCAAGGACCCTCATTATGAACTCATTGGCCTCTCATATGCGTTTACAAACTTCTCTCGCCCAATTTAAAGTTGACTCAAAAACTTTTCTGTTTCAGGATGCTTTTTTCCTGACCTGCCTCCACCACAGACTAGTCTTGAAATCACTGAGAGATACCAGTGCTACCTTCCATATGACCCTCCCCATGTTTCCTATCTGAAATTGTAGTTCTACCCCTCACCCCTACACTGTGTTGTTTTGTCTAAATCACTTCTCTCACTTTTTCATTTAGCCTGTGAGTCGCCTATATGGTATATCCATAGAACAGGATAGAAAGTATGAAATAAACTTGAAACTTGGTGACCATACAAGCTAACCATTTAACAAGTTAATTGCATTATTTGCGTTAATTGCATTATTAATGCAATTACCCTCAAATTCTATATAGCGCGCTTAAAGATCTGTGCTGAACTCCGGGCATATTCTTTAACGGTGCGCATAATTTAATTGGCTTAACAAGCTAATCAGCATTGATAACAGCACTTAACAAGCAATAATAAGCACTAAGCACTAATTGGTAACAATTAGAATGTACACATAACTCACTAAGCTTATTCTGTAATGAACTGCGTCAAATTCTAATGCACGCAGTTAAAAATGGGTGTGGCTATAGGCAGAGAAATGGGCGTTTTGTGGGCTTCCAAAATGTATGCGTGTAGATATAGAATATGGCCCAGTGTGCAAAAATCTACATGTGGGGATCTACGCCACATTTTCATTGGTGTAAATAGAGACACATAGTTTTAGGCGCCAGAATATCAACTAAGTGTATTCTATAGACCATGCCTAAATCTAGGTGTTGCTTATAGAATATGCTTAGATGGAAATGTTTACTGCGTGGATTTTTTAGCTGCCTAATACAGAATCTGACCTTAAATGTGCAGCCCTAATTTATATTACTCGTGTACCTAGGTCTCAAAGCACTAATCATACCCTGCATGCATTAGTACAAGTTCTTATGTATTAATATAGATAAACTTAGTTCTATGTATTTGTATGACTGTTGAATGGCTTTTCAAATTTAATACAATATGAAAGTCAGGTATTTTACATTGGTGATTAATGGCTCTGCATTCCACTTGATACCTCTTTTTCTTTTTTTTCTTTTTTTTTTTTTGTTCAAACAGCATAATGCACACAGTCTAATATCCATCCCCAGGCTAAAAAGAGTTTGCAGATTGTTATGAATTAATTCCACACACCAGAAACACATCCTTCCCCTTTGAATGCATGCCCCTAGGTGCACAAATTAATGGATGGCTTAGCAAGCTGTTAAACAATGATAAAAGAGATGAATTTGGAAGTGCATATCCTGTTAGCAGAACTAGATATTAAAATTCTTGCTTGGATGTCTAACACAAAATGGAATTTAGAAATTAACACAGACTGATAAAGGCCTTTGAAAACCCCATCGCAAAAATGCAAACTTAGAAAAAGATAAATAATTCAAATGTTTTGACAGAGGAATGCAAATAATGTCAGTTTCATGTCAATTTAAGAACTACTTCTAGGCCAATTGGAAATTCAGGGCCAGATGCACTAAAGCTAACGAGCCAGCAACGTGGTGTTTAAACTAGTTCTAGCCGGTTTAGCGAGCACGGAGTAAAACGTGGCATGCACAAAAGGGCTCTCTCCTATCACGGTAGTAGCTAACGAAAACGGAATGCAAAGCTATTATAATGAGCTAATTACTACACAAATATGCTAGAAAGGCAATGCACAGCTATTTTCTGACTGGATGCACAGAAGCAACCCCCACCTTCAGCGCTGAAATCTTAACGTGAGGTCTGGAGCTCTCATTAATGCCTAAATTCAGCAAAGTGCCCATGAACGAGAAGCAAACCGGAAGCCACCGTGACCCTCCTCCATCTGGTGTTTCTGTGACCCTCCTCTATCTGATTTCTGGTGTTTCTTATCTCCCAGAGTAAGATGTGGAGGGTTGCAGAACTGTGCTGAGGATTCACATGGAAAATATATTAAAATGATCGCAGCGCTATTGCCGGTGGGTTGATGAAGCTGTGAGCTAGAAATATGAACAAAATCACTGCAGCTCGGAACCGATTAAGCTGTGAGCTAGAAATATGAACAAAATCACTGCAGCTTGGAAACAGTCACCCCCCCCCCCCCCCCCCCCCCCAGAGCTCCCTGCTCCAGCCGTTCCAGCTGGTCTTTCTCATCCAATCACAGCGCGTTTAGCTGACACCAGTGTCAGCTAAACGCACTAGGATTGGCTGGCTGGCAGGCAGGCACTTCGAGGCAGGAGGCATCAAAGGCTGTAGACGGCTATTATACACGCAGCTTTTCTGTGTGCATGAAGCCGTCTGTGGGATGCGCAGAGCAGCCACGCTTAATGTATGGCTGCTCTGCGCATGCTCAACTGACTGACTGGCTGGAAGGAAATCGCATGCAAATGTGCTAACAGCGAGCAGGTCATTTGCACACGATTTCCTTCATGAATCCCCGTTGTTTTCCAAATCAGTACGCAGCAACCGGTGGGGGGGGGGGGGGGGGGTCAGTAAGGGAAGGGCTTTAACATTTTGTTAGTGCATCTGGCTCTCAGCCTGATTGGCTTGAAAAGGACGGCAGTTAGTCCACAGCAATCTTTTATCCTAAATGGTGCCATTCTGCACACATTGCCTTAATTCACAGTTAATCATTTACAAATAGCTCTGTAACTTTATTCTCCTGCCTTTTCACTTTATATTTTTTAGGGGCAATTTTCACATTGAGACAAAGACCGGGCATACTTTTTATTTGTGGGCTCTGTACTAATTCTCAAAGTGGAACTATACACTTTCATTGTGAAATGTGCCACAAGTACAAAGAACATATGCAGCATTATTTTCGAAAGAGAAGGGCACCCACCCATCTTCCGACACAAATCAGGAGATGGGTGTCCTTCTCTCAGGGTCGCCCAAATTGGCATAATCGAAAGCCGATTTTGGGTGCCCTCAACTGCTTTCCGTCGCAGGGACGACCAAAATTTCATGGGGGCGTGTCGGCAGCGTAGCAAAGGCAGGACTGGGGTGTGCTTAAGAGATAGGCGTCCTCGACCGATACTGGAAAAAAGAAGGACATCCCTGACGAGCACTTGGCCGACTTTACTTGGTCCATTTTTTCTTGTGTCCAAGCCTCAAAAAGGTGCCCAAACTGACCAGATGACCACCGGAGGGAATCAGGGATGACCGCCCCTTACTCCCCCAGTGGTCACCAACCCCCTCCCACCCTTAAAAAAAAACTTTAAAAATTATTTTTGCCAGCCTCTATGCCAGCCTGAAATGTCATACCCAGCTCCCTGACAGCAGTATGCAGGTACCTGGAGCAGTTTTAGTGGGTGCAGTGCACTTCAGGCAGGCGGACCCAGGCCCATCCCCCACTACCTGTTACACTTGTGGTGGTAAATGTGAGCCCTTCAAAACCCACCAGAAACCCACTGTACCCACATGTAGGTGCTCCCCTTCACCCCTTAGGGCTATGGTAGTGGTATACAGTTGTGGGGAGTGGGTGTTTTGGGAGTTTGGGGGGCTCAGCACACAAGGTAAGGGAGCTATGCACCTGGGAGCAATTTGTGAAGTCCACTGCAGTGCCCCCTAGGGTGCCCAGTTGGTGTCCTGGCATGTCAGAGGGACCAGTGCACTATGAATGCTGGCTCCTCCCATGACCAAATGGCTTGGATTTGGTCGTTTCTGAGATGGGTGTCCTCGGTTTCCATTATCACCGAAAACCGGGGACAATCATCTCTAATGACGACCATCTCTAAGGTCGACTTAAATGCTGAGATTTGGGCGTCCCGACCGTATCATCAAAACGAAAGATGGACGCCCATCTTGTTTCGATAATACGGGTTTCCCCGCCCCTTCACGGAGCCGTCCTGCGAGGACGGCCCCAGGAAAACTTGGGTGTCCCTTTTGATTATGCCCCTCATGGTCACTTAAACATGCTTTTCCTGCTCATATCTTTTTGACAGAAAAGTACATGTGAAAAACTGAAAGTGTGCACTATATGTGAACATTTCCTTCCTCGACCTAAATATGCCTTTGGGAACAACATCTCTACATTATGATGGGTCATGCTGGCTTTTATGTAAGTCTCCATGATTCCTCCAGGAAGTGGAGGGTGCACCTGGGTAGAATACGTCACTTCCTGTCATTGCTGAGTGAGAATAATAATAAAGCAAGTAGTTGAGACTGTTTATCTGGCTGAGAGTGTCTGAATAGTGACAAGGTGTCAGAAGTAAATTAGTCTTGGAAAGTCGCACGTCAATTCCACTTCCACCACCATTATGTTTGGCAAGGAACCGTGTTACAAATTTTAAGCATTTCAAAAGCCAGTGAAAGCCAGTGGTGTAATTATAAAATTGCAACTGATCTGTTGATGAAAACATATGCTGTCATTCTCCTAGCGTGCAGTGGCACAGAAGCATATGAACTGTATGAGACCCTAACTTTCGAGAGCCGGGCAGACAAAACTTATATGAACAAATTCCTGGACAGTTTTGAAAATTACTGCATTGCAGAAACAAATGTGATTTACAAAAGGTACATCCTGAATAATAGGCTACAGGAAACAATGAATCTTTTGATACATCTTGCTCCTGACCCTCTTAGAACATACACATGCTCTAATATCCAGGCAGTATAACCATGCACATCAACACACAAGAGAAGTCTCTTGTTCTTTTCTGAAATTTACTTTATTGAATAAATGTAGCTAATTTGCTCACAGTTTGTAGATTTTCAGAAGCTTGTTGCCCTAAGGCGAGAGACTTGGCTGCAGATGGAGAAGAAGTGGAGTTTTTGAAGAGTAAAAGGGTTGGCAAGTGGATGAAAGTAGTTTTAGAGGTGAGATGCTGAGTAGGGCAGTAGTATTAGGTAAAAAGATGAGTTAACTTTAGGGGAGCATAAGGTGAGCACATGCTCCTGGGACAAGATTTCAGAAGCATATGGCTTGTAGGTTCAGAGCAAGAACACCCACAAATCCAGAGGGCAAGGCGAAGGGTTCAACAGGAACATAGCCTAAGACCAGGTCACTGAACAGGTCATACCCTGGTTGACCAATCCAAACAAAAATAGTAAAGACAATCAGGAAATGATAGCAGGTACTCAAGCTCGGTTGAGATAGAGAGAGAGAGAGAGAGAGGAGGTCTTTGCAGGGTAAAGACCACTAGGAGTAAAGTTTATACACTAAGCAGGGGTGGCTGCAGTATATACAGGGCTTTTATGAGGGGGGTACTGAGTACCGGCACCTTTTCCATTGTCTGCTAAAATTGACTCATGGTCCCCAAGTTTTAATGAAAGAGCTCAGGCTCTACACAACAATTCTGCCTTGTCATAGATTCTGTGACTGGTTGCAGGGGGCCTGGCTATTGTGGGGTGGGTTCCTCAGTGATCACCCCACCCTTAAAGAATGGCCTAGCATTTGAGTACCAGCACCTTTTTCACTAGAAAAAATGCACTGAGTATATATGGAACTACTTTACACACAATGCATTGCTCACATATCGTGACAGGAAATAACTGAAGCACTAAAAATCCTAAGAAGTGAGATAGCATTAAACACATTTTAGATCTATTACCACAAGCATCATCAGCAAGGTCAGCATATTGCTGCCCCAAAGCCAAAGCAAAAAAAAGAGGGCACAACCTGCACAAGCCAAGCCAGTCTCTTCGAAACCCTTATCCCCCTACCTGTAGATGGATAGGTTCAATTTTTCCTACCAGCTTGGCAGGAGATCATGAAAGACACATGGGTTCTCTCAATAATCTGGGATGGATACTACCTCAGATTCATCAGCCATCCCATGGCCAAGGCCACAGAATCTATTCCCCAGGAAAGGACTTGAGGTTTCTATTTAAGATAAATTTTCATTCCCAAAAAGACAGGTGGCTTACACCCTATACTGTATCTCAGAGACCTCAACTATTTCCTCCTCAAAGAAAAGTTCAGCATGATGACTATCCCCTCCATTCTTCCTCTGTTTCAAGGGGATTAGATGAGCGAATTGGATCTCAAGGATTCATGCGCATACCCCGATCCATCCTTGTTACAAGAAGTCCCTCAAATTTACGTTGCACTCAAACTATTGCCAGTATAGATTTCTTCCTTCAGCTTCTCCTTGGCTCTCAGGGTGTTTTCAAAGTGCCTCCTTAAGTCTAAACACTTCCTTGTTATCATATTATTATTATTATTTAGGGATAAAGTGGAAAATACTCCTTAGAGAGGTTCTTATAATACTGCCATTACTACTTATCATTGCAAATTATTATTTTTTACACAGTACAACTTGTTAAATTTATCTATAAATCACTTCCCTTATGCCATAATTTAATGAGACATAAGGTGATTTTTATCCTTCACCTACTTTTAAGCGACATGTATATATCAACACAAAATGACAGGTTTAGGTTTGCATAATTTTTCAGATCTAGGCATCTGGAATTGCATACAGACATGTGAAAATTATACTGAATTCAATAATTTATTTACAGTTAATTAAAATTTGGTATTAAAGCTATACAAATGACTTCCCCTTCTGGAATCTTTCATTAAATTTGCCTAAGAGAAGGAAATAGTGTTTTTATAATGAACCTTTGCTTCATCTAAGTTATTGCTTCCAAGAACCCTATCATAATTTATTTAATTTTTTGCCATTAATATATTTTATTATATGTCTGGCTTAGTAAAACTCTTCTATAGTACCTCCTTCAGATTATTTTTTAATAAAATATCCCTCAGAAGATAAATACAATACTGATATAGTATGTAAAATGACAGTTTTCAGTTGTTAATGCTGTCTACAAAACTGAATACTATGATCATTTCTGTTTTTGGAGATCTTAGTAGTATGATTTCTAGTACAGACAAGGCAGCTCCCTGGAAGGGGGTAGGTGAGGCAACTAGTGGCACTGCGGCCCAGACATTCAGTCACTATGAGAAGAATATATTAAGCCATCTAGATTGGGAGGTCAAGAAGGCGCCTGTTTTATGATACCCAGGGGTACAACAATGGGATATCAACCACACAGGTAGTTCCTGGTGAGTTTGGGGGGGGGGGAGGGGGGAGAGGGCGAGGATAGCGCTTGAGGATGTCATGGCTCTTTGTTCTGGGGTGGGGTTGTGTGTAGGGGGGGGAATCAGAAAGCATGGGGAGGTGGTGTCAGGAGGGAGATCGGACATAAGGGAGGGGTTGAGAGATCAGAATTGTTGATAGTGGTGAGAGAATGGAGTTTGGACCTGTTGGGGTGAGGTCAAGAGCGGGAACATGGGTTTGGGGGAGGCACAACCATAGAATATGATGTTATGGAGGGCTCTACACACACTGTGCAGTACATGACTCTTCAGTTGTAATGGGTTAATTAGCTACTGTATTATAGCTAGAACAAGAGGTAGATCTAGTTTATCCTCTTTTAGTAGAGGAATCGGAGGGGATCTAAAGAACATTGCCCCTCTCCCCTAAGGAAACTCCCTCCGATAGCCAGGGCTATCTTAAGAACCGTCCCTCCAATAGCCGGGAATACCTTAAGAGCATGAGACCTGCCCTGGAGGGAGGTGAGCTGGGAGGGGTAGAGCCCTTACCTGGGAATATAAAAGACAGGGCCAGGCTAAGGATAAGGAAGTCCAGGGAGAGAAGATTTAAATCCTCAGCACCTGAAGTGGAAGATACTGTTTCATAATTGCAACTTGGCTGAGGTAAGCCATTTGATTTATCAGACTGAAGTGCATAAGTTTTTGCTTGTGAGATCTGGACAGAGGTAGACCTGAACCTCTGTGGAGAACAGCGGACCTGTCGGCTGTGTTTGGGGCATGGCAACCCCGGAAGTCACAGACTGTGCTTGGCCTACCTCTAGAGGCCGTTGAAGACTGAACATTGAATGACAGAAGTTTCCCAACCTTATATCGTGACCCTGTGAAAGAAATAGGCTAAGAATTTCCTTAAGCGGCCCTTTTACAAAGGTACGGTAGGGCCTACGCACGTACAGCGCATGCCAAATCAGCACTACCGCTCAGCTAGCACGTGAGCCAGGCGGTAATTCTGAATCTGGCATGCGTTGAATCCCACACTAGAAAATAATTTTCAGTTTTGTTCCACGATCCACTTACCCGGCGGTAAACAGCAGTTGGCATGTGCTGCATGCTTATCGTGCAGGTAGCGCATGAGACCTTACTGCTAGGTCAATGGTTAGCGGTAAGGTCTCAAGCCAAAACTTAACACGCGCTGGTTTCAATTTTAGCACACAAAGACGTGCTTTCACTACCACAGGCCACTTTTTACTGCAGCTTAGTAAAAAGAACCCCTTGATAAATACCTACTTTGTGTTCATTCCTTTTGTCCAGTCTGCATTATTTCCCCGGCCCATTCCTCACTCTTGGCCGCAGTCTCACAGGGATTTAAAACAATGCTTCCCATTTGTACTCTCCCCCTTTTAAGGACTGATTGACAAATTGAGTAAGCCAGTAGGCATCTGGCATATCTTTCATAAGTGAAGCTAGGCAAGAGTCCAGAATACAGGAGCCTTTGGCAAATTTCTTATTAACTGGTCACTTCCTACAATAAATGTATCCCATAAATGATCAGCCATACAGCCCTTAGTAGTCCTAGACTCAAATTCCATTGTGTTTCCAATTGCATTTCTTTTGCATTTTAATGAGCTAATTTGCAGAGAATTCTTTCTTCTGTTATACTTTCTTGTATCTTCACTATCTTAGACTGAAGGAAATCATCAAAAGCAGCTGCTTCATGATTAATATCTTGGGCTGTTGCAGGAAGGGTGGTAAGATTTCCAACTGTCTTAAAAAGATACTTAGATGCCACTTACTACTCACTGTCTTATTAGTGAAGTATTTTTTCTTCTCTTCCATGATAAGCGATTTATATTTGCCAATCAGCAGTCTCCAGGAACATCTTGCTTCTTCTGTCTGATCATCCAACTACGCTCTAATTTTCTCTTTTCATAATTAACAGTTCTGGTGCATATCAAGGGTCAGTTTGTGTCCTAGGAGTTTTCATCAGTCGCCTTGGGGTGATTTCATCCAATGCACACTAAATTGAACTATTTCAGTTATTTAACAAGGATAGTAATCAAGCCCCCTTAGGAATAGAAAGATATGACAGAGCCTCTTTCCAAAATAGAGTAGATTTAAACCTTCCTCTCAATAACTGCTTCCCTCTCTAACCTTTTCACTCTTCTAACCATTACCTTGCTGGTAAAATCATGGAGTCAGTGAACAGACCAAATTACTCTACCTGTTTCCAAATTATTAACTAATATATATCCTTCTGAATTAATGGAGGATATAAAAACATCTAATTTATGAACAGCTATGTAGCAAGATCTCTCTTCTGCTTGGTCCATATCAATAATCTCACCCCATCACATACAGCATTTCTGCATTATTTGCATTGAAATGTAGGGGCTGATATTCAGCTCACCATGGTCAGAGATTGCAAAGACACTGACCATAGGCGGTCGGTGGCCCAACTGTTTGGGGAGGCTAAAGGGGGCGGGGTTAGGGGTGGGGCCAGGGATGGAGCTTAAATCCATAATTGTCTGATAACACAGAAAAAAAAATAAAAATAAGTCACAATTAATACATTTTATTAAATTTAGATATTAGCTGTGTATCATATGTTAAAGAATAAAGTGGTTGCTCAAAGCATATACTAACCACAATCGCTCAACTGCAAAACACTATGCAAAACTTTGTGCAAAAACACACTCAGAACCTTACTGTACCATAAATATTACACTGGGCAGAACCTAATACACCAATATACCACCCATACGGAAAATGCAGACTGTCAACAATATGAAACAAGGGATTATAATATCATGATACCTGTAGAGCCACAAAACACCCTAATTCATGTTTAATGTGGGATAAAATGCCATAAATAAGTAAATAAATATAAACTTTTAATGTTGAGCACCTAATTCTTAAAGTGGACATATTCCGAACACTATAATGAAAATAAAATGATCTTTTCTACCTTTGTTGTCTGGTGACTTTGTTTTTCTGATCATGCTGGCCCAGTATCCAATTCTGCTGCTATCTGTCCTCTTAACTCCGTTTCCAGGGCTTCCTTTCCATTTATTTCTTTACTTTCCATCTTTCTTCTTCATTTCTTGCTTGCCCTACATCCGTAAGTAAAAGCTGGGTCCTCCACAGACTTGACTGTCCAGTGGATCCAGCTTCTGCCTATTTTCTTCCTCCATGTGCAGTTTTTCTCTCTTCCTTTTCCCTCATCTCATCTCCTTCCTCACTCTTCCCTCCCCTCCATGTCCAGCAACCCTCCTCTCCCCTCCCCTCCATCCACCCATGTCTAGCAACTCTCCTCTCCCCTGCCCTCCCCTCTCCCATGTCCAGCAACCCTCCTCTCCCCTCCATCCACCCATGTCCAGCAACTCTGCTCTCCCCTGCCCTCCCCTCTCCCATGTCCAGCAACCCTCCTCTCCCCTCCATCCACCATGTCCAGCAACCCTCCTCTCCCCTCCATCCACCATGTCCAGCAACTCTCCTCTCCCCTCCATCCACCATGTCCAGCAACTCTCCTCTCCCCTCCCCTCCATCCACCCATGTCCAGCAACTCTCCT
This sequence comes from Microcaecilia unicolor, assembly GCF_901765095.1. Lineage (NCBI taxonomy): Eukaryota > Metazoa > Chordata > Amphibia > Gymnophiona > Siphonopidae > Microcaecilia > Microcaecilia unicolor. Next base: position 174,746,845 of record NC_044031.1, read on the forward strand.
CTCCCCTGCCCTCACCTCTCCCATGTCCAGCAACCCTCCTCTCCCCTCCCCTCCATCCACCATGTCCAGCAACCCTCCCCTCCATCCACCCATGTCCAGATCGTCCATCATCTCTCCTGTCTGCCATCAGCTCCCTGATAGCCCTCGTTTCCTTCCTGCCCCAGCTCCCCGCCCTACCTTTAAATATTCTATTTTTCCTGGAGTTGCGGGCGGCACCGGCATTGAAAGCAGCAGCAGGCTCATCTCGGCTGCAGCCTTCCCTCGTATGGCTCCGCCCTCGCGGAAACAGGAAATACGTCAGAAGAGGGTGGAGCCATGCGAGGGAAGGCTGCAGCCGAGATGAGCCTGCTGCTGCTTTCATTGCCGGCGGTGCCCGCGACTCCAGGAAAAATAGAATATTTAAAGGTAGGGTGAGGGGCCGGAGCAGTAAGGAAATGAGGGCTATCGGGGAGCTGAGGGCAGATGAGAGAGATGATGGATGACCTCGCTGGGGAGCGGGGAAGCCTGCAGCTTGTGGGGTGCAGGCTGCAGGGGAAAAAGGTCACGGTCGGTTGGGCTGGGGAGGCTTAGCCTCCCCAAGCCTCTTATACGGGGCGCTTATGACACTGACCACTGTGATCAGAATCCAGTGGCGCCTCCAGACAGAAACATTTGGGGTGACAGCAGGGGGGCAAGCTAAGTATGGAGGGGGGCAAGCCAAAGTGGCATTTCTGCACATCATGCCCTCTACATCACACCTCCTTCCTTATCCACCCCCATTTTTAAATTAGCAAAATAGGACACCATGGCCTTTTATGTATAAAGAAACTCTCCCTCCAGCTAGTTTCAGCTACCTGGTAAAACCACCATTTTAATTGATACCATCATTCAATAAATTCTTCTGTGTGGCATGAGCTCTGGATTCTCTACAGGGTTGGATAAAATCTCAATATAAACTTTGTACCTTCTGTACCACAAACTCCATGTTCCCCAATAGTGGAGCTAACCCTCTTATAACACGCTACACAAAAAAATATTCAGATTGTGATTATCACCTCAGGAGCAGCAGACACTCCTTCCACTGCCAGTCAGATAGGATTTTGTTTGTGTGGTGACTCTGCAGATTGTGGAGACCATTAGTTTTGAACGTTTTTATTCTGGGTACCAACAGCCTCCTTTCAAATAGGGCCAGATACTTTTCAAAAGAACACAAAACCCTGCAAAGACACATTCAAAACCTACATATCAAACTTACCAAACCATAAGAGCCCTATTCCACTTGTGAAATGTCAGTGCTATAGATATAACAAAAAAACAAAGGAGGGCAAATATAATTATTACACTGGGGCCTAGAGCACCAATATACCTATTACTGGGAAACTAGAACACACTGGACTGTTACAAATTCCTACACAGACACCACATGATAGCAGAATCCTTCACTTCAGTCACATATGCAGAACACAGATAGATCCACACCACAAAAAAACATGCACAAAAACTGAAATGGAGACCCCCCCCCCCCTCCCCTCTGCCCAAGAAAGTCAGACTCTATAAGCAGTACAATGCTGGTAAAAGAGAAACAAATGCAGTTTGTGCTGTACTTTTCTAAACAGAAAAACAGGAACGGTGTATACTTCTCAAAATGGACACATCCCAATCCTTAAAAAGTATTAAATAATATTTTAGTTTTTCACTGTAGTTGGCCAAACTTTTTATTTATCTGATTGGGCTGGTCCTAGTCTCTTTTCCACCTTCCTTGTGTCAGTCTTCTCCTAAATTATTTCCCCGGTTTGCCTTTCCATTTTTTCTCTCTCGTGTCTTTCTTTCCTTCTCTACAACTGTCTACCACTATTGTTTCTTTTCGTGTTTTGTCCCATTTTTCTCATCTCTGCATTTATATCTGACCATTTGATTTTACCCAATTTCTCCCTTTCTCACACCCTTTTCTTAGTCTCCTCCTTTTCAGCTCTCAACTACCTACCAGCTTTTCCCATCTCCCTCTCATCCCCTTTCCTTCCCCAGTTTCCTATCCCCAGCCCCGCCCCACCACCACCATCTTTCATCCACTCCCTGGTCCTCCATTTCCATCCTTGGTCCTCACCCTCTCAACCCTCACCTACCTTCCACTGCCTCTCCGCCCCTCACCAATCCAGCTCCATCCCTAATTCTCTTTCCTTCCCTTACAGCCTTGTTATTCTTCATCTACATCCGAACAACCCTCACTGAGGTGCCAGATTAACAGAGAAATACTGGGGTCCTTTCCATTTTGAATTTGTTGGAGAAACTGCTTCAGGGAGCATGATTGTCCAGGGATAATTCTTACATTGCTTTTTATAGTACAATTTGTTACAAATGGGGACACATTTATCATGTGAAACATTCATAGCTTGCCAGATATTTATTTATTTATTTTATTTATTTTATTTATTTATTACATTTGTATCCCACATTTTCCCACCTCTTTGCAGGCTCAATGTGGCTTACATAGTACCGTAACAGCATCTGCCATTTCCGGTATGGTAGAATAAGGTTCATGTATGGTAAATACATTGGGGGAACTTAGAGAGGAAGAGTTAGGATATGTCCATTATGGTCTTTGGTTTCGTTGCGTTGCAGGTACCCAGGTTTTTATGTTGGGTCGGTGGGGTATGCCTTTCTGAACAAGTTTGTTTTTAGTACTTTTCAGAAATTTAGGTGGTTGAGCGTAGTTTTTACTACTTTTGGCAGTGCGTTCCATAGTTGTGTGCTTAAATAGGGAAAGCTGGATGCGTAAGTTGATTTGTATTTGAGATATGAAAAAAAACATATAAAGATTATTTGAATTCACATATAAGAGGTAGTGCGAGAGAATACGTTTTTCTCTCCAAGTTTTGCTGAGTACCTTCAAGTAGCATCCTCATTTTGTAAAATCTATAGCAAAGCTCAGCAAGGCAACACTACAGTAGAAGTATGGTAAGAAAGAAAAAGGATACATACCGGCTGGACGTTGTCCAGGATAAAAAGATGCCCAAGCATCACTTATGCAGTAGGCTAATGATTGGTGGTAGTGATAGTACAAAACATTTGGGAGATAACATTCCCGGTGTAGCAAAAGGTCACGGTGATGCTCGTGGGCCCACTGCAGCAGGAGATAAACCACAGAACTAATGAAAATGTTAAGAGGATTAAAAACTGATAAGTGAATTTCTGATGATAAAAAGACAAGGAGGAACTGTTACTATTATACCACAAACCCTCCATTTGATTGCAGAGGGTACAGAAAGAGAACTCATCAAAAAAGAAAGAAAAAATATCAAAGGAAAATCTGCAGAAGGCAACTGATGAAAAAGTATAAGATCTCTGATTGAACCAATTAAAGAAAAGTACCTGAGTAAGGTTGTTTTAAAGCAGCTAATCAATGCTGTACACAGAGAGAGAGAGAGAGAGAGAGAGAGAGAGAGAGAGAGAGAGAGAGAGAACTAAAAAAAGAGGAGCCATAAACAGAGGAAAGGATAACAAGGAAACTCCATGAGATAGATGAGGATGTTGAGCAAAAGGTAGACAGTGGGTTGAGGCAGAGGGGGGACAGGCCATTGAGTGAAAGGGAAGTACACAGGAGGATTTAAGTAATGTAGAACAGGTCAGAAAGAAGGCTTTAATCAGAGAGATCAAGAGACTGAGGAGCTTGTAGTGTATTTCCTGGCCACTTGATAGATTTGACAGGTGTGCTGGGTGTTTAAAGACAGGGAAAGACTGCATAAGTTACACCTCGCACCTAAGGTAAAAATCATAACATAAAATCAACAAGGCCACAGTCTACTTCAAGGAACCATCTTGTGATATTACAGAGAGAAATCTGATCCAATACTATGCAGCAAAAATTGTTACAGAGAGAATTCTACTGAAACAACACAGGGCTGAAGGAAAAGGAAAAAAATGACAACTCCTCCTTGAAAAAAATATACTGAAAGAAAAATAAAATCAATATGTACAGAGGTGTCTCTCAGATGAGTGTCTTAAAAGATCAAGATCACCAAAGATAATGAGAAAGATCCAAAACAAGCTGAAGCATGCTTCATTGACAGAAAATCTTAAATTTATATGCTCCAATAATAAATCAAAAACAGCAGCAGAAGCAGAAAAACTGTGAAGATATGAAAAAAAAAATAGAAAAGAGAGATCAAAATAAATTTAGAGAGAACCCAAAACAGTTCTTCAGGGAACTGGGAAACAGCATCAGTACGGTGAAAATATTGCTAGCTAAAACCAAACCAGAAAGACTTTAGAGAAATATGTATGAGGACTCTGTGGTGTACAGCTGAGAAACAGAATGGCTACCCTGCATAAAAAAGAATTTGGAAAAAGGCAATCATCAAACCAAAAGAAAGGCCTTCAATAACAAAAAATTTTGAACAGCTTTGGCACAGATGGAGTGCCCATCTTTTGGTTCAGTTAACATCCTTCCACCAAGATCTGGTAAACTGAAAAAAAAGTCAATTGATTGGGCAGCCAGACTTAACATCACAATGATTAATAACAGGAAGGACACTTCTCCTTCCAACAGGATATCTACATAATGTTCCTAAAAATTACAAACCAATAACTTGTCTACCTATAATTTTTAAGTTATTCAGTGCAATAGATGCTGATAGATGGTCATATAGATTCCAACATCATGGCAACAGAAGAGAAGGAAAATAAGAGGGGGTATATGGAACAAAAGATCATTCTGACCAATGCTAAGTAAAGGAAACTCCTACTACAGCATGGACTGACTATTGGTGGAGGGTAGCACTGTATGTTAAAGAGGGCCTTGAATCAAATAAATTGAGAATTCTGCAGGAAACAAAACACATCTTGGAATCCCTATGGATTGAAATTTCATGTGTAAAGGGGAAAAGGATAGTGATAGGAGTGTACTACCGTCCGCCTGGCCAAGATGAACAGATGGATGTAGAAATGTTAAAGGAAATTAGGGAGGCTAACAAACTGGGTAACACGATAATAATGGGTGATTTCAATTACCCCGATATTGACTGGGTGAATGTAACATCAGGGCATGCTAGGGAGGTAAAATTCCTTGACAAAATCAAGGACTGCTTTATGGAGCAGCTGGTACAGGAGCCGACAAGAGAAGGAAAATTCTAGACCTAGTCCAGTGGAGCACATGATCTGGTGCGGGATGTAATGGTGATGGGGTCGCTTGATAACAGTGATCATAATGTGATCAGATTTGATATTAGCTTTGGAGTAAGTATAAACAGGAAATCCAATACATTAGCGTTTAACTTTAAAAAAGGAAACCATGATAAAATGAGAAGAACGGTGAAAAAAAAACTTAGAAGAGCGGCTTTGAGGGTCAAAGATTTACATCAGATGTGGATGCTGTTTAAAAATACCATCCTGGAAGCCCAGGCCAAATATATTCTGTGTATTAAAAAAGGAGGGAGGAAGACCAAACAACAGCCGGCACAGTTAAAAAGTGAGGTAAAGGAAGATATTAGAGCTAAAACAAAATCCTTCAGAAAATGGAAGAAGGAACTGACTGAAATTAATAAGAAGCAGCATAAGGAATGTCAAGTCAAATGCAAAGCGCTGATAAGGAAGGCAAAGAGGGACTTTGAAAAAAAGATTGCGTTAGAGGCAAAAACACATAGTAAAAATTTTGTAGGTATATTAAAAGCAAGAAGCCGGCAAAAGAATTGGTTGGAACCTTTTCCGGAGGTGCGAAGGCGGTAGAACGAGAGGACATGAAATGAGATTGAAGGGGGGCAGACTCAAGAAAAATGTCAGGAAGTATTTTTTCACGGAGAGAGTAGTGGATGCTTGGAGAACTCGTTTTATTATAAAAACTAAAAACAGAATACAAACAGCACATATCACTCCCTCATCCCTCCCCCCTCATCCCCGAACAACAACTATCCACAACGCAACCCCCTCCCACCTCCTATCCACAATCCCACCATAGGGCCTCCCCCCACCAACCAAATACAGAGAACATCCACCTACAACAACAAACCCTTAGTGGATGCTTGGAATGCCCTCCCGCGGGAGGTGGTGGAAATGAAAATGGTAACAGAATTCAAACACGCGTGGGATAAACATAAAGGAATCCTGTTCAGAAGGAATGGATCCTAAGGAGCTTAGCCAAGATTGGGTGGCAGAGCCGGTGGCGGGAGGCGGGGATAGTGCTGGGCAGACTTACACAGTATGTGCCCTGAAAAGGACAGGTACAAATCAAGGTAAGGTATACACAAAAAGTAGCACATATGAGTTTATCTTGTTGGGCAGACTGGATGGACCACGCAGGTCTTTTTCTGCCGTCATTTACTATGTTACTATGTTACTATGCTATATGACCGAGGGGTAAAAGGGGCAATCAGGGAAGACAAAGCCATAGCGGAGAAATTAAATGAATTCTTTGCTTCGGTCTTCACCAAGGAAGATTTGGGAGAGATACCGGTGCCAGAAATGGTATTCAAAGCTGATGAGTCAGAGAAACTGAATGAAATCTCTATAAACCTGTAATGGGGCAATTTGACAAATTGAAGAACAGCAAATCTCCTGGACCGGATGGTATTCATCCCAGAGTCCTGACAGAATTGAAAAATGAACTTGCGGAACTATTGTTAGTAATATGTAATTTACCTTTAAAATAGAGTGTGGTACAGGAAGATTGGAGGGTAGCCCATGTAACGCTGTTATTTAAAAAAGGTTCCAGAGGGGATCCAGGAAATTATAGACCGGTGAGCCTGACGTCAGTGCTGGGCAAAATGGTAGAGACTATTATAAAGAACAAAATTACACAGCATATTCAAAAGCATGGATTAATGAGACAAAACCAACATGGATTTAGTGACAAATTCATGATGATCAGATTATGACCTTTATCATGCGGTATGTTCCTGGCAGCGAGATGGCTGCGAAGATTATTAAAAGACATTGGGAAATAGTGAGAGTTCACCCGGTCTTTGCGAAACATCGCATGCGCACAGCCTTTTCTCGGGCACGGAATCTAAGTGAAATACTTAGTCCAGCTGATTTCACGCATATGGAAGCAATTGGAAGCACTATGGCAGGCGGCCATTTCAAATGTAATAAAACAGGCTGCAAGACTTGTGCTCTGACAATAGAAACAACTATTCTTCGACATAATGGTCAGACCTATCAACTTAAACATCGCACCACATGTCGGACACCTCATGTCATATGTTATATCATTTGTCCTTGTCAGAATGTCTATATTGGCAAATCGAACAGATCTCTGAATGCAAGGATGGTGGAACACAGGTCTAGGATAGCGGGACATAGTGCTGGGGCTCCGCTTGTACAACATTGCCAAGATAAACAACATTCCAGCGAATCTTCACAATGCATGGTTATCGACTGTATTGTACCCAATGTCCGTGGAGGGAACATTGACAGGCTGCTCTTGCAGAAGGAAACCTAGTGGATTTATCGTCTTGACACGCTAGAACCGAATGGTTTAAACACATATCTCCACTGGAACTGTTTCCTATGATTGGTCACAGCTGATGATGACGTAGTCTGCAGATGGGCGGTCTTTTAAGATTTTAAAATCACGCCGGCGCCATGTTTGCTGGTTCTCTGCTGATACCGGTTGCTGGTGAAGTGAGGCCAAACGCCAAGTATTTCCTCTATAATGATTGCAGGAATAACAAGCACTAAATATATTTTTTATGTTTCAGCAGGTATGTGTAAAGTTGTCCCTTGATAAAACGTTGTAATGCGAAACAGGCTCCTGTCGGGACTTGGCATATACCGGGACTAGAACTGAATGTTGATAAATGAGATTCGGAAAATGCAGGATGTCTAAACCACAGCATGATTTCAGAACATCAAATATCAAGATAAGTTGTTTTTCCCCATAGTGCTTAAAAAAATTGTTTTTGAATTATTCCACTGGGACACTAAATATTAGAATGCATTAAGATTTTAAAGAGCACTTATTAAGCAAAGTTTTGCACTATCGGAGGTTGGAGGTTGTCTATGATTATAAAATGTCACACAAGCGTATGCTTTGATATAGTACGCTGCAATGGTGCTTTAGTGACAGTATGAGACACTCCTTCATTAACTAATTAATTGTACATTTCGCTGGTTTTGCTCCATCTATCATCTAGTTGTGTATATTTCTGGGATAAGCAGCATAAAATGTTTTATACTTTTTTGAGATCTTGCCAGGTATTTGTGACCTGGATTGGCCACTGTTGGAAACAGGATGTTGGGCTTGATGGACCTTTGGTCTGTCCCAGTGTGGCAATACTTATGTACTTATGTAAGAAAACTTTTGATGCCATCCCATACCCCTAGATAATAAACCAGTGGCTTCGCGAGGGCAGCTGACACCCGGGGCGGGTCGCCGCTGCGCACCCCCCCGGGTGCAGCGCGGCGCACCTTCCCTCCTCCGGAGCGCAACCCCCCCCCCCCCCCCGAGAACATACCTGGAAGGCGGTGAGGGGCGGGCGGGAGAGCCAATCCGCCCAGTGCACGCTGCTGGGGGGTGTCGGTGCCTCGCTGGTTCCCTGCTCTCTCTGCCCCGGAACAGGAAGTAACCTGTTCCGGGGCAGAGAGAGCAAGGAACCAGCGAGGCACCGACACCCCCAGCGGCGTGCACCCAGGGCGGACCGCCCCCCCCCTTCCTACGCCACTGTAATAAACTACCTTGAAAGATACAAAATTAATTCTAGTTCGAATACATTAATTTCACCATGAAATTGTGCCAAACCACACTCCATCTTAAGTATGAAGAGTGAGCGTTTGCCATTTCTAACATCAAGACCCAGCAAGGAGTATTTCAGAGAGAATCCCTGTTGCCACAGTTTTATACAGCACTTAGGGCCCTGTTTACTAAGGCGCGTATGCGTTTTTAATGCGCCTATCATTAGCGCGCGTGCTAACCATGTAAGCACCTATAGGGATATTGTAGGCGCATACACGGTTAACACGTGTACATGGTTAACGTGCATTAAAGACGCTATTGCGCCTATAACACGGAAACAGGGCCCTTAATCTTTTGAGTACTCTTATTAACTCTTTGCACTACAGATTTAGCCTTAATCCTAAAGATGATAACAACCCACATATTACATTACACTGATTATTCATAGATGACTTGAAGCTCTATAGTCCGAGCAATCAACACTTAATGGATCAACTCAGTATATTAAAAAAAAAAATTATCATCAGGATGACTTTTGCCTGAGCATATGTGCTAAGGCAACCTTCCTTAAAAGAAAGCTGAACAAACCCGAAAACATCTTTCTGACTGATGACTGTGACATAAAGGATCTTGACCAGGATGTGTATATAAATATCTAGTCATAGAGGAAGGAACAACAATCCAGCAAAAATTACTGAGAGAAAAGATCAGTACACAGTACTATTACAGAAGTTTAAAATTGATATTGAAGAGTGTTTTAACATCACAGAATAAGATACAAGCTATCAGTTTGTAATCCTCATACTATCATACAGCTTTGGAGTTTCTCATTGGCCTCTTAAATATCTTGAAAAACTGGAAGTACCAATAAGAAAACTACTCCGTGCCCACAAAGTAATTTATAAGAATCAGTATAAGTCAAAACAGCACACTCTTAGAGCCAAAGCAGGATTGAGCCTCATAGAAATAGATTATACATATAAAACTATTATCAGAGGCCTTTAGGCCTACTTAATAGTATTAAACAGCATACAGTTTTTAAGAGGGCAGACTACTATTCTAAAGCTGTATAAAAGTACAGAAATTACCAGCTGATTAATGAATCTCTTTACAGCTTTTTTTAAAGATCTTGAAAAAACAGATGTATGAACAAGAAAATTCTCCATGCCCATGGGGTCATTTATAAGAATTGAGTATGCCGAGACTGTACATTCTCTGAGCTTGGGGTAATTCTATAATGGAGCACCTATTAATGGCACTATTTATGGTGCCTATTTTAAGCCTAGTCTATAAAGAAAAGTAGGCACTTATTTTCATTATAGAATACCATGGAGGGGCATTTTCTATATGATGTCCAAATCCGATTTTGGACATTTTGCAAAAAAAAAAAAAATGTCCAAAACTCCAGTGTCAAACATGGTCATTATCAAACCAGAAAAATGTCTATCTTTTTGGCTCAAAAATAACCCTATTTTAGACATTTTTGTGCTCAGTACGTCTTTAAGGGCCATTTTCAAACCAAAAATGTCCAAAGGAAAAACCTATAAAAACTAGTCATTGGGATGTCTGGTGGCCAGCAGTCTTACTAGACTGACCATACAGACATCCCAGCATGGTGAGCCCTCCAGAAATAGCAAAAAATGTACTGTACATCACTACTATAGTCTTTATGCCTGCAGGTGTCACCTATATGTGGGTTCAGTAGGTATTTTGTGGGTTTTGGGACACTCATACTCTCCACCACCAGTATACCAGTTAGAGTGGGATATGAGCCTGGGTCCCCTTCTCTACAGTCCACTGCACTGACCACTAGGCTACTTCAGGGTCCTTCTTGCTGCTCTAAGAGGAATGACCATTATATCTGCAGCTAAGCCTGGTGTGTACTGGCACTTTCACTTCCTAGGGGATGGGAGGAAGTCAGTGACCACTGGGGGATTAAGGGAAGGCCATGCCTTTATCTCTCCAGTGGTTATCTTAGTCATTACCAAAACAGGTCTAGCAAAAAATATTATATTTTTTTGCCCTAGACATTTTTATAATGTTCCAAAAAATGCCTAAATCATATGCCCACCCTAATCCCACCCAAGACATGCCTCCAACACACCCTCTTGAGATTTGGATGAACTGCATAAAAAAACATCTTAAAATGAGTTTTGAAAAGTGATTTGGACATTTTTGCGAAAAAAATCCATATGCCATGTACCATATTTTAGTCATTTTTCTTTTTCCAAAATGAGCCCCTATGTGCAAGACCTTGAGCTACTAATGAAAAAGGAGTAAACAAAATCCAAATAAAATGAAATGAATAAAAAAATAAATCAAAATGGCAAAAAAAACACACTTACATTTAATGTGCGAACATGTACACCAGCCCTATAGCTGGTGTAACTGCCCACATCTAGTTGTGTGTTCGAACAGAAGTAATTTTGACAGTGGAGATGGCATAGGCGGGAGCAACTGGGGTTTGCTCCTGCTCTGACTAGCCACTAGACCACAAGCAGTTATAAGGTAAGCCTAAGGACCAGTTTCAGTTTTGGCCAGGAGTAAATTTCAGCTAAAAGAAAAACAAAAAAAAAAACCCAGTTTAAATCAACCTCTAATGGGAAGGGCTCCCACTTACACATTTCACATACAGAACACTGTCAACTACACATGACCTTGCTGCACTTACGTGACTAAAGTAATGCCATATCTATGACTGGGGTCATTGCGGTCACGTAAATATTAAGCACACTATCTGCGCGCCTGATGCTATTATAGAATAGGCTCTCACCACATGGCATAAGGTCATCTAAATGAAGGTACCCACTTTGCATCTCAAATGTCTAATTATAGCAATGCATTTCTAATCACTTGTAGCAATTCTATAACTTATCGCTAAAATTTACATGTCCACAATGCACATAAACGTTTAGAAAAAATGGCATATAGAGGCTTGTGTGTGCCAAAATTCAGCCTAAGTGCTATTCAATTATGCCCACATATTTGCAAGGAGATGTACATATGGGCAGAGCATGGGCAAGGCTCAAACTGACAGACTATTGAAGTTACACATGCATCTGCAGGTGGAAGTGTTTTCATATATTCTCAATTACACAAGTATTCTATAAAGGAAAGTAAGCGCCTGCCTAATTGTAGGTATAGAATTGCTCTTTTACTGCCCTTCTCTTAACCCCACAGTTTCTTCCTGCGCCTATGGGTTTACAGCTCAGAGACAGTCTCTTTTTAACATTATGCTTTAACTTATATTCCACTGTCCTCCTAAGTGGATGCAGAGCTGCAGCTGCTTACAACTCCTGTGTATGGTCTGCTAAGAGAAGGAAAGAATATGAAATGATATCTCTGGATAGAGGAGCATAGCTTTGCTCTTTGCTCCTGTGGAGGGCTCAGATAGGATATTGTGGGGGGGGGGGGGGGGGATTCTATATATGGTGCCTGGAAAATCTGCATGGAAATCATTTTCGCCTAAGCGTATTCTGTAAGATTTAGGTGTGGTATATAGAATACACTTAGTTGATATTCCAGCGCCTAAAACTACATGCATCCATTTATGCCAATGAAAATGTGGCGTAAATCCCTGAATGTAGATTTATGTGGACTGGGTCATATTCTATAACAACGTGCCTAAATTTGGGAATGCACACGAAACACCCATTTCCACACCCATAGCTCAGTTCATTACATCGAGTTATACACATACATTCTAATTATTGCCAATTAGTGCTCATTATTGCTTGTTAAGTGCTCTTAACAAAGCTGTTTGGCTTGTTAAGCCATTTAACTTATCTGCATTGTTATGGAATATGCTTAGATTTAGGCGCGGATCGCTAGGCGCAATATATAGAATCCAGCAGATTATGCCTAGGCCATTGGATTAGTCCTGTGGAATTGGAAAGCAGAGATGTCTGAGCAGCAGAGCTTGGTTTCCTGCTTTACTTTATAACCAATGATGCCTGTAACTTGGAAATCTGAAAGTTGAAAACATTAATGTTGGAGCTGTCACAGCATTCAGTGACAGTCAGTTTCTTATGCAATGTAGTAACCTAGTGGTTAGAGCAATGGTCTTGACATCTAGAGGTGCCCAGTTCAAATCCCACTGCTGCTCCTTGTGATCTTGGGCAAGCCACTTAACCCTCCATTGCCTTGGGTACATAATTAGATTGTGAGCCTTCCAGGGACAGAGAAATACCCAGTGTATCTGAATGTAACTCAGTTCGAGCTACTACTGAAAAATGTGTGAGCAAAATCTAAATAAATACTGTGAAACAGACAGGCTGATTGCACAGATATATTTCTTATACCATCATCCATGCCTTTTATTCTTGCTTCATCTCCCTGCAGCCTCTAAGGCAAGTTCAGGATGAAACTGTGACTGATACCATCAGGTCACTAAGGCAGCCAGATTACTGGGATGGTCACCTCCATCTCTGACTTTGTTGGGTACACTGAGGACACAGTTCTGAATATCTTCCTGAATAAAGTCTAACAACTGGACTGCTGACTGTCCTGCCCTCTCCATCGGCCAGTCTTCTTTGGACAAGGCACCATGAACCTTCAATTACAACTATCCATCTGTTATGTTTCTAATTTGTAGTGGGAGATCATTCCAAAGCTGTGGACCACATAGCAGGATGATCGCTCACAGGTGCACTTCACTCGAGCTTCTCTCATCTCAGCCATCAGGCTGGTCCCATAAAGAACCCATTAAGAAAAATATCTCTTGGACAAAAGCACTATCAGTGGCTGAGCAAAATATAGTATTGGTTCTCATCTGAAGGCATTTCAGCCATGCTAATCAGATTGGAAGGTGCCAATACAGTTATTAACAGTGAATTTTAAAGACTCTGCACACCAGATAAGCATGGAATCCGAAAAGACAAAAAGGAGTAAAGAAAGAAGGCAAGCAACTACTGCTGAACTGAAGCAGAAAAACTAAGGGCCTCCTTTACTAGTGATTCCTGGCGTGGCAAATGAGAGGAAGCCCATTCAGTTCCTATGGGCATCCTCTCATTTGCCACACGGGAATTGCTAGTGCGGCTTAGTAAAAGAAGCCCTTTGAAATGCTGATGCCTGTCTAGTTCCTTTACCAATATTATTTACTATCCCCCCAATATTCAAAAGTATTTGCCTATCCTGGCCGGTTAAATGCCCCATGACTGGCTATCTGCTGATTTTCAGCCCCACTTTAGCAGCTAGATTTGGCCACATGAATATATGGGATATCTTCAGCCAGTAAGAAGATACCTGGCTAAGTCTGAATATCAACATAGCCCGTTATCTTCTAAACCAGCCAAAAATAAACCAGATATTCAATGCCGGTCACTGGAAACAGCCCAGCACTGAATATCTGGGTTTACTGGTGACTGTGTCAGTTAGCCCAGCTAACTCCTGTAGTCTGAATATTGGCTCCTATTTGTTTGTTTAATTTCTGTACAGAATTACTTCTGCATATAAAAAAAAATCTATCCAACCAATATTCAGTCGGCAGTGATCAGAAGTTTTTGGCCGTTGCTCGCTTTATTCCCAGATATTCAATGCTGGGCCATGCATTGAATATCTGGAAGTAACACTTAGTGCAATATTCAGCACTTAACTGCATAAAGATACGCCAGCTTTTTATGCGGCCCAGCTTATACAGTAATCTTACGCAATTATGTGCTGAATATTGCACTTAACTGCGTAAGTGCCAACTCTGGCCAGGACCACCCACAAATTAGCCACCTTAGGAGCTAACCGCAGAATATTCACGATTAGACCCAAACAAGCGATTTTAAATGGCTTGGAGCCTCTCCTGACCATTGAAATCATTTTGAATATCAGGTGGAATATTAATAGATGAATAGCAACAAAGCTGGTTGTATTTTATTCTAAATGCAAGATAGCCGAGTTGGACAAATGTTATACGTCGAACATATTATTCGTACATTATCATAATCGTTGCCACAATAAATAATTCCCTAATCTCTTTTCTGTGTTGTTTGTCTCGTATAGATTGTAAGCTGTTGAGTAGGGACCATCTCTTATGTGCTTAGTATACAGTGCTGTGTACGTCTAGTAGCGCTAGAGAAATAATAAGTATTAGTAGTAGGCTACCAATTCATATCTGAAAGATAAAGGCACTGAATTAAATCTGATTGTTTTTGGACAAAAAGTACTGCCTGTTTCATTTTTACAGTATTCCCTGATGCAGAATGGACTGCAATTCTCATATTAAAAGAAAAGCAAGTTTCGGAATAATAAATTAAAAAATGCATCTAATGGCAAGCTTCAATTGTAAAGGATAATACTAGATAGGTGCAATAAAGTCACAGGAAAAAATATACTAGGGAGGCTGTTCTAAAATATAATAAAATACACATTATTTGGGCTCTTCAAAAATGTACAAATATATACAAAAAAAGGGACAGGGAACCAATTATAGTCCATAAGATCAAAGTAATTAGTTGCACTAGGCCAGATTCTATAACTGGCACCAAAGATTTGGCATCAATAAAATTCTGTGCTCAACACTTTTCTATAAAAGGCGCTTGGAGAGGAGCACTCATTATAGAATAGCCTTGAGCACTGAATTCGACGCTCAGCTTTGGGTGACAAATTCAGCACTCAACCTTAGATGTGAGGACTAATGCCAGCTGAAATCTGGTATAAATCCTGGTGTACAAATTGGGCACAGATCCCAGCTATTCTCTATCATTGTGTGCATCTTTTGTGAATATCCCTAACCTGCCCAAAGCCACACCTCTTTTTTACAATCCAATTTAAGTGCCCATTGTTACAGAACAGCATGGCTAGATCGGCATTCAAATTATAATTAGTGCTAATTAAGTGCCTGTTAGCTGCAAAAATAAAGTCATTGGAACCCAATTTTAGGCATCCTTTATAAAATCCAGGATTAAATGTATTAAAAAGTTTCAAAGGATTCTGAATAATAAGAATAAAAGAACATAAGAATAGCCATACTGGGTTACACTAATGGTCCATCTTGCCCATTATCCTGCTTTCAAAAGTGGCCAATCCACGTCACAGGTACCTGGCAACAGTGGCGTAGCCAGACCTCGGTGGGAGGAGGGTTCAGAGCCCAAAGTGGGGGGGGGGGGGCATTTTAGCCCGCCTCTTCACCGCCGCCAACCTCCCCCCTGCTGCCGCCGCAAGGTGCCTTTGCTGGTGGGGGTCCCCAATCCCCGCCAGCTGAAGTGTTTATATGTCCCGCGCTGGTCTCGCACTTACTTCCTCTCCTGTTTTCAGTGCGCCGTGCACTGCATGCTCATTTTAATGAAACTGAGTATGTGCGAGCATGCTCAGTTTCATTAAAACGAGAGTATGGACGCCCATATTTCGACCCAAATCGGGAGATGGGCGTCTTTCTCCCGTGGGCGAACAAATCGGTATAATTGAAAGCCGATTTTGGTCATCTTCAACTGCACTCCGTCGCAGGAACGAACAAAGTTGATGGGAGCGTTCGGAGGTGTGGCGAAGGTGGGACTGGGGCATGGTTATCAGCCGAGGAGAGATGGGCGTCTTTAGCTGATAATCGAAACAAGAAGGGCGTTTTTAACGAGAATTTGGTCCGCTTTATTTGGACCCTTTTTTTTCAGGTCCAAGTCCCAAAAAAGTGCCCCAACTGACCAGATGACCACCGGAGGGAATCGGGGATCACCTCCCCGGACTCCACCAGTGGTCACTAACCCCCTCCCACCAAAAAATACCCACTTTACAAACTTTTTTCCCCAGCCTGTATGCCAGCCTCAAATGCCATACCCAACTCCATGACAGCAGAATGTGTTCTATCCTCTGACAGCCTTTCCCTGATTCTGATGTGGGTCTCGGGTGAGTGTGACACCTTTTCTATTAAGGGCACTGCAGAGTCACATCAGCAATGCATTGTGGTGGGTGTGGGGTATTGGTCTCCGTGATTCCACTAGCTTGTGTTACATTCTCACGATGTTGGTAGTTGGTAGGCTCTACTCCCATGGTGCTTTTCCCTCTGCTTACTGGGTCAGTGTGCGCCCTGTTTTGTTTCCGGTAGTCCATGAGGTAGTGGTAATTTTTGTAAGACAGTTTTAGATCCCTTTCACGTGTTAGCCACGTTAGAGAACTTAGTTCTTCCCTTGAATGTGGCTGAAAGAGGGCATTGTACACCATTCTGCCAGCTCTGACCTACTGCTCATCTCAGTACCAGGGAGACTCTTTGCCAGTGGGGCACAACCTCTGATCTGCAGTTAACTGTGAGTAAACGTGCTTATTCCAATAAAGGACGTTTTCAGAGCGATTAGTCTTCAGGTGTCAACTGGTGTGCCAAGATTATACAG